>NC_140169.1:100093280-100195780 GCF_963971535.1 Notolepis coatsorum | reverse complement strand
AGTTCATATAACAGAATTAATCAAACTATACAGACAGCATACCTGCTTCATAAAAGGTATGACCTTGTGCTTTTAAAGGAGTATGACCTTGTGCTTTTAAAGAAGTATGACCTTGTGCTTTTCCTCTGGTCACAGCAGAGCTTAGAGTTGGCCCTATTAGGCTGTTAGAAGGAAGATTTTAAACAATTTTCCCAGCTGTGAGTGTATAGATTATACACTTAATTTGGAATATAGTAGCTGCAGGACTGACTGAGGCAGATCTGAAAAGCTGGAAATCCTTGACACAAAACTGAATCATGTTTTGAGGTTATTTTAATTTATTGTGGTCGATTTAAAACATGAACTTATGTATTATTTCCAGGGTTTTTAGACCAGTAGGTTTAGTACACTATACTGGTAATTCTTCCCAAAATTACGTTGTTGTTGCACAACTGGGAAATGCAATGATGAAATCATAATAGACCCATATATAGCACCTAGCACTGATACAGATTAAGTACTTAAGGAACTGAAGCAGTGATTAGCAATGCAGAAAACATGCACCCAGAGGCTACTTTCATTGTGGTCGGTGATTTCAAACAAGTGTTTCGGCGCAAGGTGTTGCCTGAAACAAACACCACCCACTGTGAAGGAAGTCTTCTGCTGGTCTGAGGAATCGGACGTCATGTTACGAGACCGCTTTGAACGTGCTGACTGGGAGATGTTCTGGGATGAGTCCGAAAACATTGAACAAGTACACGGAGGGAATAAATCATTGGATTTATTTAAAAATTTATAAATGACGTCGTCCGGGTGTTTCCCCAACAAGAAACCATGGATCAGTAGTTCCGTGTGCACAGCACTGAAGGAAAGATACACTGCTTTTCTCTCTGGAAACCAAGAGAAATAGTAGGAAACATGATACAGTCTCCACAGAATGATCACAGCAAACAAAGTGGAATATAAGGAGAGAATAGAGACACAACTAAGTAGTAGACTCATGCAGCGTGTGGCAGGGACTACACACAATATCGGATCTTAAAGGGATACCCAGTAGCACAGCCAATATTGCCACCTCCCTACAGATGAGCTGAGCGACTTTAAGGCCAGTTCGAGGTTAACTACACCATCCTCCTAGGAGAGACCCCACCGCCTGCCGGAAAACAAAGGCCGCCCTGGTCTACCTCACTTTTAACTGCTGTTTTTAAATCATAATTTCCTGCTTTCTGCTAAACGATCCAACTGACTTACAAGGTGGAAGAACTGTGTGCAGAATATTTATGTTCCAGGGGAAATATTGTTACTAATCTTCATCTTGACCAGAGGCCACAACCATAGGGAAAATACAGTGAGGTGAGAAAAGGGCTTGTGTGTGTGTTGACTGACAACTGTGTTTGTGTCCAATGGCAGGATTCCTGTGGTTCCGAGGCCGGACCGGTGGTTCTGGAGAAAGCCTTCCAGTTTGGACTGAGCAGAAACACTCATATGAGCTTTGCCTTCGATGATGCTAAAGTCAGAGAGAGGTACAGACATTATAAACACTAAAGTCAGAGAGATATACAGACATTACTGACACTAAAGTCAGAGAGATATACAGACATTACTGACACTAAAGTCAGAGAGGTACAGACATTATAAACACTAAAGTCAGAGAGATATACAGACATTATAAACACTAAAGTCAGAGAGAGGTACAGACATTATAAACACTAAAGTCAGAGAGAGGTACAGACATTATAAACACTAAAGTCAGAGAGAGGTACAGACATTATAAACACTAAAGTCAGAGAGAGGTACAGACATTATAAACACTAAAGTCAGAGAGAGGTACAGACATTATAAACACTAAAGTCAGAGAGAGGTACAGACATTATAAACACTAAAGTCAGAGAGAGGTACAGACATTATAAACACTAAAGTCAGAGAGAGGTACAGACATTATAAACATTAAAGTCAGAGAGGTACAGACATTACTGACACTAAAGACAGAGAGTTACAGACATTATAAACATTAAAGTCAGAGAGGTACAGACATTATAAACACTAAAGTCAGAGAGGTACAGACATTATAAACATTAAAGTCAGAGAGAGGTACAGACATTATAAACACTAAAGTCAGAGAGAGATACAGACATTATAAACATTAAAGTCAGAGAGATATACAGACATTATAAACACTAAAGTCAGAGAGGTACAGACATTACTGACACTAAAGTCAGAGAGAGGTACAGACATTACTGACACTAAAGACAGATAGAGTTACAGACATTACTGACACTAAAGACAGAGAGTTACAGACATTACTGACACTAAAGACAGAGAGAGGTACAGACATTACTGACACTAAAGACAGATAGTTACAGACATTACTGACATTAAAATTAGAGAGTTACAGACATTAAGATGACCAATGGTTCTCAAATGGTGTCCGGGGACACCAGGGGTCATCCATGTATCTATCTGCTACCTTTAGGGGCTATCATCCGCAAGCACTTGTTGTTGTGATCCCTTGTTATGCAGATGACACCCAGCAAATATCTCCAATAAGCCAGATGCTGACCATTACACGCTGTATCTCAACAACATATTTTCCCTGTTATAATATTGTATGGCAGGTGTACTTTGGTAGAAAATAGTTCCTACATGAAACTGCTCACAACAAGGTGTGTGGATTATCTTGATTAACCAGGTTAGAATTTCTGGAAAGAGACATTACTTTCAAGTTTCTCAAATGTATTGTTTGGTGTTTTGAGCCACAAACTTCTGACATCTCTACCCAAATAATTTTTGAGGAATATGTTAAAAAAGACAGTAGGAAAGGGCGGTCAGGTGGCGTAACGGAGATTGCGTTCGTCACCAACCCCGGAGCGGCTGGATTCGCCTGTTCGAATCCAGCTCACAGCTCCAGGGTTGTCACCAGCTTGGCTGGCCGTTCACACTAATACAATTGGCAGTATTAGAGGGTGGGAGAAGCTGGCGGGGTGGGTCCGGGTCGTTGTAAACAGCGACTCATACAGTTCGGTCGGGGCGCCTGCTAAGCGCGGATAGGATCTAAGTGGGATAGTGTGATCCTTCCACACGCTACGCCCTCTCAGTGAGAATCCGCGTTGCCAGGTGAAAAGAAGCGGTTGATTGGCTGGACGTGTGTCGGAGGAAGCACGTGGTAGCCTCCACTCTCCCAGACCGACTGTGGGGGGTAAGTGCGCAGCGACCAGGAAGGGGATTGGGAATTGGCATAACGACTAACATTGGGATGGGAGAAAATCGGAGGAAAAAGGAGGGGGAAAAAGATTAAAAAAAAAATTAAAAAAAGACAGTAGGACACTAGGACAGCTACAACTACAAAACCTGGCAAGAGTTTTAACCAGCGCCAAGAAGAGAACATAATAATAATAATGATAATGTTTTTAAAGTTATTACTCTGGATGCCAGTTAGTTTCACATTATCAATATACAGCTTGATTGATTGATTGATTGATTGATTGATTGATTGATTGATTGATTGATTGATTGATTGATTGATTGATTGATTGATTGATTGATTGATTGATTGATTGTATTGATTGAATCCTTGGGGAAATAATTAAGTGATGTTTTTTACTGTATTGGTTTGTGTGTGTGTGTGTGTGTGTGTGTGTGTGTGTGTGTGTGTGTGTGTGTGTGTGTGTGTGTGTGTGTGTGTGTGTGTGTGTGTGTGTGTGTGTGTGTGTGTGTGTGTGTGTGTGTGTGTGTGTGTGTGTGTGTGTGTGTGTGTGTGTGTGTGTGTGTGTGTTAATCAGGTTAATCTTGGAGTTTGAGTTGAGGACTAAGGAGGCCTCAGGCTTGGTACTCTACATGGCCAGAATCAACCACGCCGACTTTGTTACCATACAGGTCTGCTGCAGATTACATTATTTTATATTATTTGTATTATATATGTAACATACATAATAGAACATAAAATATCTGTTCTAGATTTTAGATTAGATTAGATTATGTTTATATATATTATATTTGATTATATATGTTTATATATTAGATGTTTAGATTAGATTATATATGTTTATATATTAGATTTGATTATATATGTTTATATATTATATATTATGTAACATATATAGAGCATAAAATCTATTTCATTCTTTCCCCAACCCCATCTCTCTCACTTTCTCTCTCCCTCTCTCCCTCTCTGTCTCTCTCTTTCTCTGTCTCTAGATTAAAGAAGGCCAGGTGTGTCTTGGTTACGATCTTGGTCACGGCAACACGTCAGGTTGTGTTCCATTCTCCATCAATGACGGCAGCTGGCACAAGGTAGGAGGCTTCAAGATGTCACAGGATGTAAAGAATCAATTCTGGCACCAATTTGCGACCTCTAGGCAAAAGAGCCCATCTTGCTATTGCACTTTGTTTACATGTTTTGTTTTGGTCTCATGTGTGGGTGTGATGTGATTATATACTGTTATCTACAGTAGATGAGATCGATTATATACTGTCAGGAGAGAGATTATTCGTTATCTACAGGAGAGATATACATTATCTCTTGTGTAGATAACAGTATAATATCTCTCATTTACATAACATGTGTTGTCTATTTTATCTACCTGTTGTATCTATTTTATCTTCTTAACTCTTTCTTTGTGGTTTATTGTATTCTTCTTGGGACCATGTTGGAAACAAGTCGACAGACTTTCACATGTTATCCTTGTACCCCTTGTTTTTATACTATTGTATAAATTGTATGTACTAAATAAAAAATCAAATCAAATCAAATCAACATCAGATAATCTCTCTATCTCCTATAGATAACAGATCATCTCTATCTGTCCTGTATATAATAACAGTATAATCTCTATATTTATTTTGTGTATATAACAGTATATAATCTATCTATCTATCCTATAGATAGCAGTATATAATCTATACCTCTTCTGTAGAAAACCATATATAATATATATATATATATATATATATATATCCTATAGATAATAGTATTGAATCTATCTATCTCTCCTGTAGATAACGTATATAATATATCTATCTCTCCTGTAGATAACAGTATATAACATATCTATCTCTCCTGTAGATAACAGTATATAATATATCATATATAATCTTTCTCTTCTTTAGATCCGTATGACTCGTAACAAACAGAGAGGTCTGCTGATGGTCGACAATAAGTACAGTAAACCGATGATTAGTCCTAAGAAGGTACACTCTATCTGTCTCTCTATCATTCTCTATCTCTCTACATATATGCATACATATATGTCTGTATCAGTCTCTCCCTCTATGTATCTCTCTTTCTCTCTCTCTCTCTATCTCTCTCTCACCATCTACTATGTGTTCTGTTACATGGATATAATTCATGCTGTAGAGTTAGGATGGTTTAAATGCAGAGGACATGTTTATGCAAAAATTTGCTTGTATTGGCAAATAAAGAGATCCTAATTTTGTTAAAATCTCTCCCCTCCTCTCCTCTTCTTGTCCTCTCCTTTCCTCCTCTCATATCCTCCTGTCCTCTCCTATTCTCTCCTCTTCTCCCCTTCTCCTCTCCTCCTCTCCTCTTCTCCTCTCCCCTCTCCTCTCCTCCTCTCCTCTCTCCTCCTCTCCTCTTCTCCTCTCCTCTCCTCTCCTCTTCTCCTCTCCTCTCTCCTCTCCTCCTCTCCTCTTCTCCTCTCCTCTCCTCTCCTCTTCTCCTCTCCTCTCTCCTCTTCTCCTCTCCTCTCTCCTCTCCTCCTCTCCTCTCTCCTCCTCTCCTCTTCTCCTCTCCTCTCCTCTCCTCTTCTCCTCTCCTCTCTCCTCTTCTCCTCTCCTCCTCTCTTCTCCTCTCCTCTCCTCTCCTCTTCTCCTCTCATCTCTCCTCTTCTCCTCTCCTCCTCTCCTCTCCTCTCCCCTCCTCTCCTCCTCTCCTCTTCTTCTCATCCTCTCTCCAGGCTGACCTGTTAGATGTGGTAGGGTTAGTGTATGTTGGTGGGCTGCCTCTCAACTATACTGCCAAAAGGATTGGACCGGTACACACACACATGCACACACATGCAAACACACACAAACAAATATTTTGTGCAAAGGTTATGTAATATTGGTTTAGATGAAAAGGCCTGTGATTGGTTTCAGAATTATTTATTTGAGATGTTTCAGTGTATGAAGTCCGGGAGTATCCAGTCTGAATTGTTGTCCGTAACAATGGGTGTTCACAGGGATACATTTTGGGTCCTGTCCTTTTCACAATTTATATTAATGATATTGTCTCTTCATTGAGTGGCTGACAAGTCCATCTCTATGCTGATGACACTATTGTGTATTGTATTGCTGATTCCATTGAGCCATTGAGATAGATATACATTCTAAAATATGTATATACATTCTAAAATATACAGTCCAAAAATATACAGTAAAATGTACAGTAAAATGTAAAATGTACAGGAAGATATACAAGGATTTATACTGTTACTCTGACTCTGTGCTCAGTGAGGCGTTATACAGTCTGATGGCTGTTGGTATGAAGGACTTCCTGTGTCGTTTAATGTTGCATCTTGGGAGCCTGAGTCTAACACTGAACCTTTCAAAGCACCCAAGGTCGCCGTACAGGGTTAAAAACAAATACAATTACACACAGTAAAAATTATTTTATTATTTTATTATAATACACAATATTACAGAGTTACACATAGGGGAGCAGTTATAATAAACTTAAAATTAAAGTGAATATGCCAGAATTAACAGATGGGTTTTGAGACGGGAAACAAAGGTGGAGAGGTTGTCTATTGCACAGATGTCTTGTGGTAGGGAATTCCAGAGGCGGGGGACACAGCGGGAGAAGGCTCTGGATCCCATGGTAGTCAGACGGGAAGGGGGCAGTGGCGGCTCTACCACTAGGGGCGCTAGGGCGCCGACCCACCTGCTGGCCAGCTGCTGTTAAATCAGAGAAGAAGACAATAAAACTTTTTCGTTTTTGTGTTTTATAGCCCTATAAATAATATAAACATGTTTAAAATTAATAATATTTACTCATTTTAAGTATGTTTGTATTTCCAATGCACAATATAACGTTATTATCTAAATTAAAAAAACATCGGTTTCCAGAGCAGGAAGTGATATCACGTTTTTTTTTTTTTTTCTTTTTGTATTTCTCGGCCCGGGCTATACGCGATAGAGCTCTGAGTGCGCGTCACAGTTTGATCGCTGTCTCCGTCACAGCCAATCAGTGCATACGGCGTTGTGCGTTGAAATATGACTATTATGTTGGAATCCGAGCGCGATTTGAAGCGGTCTAGAAAGCAGCGTGAACTTCCGTGAGAATTTCCATAGCCGCATTTCGCGGAGACGCTCTCTGATTGGCCGACGCCAGTATTTTTTTCCATGGCAGAATTTCACAGAGACGATCTCTGATTGGCCGAATCCAATTTCTAATGTTCCAATTCTAGCTTCTAGCTTGGTTCCTGGTACTAGGACTGTTGTTTGTCTTAGAGCGTGCCGTGCCGTGACTGCAAGTTCTTTAGACTGTTAAGCTTAGGCACTCTTTCAAAGTTGGTTAAGGTTAGAGTTTGTCATCTTAGAGCATGGCGATAGAACGCCAGGTAGTTTGCAGTCTGTTCGAGCGGAAATGGACAAAGGAATGTACTTGTTGAGTGTTGTGCTAACGTCGACGAGCTCAGCTGAGCTAACACTTGGCTAACAAGCTATATGGCGGATTACACACGTTTATCAAGCTCTCCTGCCCTGGACGTTTCAACTAAACAGTGAGTCTCTCTCTCTCTCTCTCTAACGTTAGTAGTACTAGGCTGGTGCGGGCTAACTGGCTATCGTTCTGGGAGCTAACGTTAGTAGTACTACTAGGCTGGTGCGGGCTAACTGGCTATCGTTCTGGGAGCTAACGTTAGTAGTACTACTAGGCTGGTGCGGGCTAACTGGCTATCGTTCTGGGAGCTAACGTTAGTAGTACTACTAGGCTGGTGCGGGCTAACTGGCTATCGTTCTGGGAGCTAACGTTAGTAGTACTACTAGGCTGGTGCGGGCTAACTGGCTATCGTTCTGGGAGCTAACGTTAGTAGTACTACTAGGCTGGTGCGGGCTAACTGGCTATCGTTCTGGGAGCTAACGTTAGTAGTACTACTAGGCTGGTGCGGGCTAACTGGCTATCGTTCTGGCAGCTAACGTTAGTAGTACTAGACTGCAGCTCTCTCGGATTGAAAATACGTGGATCAATATCGTCTATGTTTGAATGAATGAATGAGAACTTTATTAACAGATTGCAGAATGGGTACAATACAGTACGGCTCAATACACACAATTGTTAAGGGGATGCAGACCAGAGAAAGACGTTTGTCTTGTTTACATCAGGGTCCCAGATTTTCGATTCATATCGATAGTTTAATAGCTAGCCTTGGCTCGTTTAACAATATGCAAAATATGTGTACAGCCCTGTACTCATACTGAAGTTATTCTTGGTATATAATAGGTCTGATTGTGTAACGAATCGATTCCACGTCGCGCTGTGTGTGAGAGAGAGAAGGAGAGAGGGAGAGATCTGCCTGTGTTTGTAGACGGGCGAGTTTTGTTTCTAACTTTTCTATTTATATATTGTGTTTCAAGTTGTGAATTAGAGTCTAGACTATACTTTATTTGACTGGTTGTGTGTTGTTGTAGTAACAGCTGAGCGACTCGTTCATAAGAGCCGATTCATTGCCGTGAGCGTGAGTCGAATCGCTCACGTCTTGCCATGAGTGTTGCGTGGTACTGTACTGTACATGTTTGCATTTTGCAAAATGTTTGGTATAGCGCCCCCTAGTGGCGAATACCCACCGGCCGCCACTGGAAGGGGGAGTGACAAGTTGGAAGGAGGAAGAGGAGGAATGCATCTAATGGGGAAAAATAATGATCTGCTAGTGGGCAGTCCATGGTTCTCTGCTCCAAAAATGGTGGCTTGTTTGCTTGTCAACTTTCTATTTTTCTACCCAAATGTTTTAGTGGAAGGATTGACATGATATTGCTGGTTCTTGAGACATATTTGATCTGCAACGCCTAGTTTGAAATTTCAGCCTTTGATTTGGTGCTCTTGTGACAGCTAGAGGCTGAAACTACTCATTATTAGTTATAAACAAATGTGTGTAAACAGATTAATTAGATTAGGACATAAACCATCAAGGGTTCATTGTGTTAAAGCCTCACATTCACCCACCTGACGAGGAATATACACATTTATTACTGTATATTAGTATTACATATAAATGTATATATATAAACAACTTACATACTCATTTACACACACATGTATTTTATAAAAGCTCTGCCCTGTATGTGATAAGGGGTGTGTGTGTGTGTTTAAAAGATTCTCTACAGTATCAACGGCTGTATTCGTAACTTCAAGATGGTGGGCGGGGCTGTGAGTGGGAAGGCGGCGCCTAGCGGCCGAGCTGATGTGGTGACAGAAGACTTCAACCTGGACATGGTCACGCCAACCGCCAGTCACATGGTCGGAAGATGCTTCGTTTCCACAGAGACTGGCACCTACTTTGATGGCACTGGCTACCTTAAAGCAGGTACGATCTGATTGGTTGACTAAGGACAGAGGTGTGATCTGATTGGCTGGCTATTGTACAGAGGTGTGATCTGTTTGGCTACATCTGTTTGAACACAAGATACATTAGTTGTAGCGTGATTACATTAGGGACACACTAGAAAGAAGGTTGTGATCATTTCACGTATTATTATATTTTATATTTGACCAGGTTCAAAACATCTGTTTAAATGTCAATCAAGTTAAAAAAATCTATTTCAATTTCAATCAAGTTACATTTTCCAACAAAAAGTTAAAAGCTCTAGTTTGGCTCTGAAGAGATGTCTTACAAGTCTGCTTCTCTCTCTCTCTCTCTCTCTCTCTCTCTCTCTCTCTCTCTCTCTCTCTCTCTCTCTCTCTCTCTCTCTCTCTCGCTCTCTCTCTGTCTCTGTCTCTCGCTCTCTCTCTGTCTCTGTCTATGTTTCTTTCTCTCTAGTCTCTTCATATAGAATAGGTTTAGATGTGTCCATATCGTTGGAGTTCCGGACCAGTAGGACTACTGGTGTCCTATTGGCTGTCAGTAACCAAGGCAGCGATGGCCTGGGTCTGGAGATTAAAAACGGAAAGGTAGACACATACACACACACACACACACACACACACATACATACTCCTTTCTTTGAGAGCAAAAAATGCATTCATAAAACTTCCTTAAAAACGTCCGTTTAGGAAAATGTTTATACTTTTGCAGGATTACAAACTAAAATTCCCCTTTAAATTAAGTGTTTGTTCCTTTAATTCCTCCTTTAGCTTCTGTTCCATGTTGACAATGGAGCAGGACCATTCACAGCAGAGTATGCGCCAGATGGAGCAGGCTTCTGTGATGGCCAATGGCACTCTGTCACCGCAAACAAGCTGCGTCACCGGGTGGAGCTGGTGGTCGACGGCCAGAAGAGCCTATCGGAGAGCCCCAACGCCCGCTCCAACACCTGTGACACCAACGACCCCATCTATGTAGGCGGTTACCCTGGTACGTAAAACTACTGTAGCAGACCTCAATAAGTACATATACATACACAGAGACACACACACATAATATATACAGTATATACTGTAAGGGCTGTCAATCGAATAAAATATTGAATCGCAATTAATCGCATGATTGTCCATAGATAACTGTGATTAATCGTTGATTCATTTTTGTCTGTTCAAAATGTACCTTAAAGGGTTATTTTTCAAATGTTTAACACTCTTATCAACATGGGAGATATGCTTGCTTTTTGCACATTATGTTTATTAGATCAAATAAATAACCAAAATATATAGACAAATATTGTCCAGAAAGATAAAGGTACAGCATTTGGCATAAAATAAATATGTTGCAAATAATCACAACATGGCAAAGACATGGACATTGGACATTGGTCATCAGAACATGGCAACAAAAGATGGCCATATTGACCTGCTAAATGTAATACTACTCAGTAATATGAGTACTCACACAATGTAGTGTCCAACTTTACTCTTATTTTTTTTTTTTTTTTATTGGTCTTTTTCCCCCTCCATTTTCCTCCGATTTTCTCCCATCCCAATGTTAGTCGTATGCCAATTCCCAGTCCCTTCCTGGTCGCTGCGCACTTACCCCCCACAGTCAGATCATCTGGGAGAGTGGAGGCTACCACGTGCTTCCTCCGACACACGTCCAGCCAATCACCGCTTCTTTTCACCTGGCAGCGCGGATTCTCATTGAGAGGGCGTAGCGTGTGGGAGGACCACACTATCCCCCTCACGTCCAATCCGCGCTTAGCAGGCGCCCCGACCGAACTGTAGGAGTCGCTGTTTACAACGACCCGGACCCACCCCGCCAGCTTCTCCCACCCTCTGATACAGCCAATTGTATCAGTGCAGTTGGCCAGCCAAGCTGGTGACAACCCCGGAGCTGTGAGCTGGATTCGAACAGGCAAATCCAGCTCAGCTCCGGGGCTGGTGACGAACGCAATCTCCGCTCGGCCACCTAACCGCCCTCAACTTTACTCTTATAAAGGTTCACTAAACCCCCACCTGTTTTTTAAGCATTAAAACCAAACGATGGACCTCAATGCAGTGCAACAACAGACACATTGTACAACAGGTACATTGGTGAGCAAAATGTTCTATTACTCAAAGATCATTCCCTGGATCACTCACACTTCTAAAGCAAATCACACAATGGAATTGTGTCCAACCTCACATGGGGGAAAATAAAGGGTCACAAAAACATCCCCTTCTACTATGTGGAATCAAAACAGTGTCACAAATCCAAGTGAAGTTCTCTCTCTCCCCCTCTTACACAATAACATGTGAGAGGTTGTTTTCATTGTCTGGGCTTGAGAGACACATAAGAAATGCATGTCTGTAAATAGAATTTACTCAGAAATATTTATCTGAAGAATGCTGTCACCAAAATTACATTTATTTTTCTTGATATTTTATTTAACCTTTATTTTATTTAACCTTTATTTGACCAGGTAGTCACTTGAGATCAAAGATCTCTTTTTCGAGCAAGACCTGGCCAATATACTGTACTCACACACATATCAACTCACACACACACATACAAATATATATATATATTATATATATATACACACACACACACAAATATATATATACATATACACATATATATATATGGGCGGCTAAGTGGCATAGTGGGCATGGCGCTCGCCACTAACGCAGGAGATGCTGGGTTCTCATACTAACACAATTGGCAGTGTTAGAGGGTGGGAAAGCTGGTGGGTGGGGATTGGACGTTGTGGACTGCGACTCCTACAGGTTGGTTGGTGCGCCTGTACAGCAGAATCAGGAAGTATCGGGGGCAGTGTGAGCCTCCCACGCGTTACTCCTCGCGACTGAGAGATCGCGCTGTACAAGTGAAAATATGCGACAGCTGCCTCCTCGTGTACCGGAGGGGACACGTGATGCAAGGCTTGGTCCTCACTGCAGCCAACCAGTGGGAGGCATAGTCTAGCAACGTTCGAGACGGGGGAGGGGAGAATTGAAGGGAGAATTGGCTAGGCGAAATTGGGATGGGAGAAAAATAGAAAAATAAGGAGAAAAAAAATATATAAAAAATTTATATATATACACACACACATAAAACAAATGCACCTCAACTCACAATCTCTCTCTCTCTCTCTCTCTCTCTCTCTCTCTCTCTCTCTCTCTCTCTCTCTCTCTCTCTCTCCAGATGGTATTCGTCAGGCAGGTCTCTCTACCAGTGTTTCTTTCAAAGGCTGCATGAGGAACGTGAAGATCACAAAGGCCTCCAGAACCCTGGCGCTTCAGTTTAACAAAGCTTTGGAGATCAGAGGGGTCCAGCCTCTGTCCTGCCCTGCTGCTACTGTACCTGCTTAGAGTCCAACCTCTGTCCTGCCCTGCTGCTACTGTACCTGCTTAGAGTCCAACCTCTGTCCTGCCCTGCTGCTACTGTACCTGCTTAGAGTCCAACCTCTGTCCTGCCCTGGTGCTACTGTACCTGCTTAGAGTCCAACCTCTATCCTCCTCCTCTCTTATCTCCCTTTCTCCTCTCCTCTCCTCTCCTCTCCTCTCCTCTCCTCTCCTCTCCTCTCCTCTCCTCTCCTCTCCTCTCCTCTCCTCTCCTCTCCTCTCCTCCTCTCCTCTCCTCTCCTCTCCTCTCCTCCCCTCTCATCTTCTCTTCCTCTCCCCCCTCTCTCTTTTCCTCTCCTCTCCTCTCCTCTCCTCTCCTCTCCTCTCCTCTCCTCTCCTCCCCTCTCATCTTCTCTTCCTCTCCCCCCCTCTCTCCTCTCCTCTTCTCTCCTCTCCTCTCCTCTCCTCTCCTCTCCTCTCCTCTCCTCTCCTCTCCTCTCCTCTCCTCTCTGCTCCTCTCCTATGTTATTATGTGTTTTCTTGCTGTGGTGTGTGGTAGTGATCTGCTGGCAGGGTTTCAATAAACAGGTAGAAGAAGTAGCCAGCGGTGACTGTTCTATTATCTACCTGTCTCTCTGTCCTTGCAAAAAAAACATTTCTGATCACAATTATTATTATTATTGAATTGTTATTGAAATTTAGGTCAGGAACAGGATAGGAGCCATCTTCGCAAATCAATCATCAAAACCAATTATTTATCATCGAAACGTATTTGGCTCCAGATTTTCGGAAAACCCTTACCTATCACTGCAAATAATCCAATAAATATTGTCAGGTAGGAGAGCAGCAATCAACATTTTGGGTCATATTAAAATTTTAAACGACCACCAGCCAACCTGCCACTTTTCTCTTCTAAAAGTCTGCTGGTATTTTAATCCATTACCCACCGTGGTCATATGGTGAAAACATTTGTCTTCATATCATGCCAACTATTGTAGGGACTGGCAGCAGTCAGTCATTATATTATCTGCATGTTGTGGTGCAATTATGTAATCACCTGTTCTCTTCTCCAATATAATTCTGACTGCATCACCCGGCTGTACTGTTTTTATTCTACAACACAGAAACACTGTTAGCTCTATAGCTTGTCATAGCATAGAAAGGTATGGCATAGTGTAGTATGTTATATAGTGGACACAAAAGAGTGCACTGAAGGTGTATTAACATGCTTCAAATTGATTGGTTGATACAATCTTCCTCGATATCAAACTGCCTGTGGGGAAAGAAACACCTGTCTAACTACCTGTCAATCAAAGGAGGTGGGACTCAATACAACTTGATACAACTTGTAAACATTAATAGAGCAAAGAAAATAGCAAAAGGTCAAAAGAAAATGTATTCAGCTTGTAGACTATTGGACAAATATAGAAATGGTGTATTTGTGCGGTAATTTGAACAAAAGGGAGCTGTTTACAATATAAAGTCAGTTGTATACCTTTAATGTTAGCTAGTGATTCACAAGCTCCTGCATAACCATTCTAATGTATTGCTGTTGTTGATTATGGTTCATTCATCATCACATTTCAACCCCAAACAGAACTCGACAGTTATTGGACATTTTTAGATGTGAAGCGGCAGCTCTATGACCAACCGGCAACGTCACTAACTCATTCAGTATCTCACTCACGGTTAGCCACTATAGTGCCATGCAGCTCACAGGCATCAGCGGCAGCTCAAGACAACAGTCACACCCAGCCTGCTAGTAAACCTCATAGCTCGGAGAGAGCTGGATATCAAGCCAACAATTCACCCAAGTCATGGGATAAAGATGTGTCTAGGGGGACAATATTTTCAAACCCCAAACCGGGACCCTTAATTTATGTACCACATGTGTATGGTAAGGACTTTGTGTTGCGGTAGAGACGAATTCACAATGAGTTATATCTTAAATCCTTGGACTCTGTATATCACTCTGCCCTCAGATTCATCACTAATGATAGATACGACACTCATCACTGTCCTTTATGAGAAGGTTGGTTGGTCCTTGTTGATGGAGAGGCGCAACAAACACTGGTATTTGTTCACTTTTAAGGTGTGGTAACATTGACTGTGGATTTCATAATCCATATGTCTATAATTAGAGAAACCATATGCAATACACTGGGGTGCTCTAAGGAACTGTTTGAGCCCAGATGAAACCCCCGCGGTTGTTGAAACTGTATTTAGGAACTCGAAAGTCACACCCCACAGATGGAACGGTCACTCACCCTACTAAAGAGATCAGATTTCAGAGACCAGATAACCAGCTCTGATAAAATGTTAAGACTGTATGTAGATATAAGTCACACCCAGCGCCTAACAGAATACAGGCAGAGAAACACAGACCTAACTTGCTTTTGCTAAGAGTTCATGGAAACTAATTCACAAACAAGTTATCTATTAATCAACTGTTTAGTATCAAAATGCACGCAAAAGAGTAGAAACTGTGATAATACTGGAAGAGTGTAATTCATAATCCACTAGAGATATTTGGGTAAAATGTTTAAATAGGAGATGTCTCTGTGGAAGAAAGCCACAGACCCCCTGGACTGAGAAAGACCTGAGCAGCAAAGGAGGGGGCCAAAAGCAGACCCCTATGTTTACTAAAGGACAACACCCGACGAGCAGCAAAGGAGGGGGGGCAGCCAGCCCCACACAGGAAAACAGGGGGGCGGACCGCCATCCAGAAGACAAACCTAATTGGACCAAACGTATTATTAGAATGTGCTAGGATTGGTGGAAATTATAGTATTTAAGAGCGAACACAGTGTTAATTCAGGAGGCCAGACAACCAGGTATGCGCCTCCAACTGCTCCCATCCAGACTGCTGATTATACGTGAGTAAATCATAGGAAAAACCAATTGTTGTTTAGGTTAGAGTAATGTACAGATCCCTGATCTGTAAACCAGATTTACTCATGTGTAATGCTTACAGTATGTAGCAGGGTGGATTATCCCTGCTTCGTGGGAACGGTTGCTGGCAGTCACAAGGTAGCTGGACACAGTAGAGCTCCGTCTGACTGCACCCTCGTCTTTGGGCCTTGAGCGTCAAACCGGGACCCGGTAGTGGGAGTGAATGGGGCCCGGGATTTACCAACCTGGTTTGGTACTCTGGTCCTCCTCGCCTCTCCGGGGCGGTCAGTAGTACTCCCCAACTCGCTCTCACTTCCCTGATTACCTCCGTGGGCCCTCCCACACCTAGTGACTGATATGCCTAAATGGATTCGTCCCTCCCGCAAGCAGTACCCTCCCTTGATGACCACTAGAAACCTTACAATGAAAAGGGGAGAGTTGGGTAGGAAGGGGTCAATCATATATACGTTACCCAGGGCCGCCTGGGAGAAATGCGAGGCCCCCCCCCCCCCCCCCCCCCCCCAAAGGTAAAAAAAAATTATATTTTTTTTTTCATACAGTCAACATATTCTTAAATAATAGCGCTGCCCGAGGCTGGGCATGATACAGTCAACATATAGCAAGAGAGAGAGCGAGAGAGAGCTCCCGTTCTACAGTCAATATACAGTGTACAGAGAGAGAGAGAGAGAGAGAGAGAGAGAGAGACACATTGGAAAGAAATTTAAATGCTATTTGGCCCTAAACAGAGAGTACACAGTGGCAGAATACCTGAGCACTGTGACTGAAGATCCTTGACTAGGTACAGACTCAGCGAGCACAGCCTAGCCATCGAGAAAGGCCGCCATAGGCAGACTGTGTGTGTTAGAAAGAGAGAGAGAGAGAGAGAGAGAGAGAGAGAGAGAGAGAGAGAGAGAGAGAGAGAGAGAGAGAGAGAGAGAGAGAGAGAGAGAGAGAGCATGTGTGTTTGTCGTGTGTGTGTGTTAGAGAGAGAGCATGTATGAGAGAGATAAGCAAAGATGACCCCCTAAAGGATATTCAACTTTTAATGAAAGAACAAAACAGAAGGAAAAGATAACTTCACAAAGGCAACATGGATATACATAGATCCAAAAGGACAAAGATCAACACTTAAATCCAAAGAGAAGAGGGTCTATACCAGAGAAAACAAAGCAGCAAGGAGCCAATGGCCGACATCAGCTAAATAGGCTAGCCAGGTAGGCTACTGACACCAGGCCACACACAGCTTTGGCCAACGGCCCAACGCTACCCAAGCTACACAAACGACCAAGACAATTCACACACAGCACATGTCGTATCTCCAAATGTTGTGAAGTAACATATGTTTTGCCTGGAAAAAACATCGTTATTAACAAAACATTCGGGAGGGGAAGGAAGGAAGAGTGGGGTAATGTCATGACATTTTCATTCATCTTACCTGCACCAAGGAACGCAGGGCGAAAGGCCGCAACACAGGTCTCCACGTTGACGAAAGGCCTCTCGCTGGCGGCACAAAAAGAAGCTATGGCCGGAGCCTTGTCATGGTGCAGGCCCGACTACATCTTCTGTCAAAGTGCCAGAACCCCCTGCTATTCTCACGGCTAATGTCAATGGTCGTAGCACAAGCTAACAGCTAACTCTAGGCTAACTGATAGCATCAAACTAACGTTCCCAGCCGAGCGCAGCCGGCAGCTAACGTCGTAGCTAAACAGCTAACTGGCTAACAGTTAGCTCAACCCGGCTATCGCTAACCATTAGCTAACGCAGAAGCAAGCTATGCGGCTACCACTGAAAAACTGTACAATGTGAGAAAAGCAATACAGGTGCTGACACCAGGCCACACACCGTTAGCTACTAGTACTACAACAGCTAGTCGGCCAGTTTGGCTCCAGAGAGAGAGAGAGAGAGAGAGAGAGAGAGATATCCACGGCGGGAATAGAATAGAGTTAATAGAATAGGTTAAAAACTCACCAAACGTCCAAGAGGATGGAGACAACCGCGTGGAGTTGACGAAGTTCATCTGCCAAACGACCATCCTCTTCAACTTGGCTGCATGCGCTGTCTCTAGGTTAGCTAACGCTAGTTAGCCTTTAGCTAAGCTAGCTACTAGCCGACATCATCATGGCTATATCCCGACTGCACCATGACAAGGCTCCGGCCATAGCTTCTTTTTGTCCCGCCAGCGAGAGGCCTTTCGTCAACGTTCCTTGGTGACCGACCGACTGATAATGACCGACCTCTTCGTCTTGGCTGGCATAACTAAGCATAACCTCCAAAGCTGCACGCGCGAAATAGTCAAACGCAGCTGACGCACGCCGGCGTACACATGATGTAACCACTCCCTTCGTTGAAACCAATAGTATGTCTGCTGCAGAGCCCCAGAGCTCCAATAGTGAGTATGTCTGCTGCAGAGCCGCAGACCCAGGAACAAGTCAGACACATTCTACAAACGTGTCTAATGTGAAATATATAAGCATATAAGCAAAACTAGATTTTAGGTCTGTGATGAAAAAGGGCCTCGCGGGAAGGCCCCCCCCCACCCCCTGAGGCGGCCTTGACGTTACCCACACCAAAAGAGTTAATACTGGGCACAGGAATGGACACGCACACACAACAATTCCCGTCTTAGTTGTTTAGTATTAATTATACTGGGCAGTGACAAGTATTACTGCAATGAGTCAAATGGCATACACTATCATTATTCCTAACTACTAATAATTAGAATAATAACATATATAGCACTTATACAATAATACCTTGGACCCCAGGGAGAAACAGTTGGAACAAAACGGGAAGTTAAGAGGCATGACAGTCAATCAAACCATACACTTTATCACACTCAAAAGAACTCAAAAATGTGGGCCCACTGTACCAGAACAAAAGTCCTATGCTAATGCCGGCATGTAATGTGTATGGGGTACCCCTGTGGACTATGGTTAGCAACCATTAGCTTCACCCGTAGGCCGCAGCACACTGTGTAATAGATCCAGAGCATCGAAGCCCTCTTGTACTCAACCATAATGGCGGCCTCGCCGCGTCACCACCGTCCAGGTAGTAAGATGGCGTCGAACGCTCTCGTCATGGGCACCAGCAAGCGGGGCTGGAGCAGGGGCAGTGGTGGGCTGAGAGCGCGTGCTGTGTGATGGCGACCTCTGCTGGACGGGACGACTCCCGTGCTGGCTGAACACAGCCGGTGCAGAGCAGATGCAGAACGTCGGTGAAGACGGCTGCTGACAGCCGGTGCTGGGTTGGCGCGCAGCAATACTCTTGCCCACCCTTCTGCTATACGGTTATACTGTCACGCAATGTGGCTGACTACACCACCGGTCTCTTCAGCGCCTCGCGCCCGGGGTATACTGGAGTCTATATAGCCGTTAGCAGCATGCTAGGGCCTAACAAAATTAATAGTTGGTTTCAGGTTGGTTGTCAGTTTGGCCATGGGTAGGTAGGGAATTTATTTTATTTTATTTTTTTATTTTATTCTTTCCCACGGCGACTATGGATAGGGAATTTCTTTATTTAATTAAAATGTTCACAACAACATGGATGCATGTACTCTGCCAGCATGTTTAATATCCATAATACTAAATGTTTGACTAAGATTTCTATGAAACTTTATTAAAAAAAAAATAAAAAATGATTTTTTTTTTTTTATAATTTTTTCTAAAAACTCATAAAATATATTGGGTCGCACCTAAATCGGCAGGGTCGGTCGGCAACCTGAAACCAACTATTAATTTTGTTAGGCCTAACTATACCGGTCACACTGCTACTATACCACGCTATCTATGGACGTTAGTCCTTGGGTCGGTTTCTCTTACTCACGCACTATCACGGATGCTTCTAGAATAACCCGTCACTAGCAAGTATGTCTCGTCACCCGTCGCTCGCTCCGGCGGGGCTCTCTGGCTCACTTCTCTCACGGGGCTATTCAAAGCACCTCCCGTTGTAGCTGCGACTGTTCATGGCTACATCCCACACCGAAGAGGCTCTCCTTCCCTCTTCCGTCCCCATTTACTTGCTCCGCCGGCTCTCTGGTACGCTCTCTGCCTGCCACCGCCCCCTGCTGGTCGCCAACTAGCCACACAGGGAGGCTGGGTGAGTGAATATGGTCCAGCGATACTGTTCATAATCCATATTCCAGCAAGTAGACCAAGGAGGAGCCTGCGTCATTGTTTGAGGGAATATTAATGGAAAATAATTAGAATGTCTTGGTGCACAAAGGGGAGATAAAAGGCAAGTCAGCACATCTGAATAATAGGAATTTTTCAGGTTGCTACAAGTAGATTCTATTTTATTTATGTTAACATGACTGTGTATGTACATGCAGGGTTTGATGTGCAAACCTTATTAATCCTTTGTACAAACATGTATTAATGTACTCTGAATAATCCCTGTATGAAAAAGCAACCTTCTAATTCACTCTGAGCCCCGAGGCAAAATAAATAATGATTTTTTGAACCATAGTTTCCTTTTTTGCCTGGCATGCACAGTCTATTTCTCTATCAGTAGAGAAAGACCATTTGAATCATTATGTCCTTCTCCCCCTTCCAGATAGCAATCTTATTGTACTGCAAATCACCTGAGATATTGATTAGAATATACCACAAAGGCCCTTATTGGTAAACTACCTCCTTATACTACATCATTATTGGAATGGAATTTTTTGGCACCTATGGAACCTGTTCTAGTAGGTCCCTCGAGTTTGCTCTGAACAGGGTAAATCTGCCTTTTGCTATGATGCCCCTCTAGCCCATGGAATGAACTCCAACAGTCCTTGAGGCTTGAGATTCTCCCCTCTGTTGCAGAGTTTAAAACCTTGATCTCCAACCTTTGTCAATCAAGTTGTACATAATTGTTTACTGATTCAGTGTGGGAGGAACTCATACAATAATTACAAATGTAATGTTGCAGTGAGATACTGTTAGTGTTATGTGTTTGTGGTAGTGTAATATTAATATTCCAGATACTAGCTAATATCCTGGTTACAGTCTTATTCAGTATAAGACTTGATATATACATTAATATTCCAGATACTAGCTAATATCCTGGTTAAGGTCTTATTTAGGATAATGTGTTTATATGTACTTTAATATTACAGATACTAGCTAATTAAGATACTAGCTGGTTAAGATCTTATTCAGGATAAGGTGTTTATATGTATATTAATATTCCAGATACTAGCTAATATCCTGGTCTTATTCAGAATAAGGTGTTTATATGTACATTAATATTCCAGATACAGTACTAGCTAATATCATGGTCAAGGTTTTATTCAGAACAAAGTTTTTATTTGACAACCTAGGATGGCTTAGAGTAGACGACAGAGTACAGCAACTTGCAATGGGCCTGGTCTACAAGATACACTACATGACCAAGGTACCCATGTACATGTCAAAATACTTCCCAAAGGTCAGTGAATACCACAATCACAACACCAGAGGGAGCTCCACAAATCATGTTAAACCCAGATTCGGCTCAAACAAGGGACTAAACACGTTTCGCAATTATGCCACATCAATGTGGAATGCCCTACCCAAAGCTGTAAAGGAATGTGAATCACTACCCACTTTCAAAACCACTCTCAAAGAACACCTACGGGAGACGGCAATTCGAAACTGGCCCCTGTAAATGTCCTAACCCAACCCCCTCCAATGTACAGTAAATGACCAAGTATGGTTTTGTCAATATTCCAATGTACAGTTTTGCTTGTACAGTTGTACAGTGTTCCCCACCCACCCCTCCTACCCAACCCCCCACCCCCCACCCACCCAACCACCTCCAATGTACAGCCCCCCCACCCAACCCCACCCCACCTACCCAACCTCCTCCAATGTACAGTTTTTACGTAAAATGATATACTCTCTTTTCTGGACTCTTTTTGTATCACAAACAGTACTGTATTTGCAAATCTGGTATGTCATAAATGTATAGATGTAGCAGTACTGTCTAATTGTATGTCATGTATGTCATATATGTCCTGATGAATTGAAAATGGGGGACCCTGATGTAAACAAGACGAAAGTCTTTCTCTGGTCTGCATCCCCTTAACAATTGTGTGTATTGAGCTGTACTGTATTGTACCCATTCTGCAATCTGTTAATAAAGTTTTCAATAAATCAATCAATCAATCAACATTAAAGGGACACCTGGGTTGTACTTACAGTTTTTGACACTAGAGGGCGGAAGCGGACAGCAGAAAACTCATCCCCATGTGTTGAGGGGCCAGACTCTGAGCTGCAGCATCCTTTAAACACACAGACTGGAGTATGTTTGCCACACATGCCACCCTGGACTCCCACACTGTTATTGACTCCTACACCTCCTCCGTTGTTGATTACATCAACTCCAACATTGACAGTGTCACCACTCACCACCCTTTAACAGATCACTACATTCCCCAATCAGAAAAACGTGGATGAACAGAGAGAGCCGTACACTACTAAAGGCATGTAACACTGCTTTTAGATCTGGTGACACAGGCCTATACTGTTCAGCCAGGGCTAACCTGAATGGGGGAATGAAGCGGGCCAAGCACAGCCACAAGCTACGGGTTGAAGAGCACTTCAACAACTCTGACCCCTGGCACATGTGGCAGGGCATCCAGGCCATAACAGACTAGTACAAACCCACTGACCTCTCCCTCCCTGATGAGCTCAATAACATTCATGCCCGCTTTCACAGGGAAAACCAGGAGGCGCCCACCAAGGCTGCCCTCCCTGCTCACTCTTTCCCCCACTGGAGCAGGACTAATGCATGTAATGCGGCTGGCCCTGATGGCATCCCTGGCTGTGTGATCAGGATGGAACTGCACTGAGCAGCTGCCCGAGGTGTAGACTGACATCTTCAACCTCTCACTAGCCCAGGCAGTTGGCCCAGCCTGCTTTAACTCCTTCCGCTCCCCATTATCATGAGATGCTTCAAGAGGCTGGTCCAGGCTCACCTCAAATCCGGCCTTTCCACTCTCAGTGGACAGTCACCAATTCACCTACCATGAGAATAGGAGCACAGAGGACGCAATCTCCTCAGTTAATCTCCCTGAACTCTGTGCCACATTGACAGTGAGTAATTGTACTGAGTAATACACATTGTGTATCCTCATTGTACTGAGTAATACTCATTGTGTATCCTCATTGTACTGACTGAGTAATACTCATTGTGTATCCTCATTGTACTGACTGAGTAATACTCATTGTGTATCCTCATTGTACTGAGTAATACTCATTGTGTATCCTCATTGTACTGACTGAGTAATACTCATTGTGTATCCTCATTGTACTGACTGAGTAATACTCATTGTGTATCCTCATTGTACTGAGTAATACTCATTGTGTATCCTCATTGTACTGACTGAGTAATACTCATTGTGTATCCTCATTGTACTGACTGAGTAATACTCATTGTGTATCCTCATTGTACTGAGTAATACTCATTGTGTATCCTCATTGTACTGAGTAATACTCATTGTGTATCCTCATTGTACTGAGTAATACTCATTGTGTATCCTCATTGTACTGACTGAGTAATACTCATTGTGTATCCTCATTGTACTGAGTAATACTCATTGTGTATCCTCATTGTACTGAGTAATACTCATTGTGTATCCTCGTTGTACTGAGTAATGCACCCACACAAATGTGAGCTAACTATCTCTGAATGAGTGCTGTTAAACTGAATATCAGCACAACACCAAAGATAATCATAATAATAATAATAATACACTTTATTTGTATAGCACCTTTCATACAGAAACTGCAGCCCAAAGTGCTTCACAACAGAAAAAAGACAGGCAATAAATAAGCACATAAAGTGCAGACATATAAAATCACAGTTTTTCACATTATATAGGATCTAACATCCCAACAGGCCACCTTGTTTATGGTTTGATTCAGTTTTAAATAGACAATAATAAAAAGAGTAAGATACAATAGACAGAGTAAAATAGTGCAATAGTGCAGTTCAATAAATTAGTAGAATAGAATAGATCAAATAAAAGAAAATGTACAGTGCAATAAAATTGTTCTGGATTACTGTTCAACAGTTCAAAGTCGTCTTTACCTTCTCTGATATAGATAATCACAGCCGTGCTGATATTCTGTATAAAAGCACGACCTCGAGTGTGATATTGCTTTTATACAACAGTTCTACAATTCGCCATTTATTAGTTAAAGGAAAACTCCAACATTTTGGGAAATTAGCTTATTTAACATCTTGCCTGGAGTTAGACAAGAAGATACATACCTTTTTTGTCTCTGTGCGTGCATTTAGCTTTGGGAACAGTCGCTCCGTTAGCGTAGCTTAGCTTCATCACTGGAAGTGGGGGAGATCTGGAGCTTCATCACTGGAAGTGGGGGAGATCCGGAGCCTGACGTTCCCTTACACTGTATACAGTCACGAAATACAACTCCAAAACGTTCATGTAAACATGTTGTGACCTGTGTATTCACCACGTGGAGAAATAAAAAATAATTGAATTAGACAATTACGTTTTATAAGCAAATATACTCTAAACTATTTTTTGCCTAACCACTCCTCTCTGAGTGCAGTCAGTGATTTCAACGTGTCGTCGTGATTGTTGACGTTAACACGAACCTAAACTAACGTTACAACTAACCTAAAGTTAGTTTAGGTTCGTGTTAACGTTAGATAATGTACAAAATAAACATTTTCCGCTGCTATAAACGTCGCACTTTTATTTTGAAAACCCCAGAAAGGAAGTCATTATATATGCTTTACCATCCTGTTCTGTGTTAGCTCCGGTTAGCTCAGAGCGTCCAGTAGTTAGTAGTATATTATCAATACCAGCCATTGGATTACTGTTTTCTAAATTGGGGAGGCTTTTAATTGTCAAGGTAAGAGGATTTTAAGTCATGGTATCCATAAACGTCAATCGGTTCGGATCCTTTGAATGAATGAGAATGTCAACAATCACAACGACACGTTGACATCACTGACTGCGCTCGGAGAGGAGTGGTTAGGCAAAAAATTGTTCCGAGTATATTTGCTTATAAAACGTAATTGTCTAATTCAATTATTTTTTATTTCTCCACGTGGTGAATACACAGGTCACAACATGTTTACATGAACGTTTTGGAGTTGTATTTGGAGTGTATTTCGTGACTGTATACAGTGTAAGGGAACGTCAGCCTCCGATCTCCCCCACTTCCAGTGATGAAGCTCCGGATCTCCCCCACTTCCAGTGATGAAGCTAAGCTACGCTAACGGAGCGACTGTTCCCAAAGCTAAATGCACGCACAGAGACAAAAAAGGTATGTATCTTCTTGTCTAACTCCAGGGAAGATGTTAAATAAGCTAATTTCCCAAAATGTTGGAGTTTTCCTTTAACACAGTATGATTTGTTTGTTTATTTAATAATTTATTTAGTGCCAACAAATAATTCCACAACTGCGCTCTTGAACTTGGACCGTTTACTAATTAACTGTTATTAATAGAACACCTGGTTGTGGGGCGGCTTTGACTCAGGGAGCGGGTGGTCCAATTATCGAAGGGTTGGTGGTTCGAATCCCGCTCAAGCCCATGTCCATCCCATTGCCGTTGTGTCCTTGGGCAAGACACTTAACCTACTTGCCTCGTATGAATGTGTATGCATGTGAATGAATGTTGGTGGTGGTCGGAGGGGCCGTAGGCGATGATTATTCGCCTCGCTTCCGTGAGTCTGCCTCAGGGCAGCTCTGGCTGCAATTGTAGCTTACCACCACCGGTATGACTGTGTATGAACGAATAATGGACTCTGTGAAGCGCTCTGGGGTCACTGGGGTGTCATGAAGAGCGCTATATAAATCCAATCCATTATTACCTGTTTTAATGTATTCTAGTTAACAGTTATTAATACAACACCTGTGTTAATGTAGCCTAATAATTAACGGTTATTAATAGCACACCTGTGCATCAGAGTGATACACAGTTAAAAGTCCCAGTGCTGTTATACTGAATATTAGCACTCATGGAATGGCTCTTGTCCAATCAGATGACTTTGTTGGATCTACTATAACTATAGTCTGTCTCTGGTTCTGTATGACTGTCTCTGGTTCTGTGGGACTGTCTCTGGTTCTGTAGGACTGTCTCTGGTTCTGTAGGACTGTCTCTGGTTCTATAGGACTGTATCTGGTTCTGTAGGACTGTCTCTGGTTCAGTCTCTGGTTCTGTAGGACTGTCTCTGGTTCTGTCTCTGGTTCTGTAGGACTGTCTCTGGTTCTATAGGACTGTCTCTGGTTCTGTAGGACTGTCTCTGGTTCTGTAGGACTGTCTCTGGGTCTGTAGGACTGTCTCTGGTTCTATAGGACTGTCTCTGGTTCTGTATGACTGTCTCTGGGTGTGTAGGGCTGTCTCTGGTTCTGTAGGACTGTCTCTGGTTCTGTAGGACTGTCTCTGGTTCTATAGGGCTGTCTCTGGTTCTGTAGGGCTGTCTCTGGTTCTGTAGGACTGTCTCTGGGTGTGTAGGGCTGTCTCTGGGTCTGTAGGACTGTCTCTGGTTCTGTAGGACTGTCTCTGGGTGTGTAGGGCTGTCTCTGGTTCTGTAGGACTGTCTCTGGTTCTATAGGGCTGTCTCTGGTTCTGTAGGGCTGTCTCTGGTTCTGTAGGACTGTCTCTGGTTCTGTAGGACTGTCTCTGGTTCTATAGGACTGTCTCTGGTTCTGTCTCTGGTTCTGTAGGACTGTCTCTGGTTCTGTAGGGCTGTCTCTGGTTCTGTAGGGCTGTCTCTGGTTATGTAGGACTGTCTCTGGTTCTGTAGGACTGTCTCTGGTTCTGTAGGGCTGTCTCTGGTTCTATAGGACTGTCTCTGGTTCAGTCTCTGGTTCTGTAGGACTGTCTCTGGTTCTGTAGGACTGTCTCTGGTTCAGTCTCTGGTTCTGTAGGACTGTCTCTGGTTCTGTCTCTGGTTCTGTAGGGCTGTCTCTGGTTCTGTCTCTGGTTCTGTAGGACTGTCTCTGGTTCAGTCTCTGGTTCTGTAGGACTGTCTCTGGTTCTGTCTCTGGTTCTGTAGGACTGTCTCTGGTTCTGTCTCTGGTTCTGTAGGACTGTCTCTGGTTCTGTCTCTGGTTCTGTAGGGCTGTCTCTGGTTCTGTAGGACTGTCTCTGGTTCTGTCTCTGGGTCTGTAGGACTGTCTCTGGTTCTATAGGACTGTCTCTGGTTCTGTAGGACTGTCTCTGGGTCTGTAGGACTGTCTCTGGTTCTGTAGGGCTGTCTCTGGTTCTGTAGGACTGTCTCTGGTTCTATAGGGCTGTCTCTGGTTCTGTAGGGCTGTCTCTGGTTCTGTAGGACTGTCTCTGGTTCTGTAGGACTGTCTCTGGTTCTGTAGGGCTGTCTCTGGTTCTATAGGACTGTCTCTGGTTCTGTCTCTGGTTCTGTAGGACTGTCTCTGGTTCTGTAGGGCTGTCTCTGGTTCTATAGGACTGTCTCTGGTTCTGTAGGGCTGTCTCTGGTTCTGTAGGGCTGTCTCTGGTTCTGTAGGACTGTCTCTGGTTCTATAGGACTGTCTCTGGTTCTGTAGGGCTGTCTCTGGTTCTGTAGGGCTGTCTCTGGTTCTGTAGGACTGTCTCTGGTTCTGTAGGGCTGTCTCTGGTTCTGTAGGACTGTCTCTGGTTCTGTAGGACTGTCTCTGGTTCTATAGGACTGTCTCTGGTTCTGTCTCTGGTTCTGTAGGACTGTCTCTGGTTCTGTAGGGCTGTCTCTGGTTCTGTAGGGCTGTCTCTGGTTCTGTAGGACTGTCTCTGGTTCTGTAGGACTGTCTCTGGTTCTGTAGGGCTGTCTCTGGTTCTATAGGACTGTCTCTGGTTCTGTAGGACTGTCTCTGGTTCAGTCTCTGGTTCTGTAGGACTGTCTCTGGTTCTGTCTCTGGTTCTGTAGGGCTGTCTCTGGTTCTGTCTCTGGTTCTGTAGGACTGTCTCTGGTTCTATAGGACTGTCTCTGGTTCTGTAGGACTGTCTCTGGTTCTGTCTCTGGTTCTGTAGGACTGTCTCTGGTTCTGTCTCTGGTTCTGTAGGGCTGTCTCTGGTTCTGTAGGACTGTCTCTGGTTCTGTCTCTGGGTCTGTAGGACTGTCTCTGGTTCTATAGGACTGTCTCTGGTTCTGTAGGACTGTCTCTGGTTCTGTCTCTGGTTCTGTAGGACTGTCTCTGGTTCTGTCTCTGGTTCTGTAGGGCTGTCTCTGGTTCTGTAGGACTGTCTCTGGTTCTGTCTCTGGGTCTGTAGGACTGTCTCTGGTTCTGTAGGGCTGTCTCTGGTTCTGTAGGACTGTCTCTGGTTCTATAGGGCTGTCTCTGGTTCTGTAGGGCTGTCTCTGGTTCTGTAGGACTGTCTCTGGTTCTGTAGGACTGTCTCTGGTTCTGTAGGGCTGTCTCTGGTTCTATAGGACTGTCTCTGGTTCTGTCTCTGGTTCTGTAGGACTGTCTCTGGTTCTGTAGGGCTGTCTCTGGTTCTATAGGACTGTCTCTGGTTCTGTAGGGCTGTCTCTGGTTCTGTAGGGCTGTCTCTGGTTCTGTAGGACTGTCTCTGGTTCTGTAGGACTGTCTCTGGTTCTGTAGGGCTGTCTCTGGTTCTATAGGACTGTCTCTGGTTCTGTAGGGCTGTCTCTGGTTCTGTCTCTGGTTCTGTAGGGCTGTCTCTGGTTCTGTAGGACTGTCTCTGGTTCTGTAGGACTGTCTCTGGTTCTGTCTCTGGTTCTATAGGACTGTCTCTGGTTCTGTAGGACTGTCTCTGGTTCTATAGGACTGTCTCTGGTTCTATAGGACTGTCTCTGGTTCTGTAGGACTGTCTCTGGTTCTGTAGGACTGTCTCTGGTTCTATAGGACTGTCTCTGGTTCAATAGGACTCTCTCTGGTTCTGTCTCTGGTTCTGTCTCTGGTTCTGTAGGACTGTCTCTGGTTCTGTCTCTGGTTCTGTCTCTGGTTCTGTCTCTGGTTCTGTAGGGCTGTCTCTGGTTCTGTCTCTGGTTCTGTAGGACTGTCTCTGGTTCTGTCTCTGGTTCTGTAGGACTGTCTCTGGTTCTGTCTCTGGTTCTGTAGGGCTGTCTCTGGTTCTGTCTCTGGTTCTGTAGGACTGTCTCTGGTTCTGTCTCTGGTTCTGTAGGACTGTCTCTGGTTCTGTCTCTGGTTCTGTAGGACTGTCTCTGGTTCTGTCTCTGGTTCTGTAGGACTGTCTCTGGTTCTGTCTCTGGTTCTGTAGTACTGTCTCTGGTTCTGTCTCTGGTTCTGTAGGACTGTCTCTGGTTCTGTAGGACTGTCTCTGGTTCTGTCTCTGGTTCTGTAGGACTGTCTCTGGTTCTGTCTCTGGTTCTGTAGGACTGTCTCTGGTTCTGTCTCTGGTTCTGTAGGACTGTCTCTGGTTCTGTCTCTGGTTCTGTAGGGCTGTCTCTGGTTCTGTCTCTGGTTCTGTAGGACTGTCTCTGGTTCTGTAGGACTGTCTCTGGTTCTGTCTCTGGTTCTGTAGGACTGTCTCTGGTTCTGTCTCTGGTTCTGTAGGGCTGTCTCTGGTTCTGTAGGACTGTCTCTGGTTCTGTCTCTGGTTCTGTAGGGCTGTCTCTGGTTCTGTCTCTGGTTCTGTAGGACTGTCTCTGGTTCTGTCTCTGGTTCTGTAGGACTGTCTCTGGTTCTGTAGGGCTGTCTCTGGTTCTGTAGGGCTGTCTCTGGTTCTGTCTCTGGTTCTGTAGGACTGTCTCTGGTTCTGTCTCTGGTTCTGTAGGACTGTCTCTGGTTCTGTCTCTGGTTCTGTAGGGCTGTCTCTGGTTCTGTCTCTGGTTCTGTAGGGCTGTCTCTGGTTCTGTAGGACTGTCTCTGGTTCTGTCTCTGGTTCTGTAGGACTGTCTCTGGTTCTGTCTCTGGTTCTATAGGACTGTCTCTGGTTCTGTAGGACTGTCTCTGGTTCTATAGGACTGTCTCTGGTTCTGTAGGACTGTCTCTGGTTCTATAGGACTGTCTCTAGTTCTGTAGGACTGTCTCTGGTTCTATAGGACTGTCTCTGGTTCTATAGGACTGTCTCTGGTTCTGCAGGACTGTCTCTGGTTCTGTAGGGCTGTCTCTGGTTCTGTCTCTGGGTCTGTAGGACTGTCTCTGGTTCTGTCTCTGGTTCTGTAGGACTGTCTCTGGTTCTGTAGGACTGTCTCTGGTTCTGTCTCTGGTTCTATAGGACTGTCTCTGGTTCTGTAGGACTGTCTCTGGTTCTGTCTCTGGTTCTGTCTCTGGTTCTGTCTCTGGTTCTGTAGGACTGTCTCTGGTTCTGTCTCTGAGTCTGTAGGGCTGTCTCTGGTTCTGTAGGACTGTCTCTGGTTCTGTCTCTGGTTCTGTAGGACTGTCTCTGGTTCTGTCTCTGGTTATGTAGGGCTGTCTCTGGTTCTGTCTCTGGTTCTGTAGGACTGTCTCTGGTTCTGTAGGACTGTCTCTGGTTCTGTCTCTGGTTCTGTAGGACTGTCTCTGGTTCTGTCTCTGGTTCTGTAGGGCTGTCTCTGGTTCTGTAGGACTGTCTCTGGTTCTGTCTCTGGTTCTGTAGGGCTGTCTCTGGTTCTGTCTCTGGTTCTGTAGGACTGTCTCTGGTTCTGTCTCTGGTTCTGTCTCTGGTTCTGTAGGACTGTCTCTGGTTCTGTCTCTGGTTCTGTAGGACTGTCTCTGGTTCTGTCTCTGGTTCTGTCTCTGGTTCTGTAGGACTGTCTCTGGTTCTGTCTCTGGTTCTGTAGGACTGTCTCTGGGTCTGTAGGACTGTCTCTGGTTCTGTAGGGCTGTCTCTGGTTCTGTAGGACTGTCTCTGGTTCTGTCTCTGGTTCTGTAGGACTGTCTCTGGTTCTGTAGGACTGTCTCTGGTTCTGTAGGGCTGTCTCTGGTTCTGTAGGGCTGTCTCTGGTTCTGTAGGGCTGTCTCTGGTTCTGTATGACTGTCTCTGGTTCTGTCTCTGGTTCTGTAGGACTGTCTCTGGTTCTGTAGGGCTGTCTCTGGTTCTGTAGGGCTGTCTCTGGTTCTGTAGGTCTGTCTCTGGTTCTGTCTCTGGTTCTGTAGGACTGTCTCTGGTTCTGTCTCTGGTTCTGTAGGGCTGTCTCTGGTTCTATAGGACTGTCTCTGGTTCTGTAGGACTGTCTCTGGTTCAGTCTCTGGTTCTGTAGGACTGTCTCTGGTTCTGTCTCTGGTTCTGTAGGGCTGTCTCTGGTTCTGTCTCTGGTTCTGTAGGACTGTCTCTGGTTCTATAGGACTGTCTCTGGTTCTGTAGGACTGTCTCTGGTTCTGTCTCTGGTTCTGTAGGACTGTCTCTGGTTCTGTCTCTGGTTCTGTAGGGCTGTCTCTGGTTCTGTAGGACTGTCTCTGGTTCTGTCTCTGGGTCTGTAGGACTGTCTCTGGTTCTATAGGACTGTCTCTGGTTCTGTAGGACTGTCTCTGGTTCTGTCTCTGGTTCTGTAGGACTGTCTCTGGTTCTGTCTCTGGTTCTGTAGGGCTGTCTCTGGTTCTGTAGGACTGTCTCTGGTTCTGTCTCTGGGTCTGTAGGACTGTCTCTGGTTCTGTAGGGCTGTCTCTGGTTCTGTAGGACTGTCTCTGGTTCTATAGGGCTGTCTCTGGTTCTGTAGGGCTGTCTCTGGTTCTGTAGGACTGTCTCTGGTTCTGTAGGACTGTCTCTGGTTCTGTAGGGCTGTCTCTGGTTCTATAGGACTGTCTCTGGTTCTGTCTCTGGTTCTGTAGGACTGTCTCTGGTTCTGTAGGGCTGTCTCTGGTTCTATAGGACTGTCTCTGGTTCTGTAGGGCTGTCTCTGGTTCTGTAGGGCTGTCTCTGGTTCTGTAGGACTGTCTCTGGTTCTGTAGGACTGTCTCTGGTTCTGTAGGGCTGTCTCTGGTTCTATAGGACTGTCTCTGGTTCTGTAGGGCTGTCTCTGGTTCTGTCTCTGGTTCTGTAGGGCTGTCTCTGGTTCTGTAGGACTGTCTCTGGTTCTGTAGGACTGTCTCTGGTTCTGTCTCTGGTTCTATAGGACTGTCTCTGGTTCTGTAGGACTGTCTCTGGTTCTATAGGACTGTCTCTGGTTCTATAGGACTGTCTCTGGTTCTGTAGGACTGTCTCTGGTTCTGTAGGACTGTCTCTGGTTCTATAGGACTGTCTCTGGTTCAATAGGACTCTCTCTGGTTCTGTCTCTGGTTCTGTCTCTGGTTCTGTAGGACTGTCTCTGGTTCTGTCTCTGGTTCTGTCTCTGGTTCTGTCTCTGGTTCTGTAGGGCTGTCTCTGGTTCTGTCTCTGGTTCTGTAGGACTGTCTCTGGTTCTGTCTCTGGTTCTGTAGGACTGTCTCTGGTTCTGTCTCTGGTTCTGTAGGGCTGTCTCTGGTTCTGTCTCTGGTTCTGTAGGGCTGTCTCTGGTTCTGTCTCTGGTTCTGTAGGACTGTCTCTGGTTCTGTCTCTGGTTCTGTAGGACTGTCTCTGGTTCTGTCTCTGGTTCTGTAGGACTGTCTCTGGTTCTGTCTCTGGTTCTGTAGTACTGTCTCTGGTTCTGTCTCTGGTTCTGTAGGACTGTCTCTGGTTCTGTAGGACTGTCTCTGGTTCTGTCTCTGGTTCTGTAGGACTGTCTCTGGTTCTGTCTCTGGTTCTGTAGGACTGTCTCTGGTTCTGTCTCTGGTTCTGTAGGACTGTCTCTGGTTCTGTCTCTGGTTCTGTAGGGCTGTCTCTGGTTCTGTCTCTGGTTCTGTAGGACTGTCTCTGGTTCTGTAGGACTGTCTCTGGTTCTGTCTCTGGTTCTGTAGGACTGTCTCTGGTTCTGTCTCTGGTTCTGTAGGGCTGTCTCTGGTTCTGTAGGACTGTCTCTGGTTCTGTCTCTGGTTCTGTAGGGCTGTCTCTGGTTCTGTCTCTGGTTCTGTAGGACTGTCTCTGGTTCTGTCTCTGGTTCTGTAGGACTGTCTCTGGTTCTGTAGGGCTGTCTCTGGTTCTGTAGGGCTGTCTCTGGTTCTGTCTCTGGTTCTGTAGGACTGTCTCTGGTTCTGTCTCTGGTTCTGTAGGACTGTCTCTGGTTCTGTCTCTGGTTCTGTAGGGCTGTCTCTGGTTCTGTCTCTGGTTCTGTAGGGCTGTCTCTGGTTCTGTAGGACTGTCTCTGGTTCTGTCTCTGGTTCTGTAGGACTGTCTCTGGTTCTGTCTCTGGTTCTATAGGACTGTCTCTGGTTCTGTAGGACTGTCTCTGGTTCTATAGGACTGTCTCTGGTTCTGTAGGACTGTCTCTGGTTCTATAGGACTGTCTCTAGTTCTGTAGGACTGTCTCTGGTTCTATAGGACTGTCTCTGGTTCTATAGGACTGTCTCTGGTTCTGCAGGACTGTCTCTGGTTCTGTAGGGCTGTCTCTGGTTCTGTAGGACTGTCTCTGGTTCTGTCTCTGGTTCTGTAGGGCTGTCTCTGGTTCTGTCTCTGGGTCTGTAGGACTGTCTCTGGTTCTGTCTCTGGTTCTGTAGGACTGTCTCTGGTTCTGTAGGACTGTCTCTGGTTCTGTCTCTGGTTCTATAGGACTGTCTCTGGTTCTGTAGGACTGTCTCTGGTTCTGTCTCTGGTTCTGTCTCTGGTTCTGTCTCTGGTTCTGTAGGACTGTCTCTGGTTCTGTCTCTGAGTCTGTAGGGCTGTCTCTGGTTCTGTAGGACTGTCTCTGGTTCTGTCTCTGGTTCTGTAGGACTGTCTCTGGTTCTGTCTCTGGTTCTGTAGGGCTGTCTCTGGTTCTGTCTCTGGTTCTGTAGGACTGTCTCTGGTTCTGTAGGACTGTCTCTGGTTCTGTCTCTGGTTCTGTAGGACTGTCTCTGGTTCTGTCTCTGGTTCTGTAGGGCTGTCTCTGGTTCTGTAGGACTGTCTCTGGTTCTGTCTCTGGTTCTGTAGGGCTGTCTCTGGTTCTGTCTCTGGTTCTGTAGGACTGTCTCTGGTTCTGTCTCTGGTTCTGTCTCTGGTTCTGTAGGACTGTCTCTGGTTCTGTCTCTGGTTCTGTAGGACTGTCTCTGGTTCTGTCTCTGGTTCTGTCTCTGGTTCTGTAGGACTGTCTCTGGTTCTGTCTCTGGTTCTGTAGGACTGTCTCTGGGTCTGTAGGACTGTCTCTGGTTCTGTAGGGCTGTCTCTGGTTCTGTAGGACTGTCTCTGGTTCTGTCTCTGGTTCTGTAGGACTGTCTCTGGTTCTGTAGGACTGTCTCTGGTTCTGTAGGGCTGTCTCTGGTTCTGTAGGGCTGTCTCTGGTTCTGTAGGGCTGTCTCTGGTTCTGTATGACTGTCTCTGGTTCTGTCTCTGGTTCTGTAGGACTGTCTCTGGTTCTGTAGGGCTGTCTCTGGTTCTGTAGGGCTGTCTCTGGTTCTGTAGGACTGTCTCTGGTTCTGTCTCTGGTTCTGTAGGACTGTCTCTGGTTCTGTCTCTGGTTCTGTAGGGCTGTCTCTGGTTCTGTAGGACTGTCTCTGGTTCTGTCTCTGGTTCTGTAGGACTGTCTCTGGGTCTGTATGACTGTCTCTGGTTCTGTAGGACTGTCTCTGGTTCTGTCTCTGGTTCTGTAGGGCTGTCTCTGGTTCTGTAGGACTGTCTCTGGTTCTGTCTCTGGTTCTGTAGGACTGTCTCTGGGTCTGTATGACTGTCTCTGGTTCTGTCTCTGGTTCTGTAGGGCTGTCTCTGGTTCTGTAGGGCTGTCTCTGGTTCTGTCTCTGGTTCTGTAGGACTGTCTCTGGTTCTGTCTCTGGTTCTGTAGGACTGTCTCTGGTTCTGTCTCTGGTTCTGTAGGGCTGTCTCTGGTTCTGTCTCTGGTTCTGTAGGGCTGTCTCTGGTTCTGTAGGACTGTATCTGGTTCTGTCTCTGGTTCTGTAGGACTGTCTCTGGTTCTGTAGGACTGTCTCTGGTTCTATAGGACTGTCTCTGGTTCTGTAGGACTGTCTCTGGTTCTATAGGACTGTCTCTGGTTCTATAGGACTGTCTCTGGTTCTATAGGACTGTCTCTGGTTCTGTAGAACTGTCTCTGGTTCTATAGGACTGTCTCTGGTTCTGCAGGACTGTCTCTGGTTCTGTAGGGCTGTCTCTGGTTCTGTAGGACTGTCTCTGGTTCTGTCTCTGGGTCTGTAGGACTGTCTCTGGTTCTGTAGGACTGTCTCTGGTTCTGCAGGACTGTCTCTGGTTCTGTAGGGCTGTCTCTGGTTCTGTAGGACTGTCTCTGGTTCTGTCTCTGGGTCTGTAGGACTGTCTCTGGTTCTGTAGAACTGTCTCTGGTTCTGTCTCTGGTTCTGTAGGACTGTCTCTGGTTCTGTCTCTGGTTCTGTAGAGCTGTCTCTGGTTCTGTCTCTGGTTCTGTAGGGCTGTCTCTGGTTCTGTAGAACTGTCTCTGGTTCTGTAGGACTGTCTCTGGTTCTGTCTCTGGTTCTGTAGGACTGTCTCTGGTTCTGTAGGACTGTCTCTGGTTCTATAGGACTGTCTCTGGTTCTATAGGACTGTCTCTGGTTCTATAGGACTGTCTCTGGTTCTATAGGACTGTCTCTGGTTCTGTAGGACTGTCTCTGGTTCTATAGGACTGTCTCTGGTTCTGTAGGGCTGTCTCTGGTTCTGTAGGGCTGTCTCTGGTTCAGTAGGACTGTCTCTGGTTCTGTAGGACTGTCTCTGGTTCTGTAGGACTGTCTCTGTTCTGTAGGACTGTCTCTGGTTCTGTCTCTGGTTCTGTAGGACTGTCTCTGGTTCTGTCTCTGGTTCTGTAGGACTGTCTCTGGTTCTGTAGGACTGTCTCTGGTTCTGTCTCTGCTTCTGTTTCTGGTTCTGTAGGACTGCCTCTGGTTCTGTCTCTGGTTCTGTAGTACTGTCTCTGGTTCTGTCTCTGGTTCTGTAGGGCTGTCTCTGGTTCTGTAGGACTGTCTCTGGTTCTATAGGACTGTCTCTGGTTCTGTAGGACTGTCTCTGGTTCTGTCTCTGGTTCTGTAGGGCTGTCTCTGGTTCTGTCTCTGGTTCTGTAGGACTGTCTCTGGTTCTGTAGGACTGTCTCTGGTTCTGTAGGACTGTCTCTGGTTCTGTAGGAATGTCTCTGGTTCTGTAGGACTGTCTCTGGTTCTGTCTCTGGTTCTGTCTCTGGTTCTGTAGGACTGTCTCTGGTTCTGTAGGGCTGTCTCTGGTTCTGTAGGACTGTCTCTGGTTCTGTCTCTGGTTCTGTAGGACTGTCTCTGGTTCTGTCTCTGGTTCTGTCTCTGGTTCTGTAGGACTGTCTCTGGTTCTGTCTCTGGTTCTGTCTCTGGTTCTGTAGGACTGTCTCTGGTTCTGTCTCTGGTTCTGTCTCTGGTTCTGTCTCTGGTTCTGTATCTGGTTCTGTAGGACTGTCTCTGGTTCTGTCTCTGGTTCTGTAGGATTGTCTCTGGTTTTGTCTCTGGTTCTGTAGGACTGTCTCTGGTTCTGTAGGACTGTCTCTGGTTCTGTCTCTGGTTCTGTAGGACTGTCTCTGGTTCTGTAGGACTGTCTCTGGTTCTGTCTCTGGTTCTGTAGGACTGTCTCTGGTTCTGTAGGGCTGTCTCTGGTTCTGTCTCTGGTTCTGTAGGACTGTCTCTGGTTCTATAGGACTGTCTCTGGTTCTGTCTCTGGTTCTGTCTCTGGTTCTGTAGGACTGTCTCTGGTTCTGTCTCTGGTTCTGTCTCTGGTTCTGTAGGACTGTCTCTGGATCTGTCTCTGGTTCTGTCTCTGGTTCTGTAGGACTGTCTCTAGTTCTGTCTCTGGTTCTGTCTCTGGTTCTGTATGACTGTCTCTGGCTCTGTCTCTGGTTCTGTCTCTGGTTCTGTCTCTGGTTCTGTCTCTGGTTCTGTAGGACTGTCTCTGGTTCTGTCTCTGGTTCTGTAGGACTGTCTCTGGTTCTGTCTCTGGTTCTGTAGGGCTGTCTCTGGTTCTGTCTCTGGTTCTGTAGGACTGTCTCTGGTTCTGTAGGACTGTCTCTGGTTCTGTCTCTGGTTCTGTAGGGCTGTCTCTGGTTCTGTCTCTGGTTCTGTAGGACTGTCTCTGGTTCTGTAGGACTGTCTCTGGTTCTGTAGGGCTGTCTCTGGTTCTATAGGACTGTCTCTGGTTCTGTAGGACTGTCTCTGGTTCTGTAGGGCTGTCTCTGGTTCTGTAGGACTGTCTCTGGTTCTGTAGTACTGTCTCTGGTTCTGTAGGGCTGTCACTGGTTCTGTAGGGCTGTCTCTGGTTCTGTAGGACTGTCTCTGGTTCTGTCTCTGGTTCTATAGGACTGTCTCTGGTTCTGTAGGACTGTCTCTGGTTATGTCTCTGGGTCTGTAGGACTGTCTCTGGTTCTGTAGGACTGTCTCTGGTTCTGTCTCTGGGTCTGTAGGACTGTCTCTGGTTCTATAGGACTGTCTCTGGTTCTGTAGGACTGTCTCTGGTTCTGTCTCTGGTTCTGTAGGGCTGTCTCTGGTTCTGTCTCTGGTTCTGTAGGACTGTCTCTGGTTCTGTAGGACTGTCTCTGGTTCTGTAGGACTGTCTCTGGTTCTATAGGACTGTCTCTGGTTCTGTAGGACTGTCTCTGGTTCTGTCTCTGGTTCTGTAGGACTGTCTCTGGTTCTGTAGAACTGTCTCTGGTTCTGTCTCTGGGTCTGTAGGACTGTCTCTGGTTCTGTAGGACTGTCTCTGGTTCTGTCTCTGGTTCTGTAGGGCTGTCTCTGGTTCTGTCTCTGGTTCTGTAGGACTGTCTCTGGTTCTGTAGGACTGTCTCTGGTTCTGTAGGACTGTCTCTGGTTCTGTCTCTGGTTCTGTAGGACTGTCTCTGGTTCTGTAAGACTGTCTCTGGTTCTGTCTCTGGTTCTGTAGGACTGTCTCTGGTTCTGTCTCTGGTTCTGTAGGGCTGTCTCTGGTTCTGTCTCTGGTTCTGTAGGACTGTCTCTGGTTCTGTAGGACTGTCTCTGGTTCTGTCTCTGGTTCTATATGACTGTCTCTGGTTCTGTAGGACTGTCTCTGATTCTGTCTCTGGTTCTGTCTCTGGTTCTGTCTCTGGTTCTGTAGGACTGTCTCTGGTTCTGTCTCTGGGTCTGTAGGACTGTCTCTGGTTCTGTAGGACTGTCTCTGGTTCTGTAGGACTGTCTCTGGTTCTGTCTCTGGTTCTGTAGGACTGTCTCTGGTTCTGTAGGACTGTCTCTGGTTCTGTAGGACTGTCTCTGGTTCTGTCTCTGGTTCTGTAGGACTGTCTCTGGTTCTGTCTCTGGTTCTGTAGAGCTGTCTCTGGTTCTGTCTCTGGTTCTGTAGGACTGTCTCTGGTTCTGTAGGACTGTCTCTGGTTCTGTCTCTGGTTCTGTAGGACTGTCTCTGGTTCTGTCTCTGGTTCTGTAGGGCTGTCTCTGGTTCTGTAGGACTGTCTCTGGTTCTGTCTCTGGTTCTGTAGGGCTGTCTCTGGTTCTGTCTCTGGTTCTGTAGGACTGTCTCTGGTTCTGTAGGGCTGTCTCTGGTTCTGTAGGGCTGTATCTGGTTCTGTCTCTGGTTCTGTAGGACTGTCTCTGGTTCTGTCTCTGGTTCTGTAGGACTGTCTCTGGTTCTGTCTCTGGTTCTGTAGGGCTGTCTCTGGTTCTGTCTCTGGTTCTGTAGGGCTGTCTCTGGTTCTGTAGGACTGTCTCTGGTTCTGTCTCTGGTTCTGTAGGACTGTCTCTGGTTCTGTCTCTGGTTCTATAGGACTTTCTCTGGTTCTGTAGGACTGTCTCTGGTTCTATAGGACTGTCTCTGGTTCTGTAGGACTGTCTCTGGTTCTATAGGACTGTCTCTGGTTCTGTAGGACTGTCTCTGGTTCTGTAGGACTGTCTCTGGTTCTGTCTCTGGTTCTATATGACTGTCTCTGGTTCTGTAGGACTGTCTCTGGTTCTGTCTCTGGTTCTGTCTCTGGTTCTGTCTCTGGTTCTGTAGGACTGTCTCTGGTTCTGTCTCTGGGTCTGTAGGACTGTCTCTGGTTCTGTAGGACTGTCTCTGGTTCTGTAGGACTGTCTCTGGTTCTGTCTCTGGTTCTGTAGGACTGTCTCTGGTTCTGTAGGACTGTCTCTGGTTCTGTAGGACTGTCTCTGGTTCTGTCTCTGGTTCTGTAGGACTGTCTCTGGTTCTGTCTCTGGTTCTGTAGGGCTGTCTCTGGTTCTGTCTCTGGTTCTGTAGGACTGTCTCTGGTTCTGTAGGACTGTCTCTGGTTCTGTCTCTGGTTCTGTAGGACTGTCTCTGGTTCTGTCTCTGGTTCTGTAGGGCTGTCTCTGGTTCTGTAGGACTGTCTCTGGTTCTGTCTCTGGTTCTGTAGGGCTGTCTCTGGTTCTGTCTCTGGTTCTGTAGGACTGTCTCTGGTTCTGTCTCTGGTTCTGTAGGACTGTCTCTGGTTCTGTAGGGCTGTCTCTGGTTCTGTAGGGCTGTCTCTGGTTCTGTCTCTGGTTCTGTAGGACTGTCTCTGGTTCTGTCTCTGGTTCTGTAGGACTGTCTCTGGTTCTGTCTCTGGTTCTGTAGGGCTGTCTCTGGTTCTGTCTCTGGTTCTGTAGGGCTGTCTCTGGTTCTGTAGGACTGTCTCTGGTTCTGTCTCTGGTTCTGTAGGACTGTCTCTGGTTCTGTCTCTGGTTCTATAGGACTGTCTCTGGTTCTGTAGGACTGTCTCTGGTTCTATAGGACTGTCTCTGGTTCTGTAGGACTGTCTCTGGTTCTATAGGACTGTCTCTGGTTCTGTAGGACTGTCTCTGGTTCTATAGGACTGTCTCTGGTTCTATAGGACTGTCTCTGGTTCTGCAGGACTGTCTCTGGTTCTGTAGGGCTGTCTCTGGTTCTGTAGGACTGTCTCTGGTTCTGTCTCTGGTTCTGTAGGGCTGTCTCTGGTTCTGTCTCTGGGTCTGTAGGACTGTCTCTGGTTCTGTCTCTGGTTCTGTAGGACTGTCTCTGGTTCTGTCTCTGGTTCTATAGGACTGTCTCTGGTTCTGTAGGACTGTCTCTGGTTCTGTCTCTGGTTCTGTCTCTGGTTCTGTCTCTGGTTCTGTAGGACTGTCTCTGGTTCTGTCTCTGAGTCTGTAGGGCTGTCTCTGGTTCTGTAGGACTGTCTCTGGTTCTGTCTCTGGTTCTGTAGGACTGTCTCTGGTTCTGTCTCTGGTTCTGTAGGGCTGTCTCTGGTTCTGTCTCTGGTTCTGTAGGACTGTCTCTGGTTCTGTAGGACTGTCTCTGGTTCTGTCTCTGGTTCTGTAGGACTGTCTCTGGTTCTGTCTCTGGTTCTGTAGGGCTGTCTCTGGTTCTGTAGGACTGTCTCTGGTTCTGTCTCTGGTTCTGTAGGGCTGTCTCTGGTTCTGTCTCTGGTTCTGTAGGACTGTCTCTGGTTCTGTCTCTGGTTCTGTCTCTGGTTCTGTAGGACTGTCTCTGGTTCTGTCTCTGGTTCTGTAGGACTGTCTCTGGTTCTGTCTCTGGTTCTGTCTCTGGTTCTGTAGGACTGTCTCTGGTTCTGTCTCTGGTTCTGTAGGACTGTCTCTGGGTCTGTAGGACTGTCTCTGGTTCTGTAGGGCTGTCTCTGGTTCTGTAGGACTGTCTCTGGTTCTGTCTCTGGTTCTGTAGGACTGTCTCTGGTTCTGTAGGACTGTCTCTGGTTCTGTTCTGTATGACTGTCTCTGGTTCTGTCTCTGGTTCTGTATGACTGTCTCTGGTTCTGTAGGGCTGTCTCTGGTTCTGTAGGGCTGTCTCTGGTTCTGTAGGACTGTCTCTGGTTCTGTCTCTGGTTCTGTAGGACTGTCTCTGGTTCTGTCTCTGGTTCTGTAGGACTGTCTCTGGTTCTGTCTCTGGTTCTGTAGGGCTGTCTCTGGTTCTGTAGGACTGTCTCTGGTTCTGTCTCTGGTTCTGTAGGACTGTCTCTGGGTCTGTATGACTGTCTCTGGTTCTGTCTCTGGTTCTGTAGGGCTGTCTCTGGTTCTGTAGGGCTGTCTCTGGTTCTGTCTCTGGTTCTGTAGGACTGTCTCTGGTTCTGTCTCTGGTTCTGTAGGACTGTCTCTGGTTCTGTCTCTGGTTCTGTAGGGCTGTCTCTGGTTCTGTCTCTGGTTCTGTAGGGCTGTCTCTGGTTCTGTAGGACTGTCTCTGGTTCTGTCTCTGGTTCTGTAGGACTGTCTCTGGTTCTGTCTCTGGTTCTATAGGACTGTCTCTGGTTCTGTAGGACTGTCTCTGGTTCTATAGGACTGTCTCTGGTTCTGTAGGACTGTCTCTGGTTCTATAGGACTGTCTCTGGTTCTATAGGACTGTCTCTGGTTCTATAGGACTGTCTCTGGTTCTGTAGGACTGTCTCTGGTTCTATAGGACTGTCTCTGGTTCTGCAGGACTGTCTCTGGTTCTGTAGGGCTGTATCTGGTTCTGTAGGACTGTCTCTGGTTCTGTCTCTGGGTCTGTAGGACTGTCTCTGGTTCTGTAGGACTGTCTCTGGTTCTGCAGGACTGTCTCTGGTTCTGTAGGGCTGTCTCTGGTTCTGTAGGACTGTCTCTGGTTCTGTCTCTGGGTCTGTAGGACTGTCTCTGGTTCTGTAGAACTGTCTCTGGTTCTGTCTCTGGTTCTGTAGGACTGTCTCTGGTTCTGTCTCTGGTTCTGTAGAGCTGTCTCTGGTTCTGTCTCTGGTTCTGTAGGGCTGTCTCTGGTTCTGTAGAACTGTCTCTGGTTCTGTAGGACTGTCTCTGGTTCTGTCTCTGGTTCTGTAGGACTGTCTCTGGTTCTGTAGGACTGTCTCTGGTTCTATAGGACTGTCTCTGGTTCTATAGGACTGTCTCTGGTTCTATAGGACTGTCTCTGGTTCTATAGGACTGTCTCTGGTTCTGTAGGACTGTCTCTGGTTCTGTCTCTGGTTCTGTAGGACTGTCTCTGGTTCTGTAGGGCTGTCTCTGGTTCTGTAGGGCTGTCTCTGGTTCAGTAGGACTGTCTCTGGTTCTGTAGGACTGTCTCTGGTTCTGTAGGACTGTCTCTGTTCTGTAGGACTGTCTCTGGTTCTGTCTCTGGTTCTGTAGGACTGTCGTGGTTCTGTCTCTGGTTCTGTAGGACTGTCTCTGGTTCTGTAGGACTGTCTCTGGTTCTGTCTCTGCTTCTGTTTCTGGTTCTGTAGGACTGCCTCTGGTTCTGTCTCTGGTTCTGTAGTACTGTCTCTGGTTCTGTCTCTGGTTCTGTAGGGCTGTCTCTGGTTCTGTAGGACTGTCTCTGGTTCTGTCTCTGGTTCTATAGGACTGTCTCTGGTTCTGTAGGACTGTCTCTGGTTCTGTCTCTGGTTCTGTAGGGCTGCCTCTGGTTCTGTCTCTGGTTCTGTAGGACTGTCTCTGGTTCTGTAGGACTGTCTCTGGTTCTGTAGGAATGTCTCTGGTTCTGTAGGACTGTCTCTGGTTCTGTCTCTGGTTCTGTCTCTGGTTCTGTAGGACTGTCTCTGGTTCTGTAGGGCTGTCTCTGGTTCTGTAGGACTGTCTCTGGTTCTGTCTCTGGTTCTGTAGGACTGTCTCTGGTTCTGTCTCTGGTTCTGTCTCTGGTTCTGTAGGACTGTCTCTGGTTCTGTCTCTGGTTCTGTCTCTGGTTCTGTAGGACTGTCTCTGGTTCTGTCTCTGGTTCTGTCTCTGGTTCTGTCTCTGGTTCTGTATCTGGTTCTGTAGGACTGTCTCTGGTTCTGTCTCTGGTTCTGTAGGATTGTCTCTGGTTCTGTCTCTGGTTCTGTAGGACTGTCTCTGGTTCTGTAGGACTGTCTCTGGTTCTGTCTCTGGTTCTGTAGGACTGTCTCTGGTTCTGTAGGACTGTCTCTGGTTCTGTCTCTGGTTCTGTAGGACTGTCTCTGGTTCTGTAGGGCTGTCTCTGGTTCTGTCTCTGGTTCTGTAGGACTGTCTCTGGTTCTATAGGACTGTCTCTGGTTCTGTCTCTGGTTCTGTAGGACTGTCTCTGGTTCTGTCTCTGGTTCTGTCTCTGGTTCTGTAGGACTGTCTCTGGATCTGTCTCTGGTTCTGTCTCTGGTTCTGTAGGACTGTCTCTGGTTCTGTCTCTGGTTCTGTCTCTGGTTCTGTATGACTGTCTCTGGCTCTGTCTCTGGTTCTGTCTCTGGTTCTGTCTCTGGTTCTGTCTCTGGTTCTGTAGGACTGTCTCTGGTTCTGTCTCTGGTTCTGTAGGACTGTCTCTGGTTCTGTCTCTGGTTCTGTAGGGCTGTCTCTGGTTCTGTCTCTGGTTCTGTAGGACTGTCTCTGGTTCTGTAGGACTGTCTCTGGTTCTGTCTCTGGTTCTGTAGGGCTGTCTCTGGTTCTGTCTCTGGTTCTGTAGGACTGTCTCTGGTTCTGTAGGGCTGTCTCTGGTTCTGTAGGACTGTCTCTGGTTCTATAGGACTGTCTCTGGTTCTGTAGGACTGTCTCTGGTTCTGTAGGGCTGTCTCTGGTTCTGTAGGACTGTCTCTGGTTCTGTAGTACTGTCTCTGGTTCTGTAGGGCTGTCTCTGGTTCTGTAGGGCTGTCTCTGGTTCTGTAGGACTGTCTCTGGTTCTGTCTCTGGTTCTATAGGACTGTCTCTGGTTCTGTAGGACTGTCTCTGGTTCTGTCTCTGGGTCTGTAGGACTGTCTCTGGTTCTGTAGGACTGTCTCTGGTTCTGTCTCTGGGTCTGTAGGACTGTCTCTGGTTCTATAGGACTGTCTCTGGTTCTGTAGGACTGTCTCTGGTTCTGTCTCTGGTTCTGTAGGGCTGTCTCTGGTTCTGTCTCTGGTTCTGTAGGACTGTCTCTGGTTCTGTAGGACTGTCTCTGGTTCTGTAGGTCTGTCTCTGGTTCTATAGGACTGTCTCTGGTTCTGTAGGACTGTCTCTGGTTCTGTCTCTGGTTCTGTAGGACTGTCTCTGGTTCTGTAGGACTGTCTCTGGTTCTGTCTCTGGGTCTGTAGGACTGTCTCTGGTTCTGTAGGACTGTCTCTGGTTCTGTCTCTGGTTCTGTAGGGCTGTCTCTGGTTCTGTCTCTGGTTCTGTAGGACTGTCTCTGGTTCTGTAGGACTGTCTATGGTTCTGTAGGGCTGTCTCTGGTTCTGTAGGGCTGTCTCTGGTTCTATAGGACTGTCTCTGGTTCTGTAGGACTGTCTCTGGTTCTGTCTCTGGTTCTGTAGGGCTGTCTCTGGTTCTATAGGACTGTCTCTGGTTCTGTAGGACTGTCTCTGGTTCTGTCTCTGGTTCTGTAGGGCTGTCTCTGGTTCTGTAGGACTGTCTCTGGTTCTGTAGGGCTGTCTCTGATTCTGTAGGGCTGTCTCTGGTTCTGTAGGACTGTCTCTGGTTCTGTCTCTGGTTCTATAGGACTGTCTCTGGTTCTGTAGGACTGTCTCTGGTTCTGTCTCTGGGTCTGTATGACTGTCTCTGGTTCTGTAGGGCTGTCTCTGGTTCTGTAGGGCTGTCTCTGGTTCTGTAGGACTGTCTCTGGTTCTGTCTCTGGTTCTGTAGAACTGTCTCTGGGTCTGTAGGGCTGTCTCTGGTTCTGTCTCTGGTTCTGTAGGACTGTCTCTGGTTCTGTAGGACTGTCTCTGGTTCTGTCTCTGCTTCTGTAGTACTGTCTCTGGTTCTGTCTCTGGTTCTTTAGGACTGTCTCTGGTTCTGTAGGACTGTCTCTGGTTCTGTCTCTGGTTCTGTAGGACTGTCTCTGGTTCTGTAGGTCTGTCTCTGGTTCTATAGGACTGTCTCTGGTTCTGTAGGACTGTCTCTGGTTCTGTCTCTGGTTCTGTAGGACTGTCTCTGGTTCTGTAGGACTGTCTCTGGTTCTGTCTCTGGGTCTGTAGGACTGTCTCTGGTTCTGTAGGACTGTCTCTGGTTCTGTCTCTGGTTCTGTAGGGCTGTCTCTGGTTCTGTCTCTGGTTCTGTAGGACTGTCTCTGGTTCTGTAGGACTGTCTATGGTTCTGTAGGGCTGTCTCTGGTTCTGTAGGGCTGTCTCTGGTTCTATAGGACTGTCTCTGGTTCTGTAGGACTGTCTCTGGTTCTGTCTCTGGTTCTGTAGGGCTGTCTCTGGTTCTATAGGACTGTCTCTGGTTCTGTAGGACTGTCTCTGGTTCTGTCTCTGGTTCTGTAGGGCTGTCTCTGGTTCTGTAGGACTGTCTCTGGTTCTGTAGGGCTGTCTCTGATTCTGTAGGGCTGTCTCTGGTTCTGTAGGACTGTCTCTGGTTCTGTCTCTGGTTCTATAGGACTGTCTCTGGTTCTGTAGGACTGTCTCTGGTTCTGTCTCTGGGTCTGTATGACTGTCTCTGGTTCTGTAGGGCTGTCTCTGGTTCTGTAGGGCTGTCTCTGGTTCTGTAGGACTGTCTCTGGTTCTGTCTCTGGTTCTGTAGAACTGTCTCTGGGTCTGTAGGGCTGTCTCTGGTTCTGTCTCTGGTTCTGTAGGACTGTCTCTGGTTCTGTAGGACTGTCTCTGGTTCTGTCTCTGCTTCTGTAGTACTGTCTCTGGTTCTGTCTCTGGTTCTTTAGGACTGTCTCTGGTTCTGTAGGACTGTCTCTGGTTCTGTCTCTGGTTCTGTAGGACTGTCTCTGCTTCTGTAGGACTGTCTCTGGTTCTGTCTCTGGTTCTATAGGACTGTCTCTGGTTCTTTAGGACTGTCTCTGGTTCTGTAGGACTGTCTCTGGTTCTGTCTCTGGTTCTGTAGGACTGTCTCTGGTTCTGTAGGACTGTCTCTGGTTCTGTAGGACTGTCTCTGGTTCTATACGACTGTCTCTGGTTCTGTAGGACTGTCTCTGGTTCTGTAGAACTGTCTCTGGTTCTGTCTCTGGTTCTGTAGGACTGTCTCTGGTTCTATAGGACTGTCTCTGGTTCTATAGGACTGTCTCTGGTTCTGTAGGACTGTCTCTGGTTCTGTAGGACTGTCTCTGGTTCTGTCTCTGGTTCTGTAGGACTGTCTCTGGTTCTATAGGACTGTCTCTGGTTCTGTCTCTGGTTCTGTCTCTGGTTCTGTAGGACTGTCTCTGGTTCTGTCTCTGGTTCTGTCTCTGGTTCTGTAGGGCTGTCTCTGGTTCTGTCTCTGGTTCTGTAGGACTGTCTCTGGTTCTGTCTCTGGTTCTGTAGGACTGTCTCTGGTTCTGTCTCTGGTTCTGTAGGACTGTCTCTGGTTCTGTCTCTGGTTCTGTAGGACTGTCTCTGGTTCTGTCTCTGGTTCTGTAGGGCTGTCTCTGGTTCTGTAGGACTGTCTCTGGTTCTGTCTCTGGTTCTGTAGGGCTGTCTCTGGTTCTGTAGGGCTGTCTCTGGTTCTGTAGGACTGTCTCTGGTTCTGTCTCTGGGTCTGTAGGACTGTCTCTGGTTCTGTAGGACTGTCTCTGGTTCTGTCTCTGGGTCTGTAGGACTGTCTCTGGTTCTGTAGAACTGTCTCTGGTTCTGTCTCTGGTTCTGTAGGACTGTCTCTGGTTCTGTCTCTGGTTCTGTACGGCTGTCTCTGGTTCTGTCTCTGGTTCTGTAGGGCTGTCTCTGGTTCTGTAGAACTGTCTCTGGTTCTGTAGGACTGTCTCTGGTTCTGTCTCTGGTTCTGTAGGACTGTCTCTGGTTCTGTAGGACTGTCTCTGGTTCTATAGGACTGTCTCTGGTTCTATAGGACTGTCTCTGGTTCTATAGGACTGTCTCTGGTTCTGTAGGACTGTCTCTGGTTCTATAGGACTGTCTCTGGTTCTGTAGGACTGTATCTGGTTCTATAGGACTGTCTCTGGTTCTGTAGGACTGTCTCTGGTTCTGTAGGACTGTCTCTGGTTCTGTCTCTGGTTCTGTAGGACTGTCTCTGGTTCTATAGGACTGTCTCTGGTTATATAGGACTGTCTCTGGTTCTGTCTCTGGTTCTGTCTCTGGTTCTATAGGACTGTCTCTGGTTCTGTATCTGGTTCTGTCTCTGGTTCTATAGGACTGTCTCTGGTTCTGTAGGACTGTCTCTGGTTCTGTCTCTGGTTCTGTCTCTGGTTCTGTAGGACTGTCTCTGGTTCTGTCTCTGGTTCTGTCTCTGGTTCTGTAGGGCTGTCTCTGGTTCTGTCTCTGGTTCTGTAGGACTGTCTCTGGTTCTGTCTCTGGTTCTGTAGGACTGTCTCTGGTTCTGTCTCTGGTTCTGTAGAACTGTCTCTGGTTCTGTCTCTGGTTCTGTAGGACTGTCTCTGGTTCTGTCTCTGGTTCTGTAGGGCTGTCTCTGGTTCTGTAGAACTGTCTCTGGTTCTGTCTCTGGTTCTGTAGGACTGTCTCTGGTTCTGTAGGACTGTCTCTGGTTCTGTCTCTGGTTCTGTAGGGCTGTCTCTGGTTCTGTCTCTGGTTCTGTAGGACTGTCTCTGGTTCTGTCTCTGGTTCTGTAGGACTGTCTCTGGTTCTGTAGGGCTGTCTCTGGTTCTGTAGGGCTGTCTCTGGTTCTGTCTCTGGTTCTGTAGGACTGTCTCTGGTTCTGTCTCTGGTTCTGTAGGACTATCTCTGGTTCTGTCTCTGGTTCTGTAGGGCTGTCTCTGGTTCTGTCTCTGGTTCTGTAGGGCTGTCTCTGGTTCTGTAGGACTGTCTCTGGTTCTGTCTCTGGTTCTGTAGGACTGTCTCTGGTTCTGTCTCTGGTTCTATAGGACTGTCTCTGGTTCTGTAGGACTGTCTCTGGTTCTATAGGACTGTCTCTGGTTCTGTAGGACTGTCTCTGGTTCTATAGGACTGTCTCTGGTTCTGTAGGACTGTCTCTGGTTCTATAGGACTGTCTCTGGTTCTATAGGACTGTCTCTGGTTCTGCAGGACTGTCTCTGGTTCTGTAGGGCTGTCTCTGGTTCTGTAGGACTGTCTCTGGTTCTGTCTCTGGTTCTGTAGGGCTGTCTCTGGTTCTGTCTCTGGGTCTGTAGGACTGTCTCTGGTTCTGTCTCTGGTTCTGTAGGACTGTCTCTGGTTCTGTCTCTGGTTCTATAGGACTGTCTCTGGTTCTGTAGGACTGTCTCTGGTTCTGTCTCTGGTTCTGTCTCTGGTTCTGTCTCTGGTTCTGTAGGACTGTCTCTGGTTCTGTCTCTGAGTCTGTAGGGCTGTCTCTGGTTCTGTAGGACTGTCTCTGGTTCTGTCTCTGGTTCTGTAGGACTGTCTCTGGTTCTGTCTCTGGTTCTGTAGGGCTGTCTCTGGTTCTGTCTCTGGTTCTGTAGGACTGTCTCTGGTTCTGTAGGACTGTCTCTGGTTCTGTCTCTGGTTCTGTAGGACTGTCTCTGGTTCTGTCTCTGGTTCTGTAGGGCTGTCTCTGGTTCTGTAGGACTGTCTCTGGTTCTGTCTCTGGTTCTGTAGGGCTGTCTCTGGTTCTGTCTCTGGTTCTGTAGGACTGTCTCTGGTTCTGTCTCTGGTTCTGTCTCTGGTTCTGTAGGACTGTCTCTGGTTCTGTCTCTGGTTCTGTAGGACTGTCTCTGGTTCTGTCTCTGGTTCTGTCTCTGGTTCTGTAGGACTGTCTCTGGTTCTGTCTCTGGTTCTGTAGGACTGTCTCTGGGTCTGTAGGACTGTCTCTGGTTCTGTAGGGCTGTCTCTGGTTCTGTAGGACTGTCTCTGGTTCTGTCTCTGGTTCTGTAGGACTGTCTCTGGTTCTGTAGGACTGTCTCTGGTTCTGTTCTGTATGACTGTCTCTGGTTCTGTCTCTGGTTCTGTATGACTGTCTCTGGTTCTGTAGGGCTGTCTCTGGTTCTGTAGGGCTGTCTCTGGTTCTGTAGGACTGTCTCTGGTTCTGTCTCTGGTTCTGTAGGACTGTCTCTGGTTCTGTCTCTGGTTCTGTAGGACTGTCTCTGGTTCTGTCTCTGGTTCTGTAGGGCTGTCTCTGGTTCTGTAGGACTGTCTCTGGTTCTGTCTCTGGTTCTGTAGGACTGTCTCTGGGTCTGTATGACTGTCTCTGGTTCTGTCTCTGGTTCTGTAGGGCTGTCTCTGGTTCTGTAGGGCTGTCTCTGGTTCTGTCTCTGGTTCTGTAGGACTGTCTCTGGTTCTGTCTCTGGTTCTGTAGGACTGTCTCTGGTTCTGTCTCTGGTTCTGTAGGGCTGTCTCTGGTTCTGTCTCTGGTTCTGTAGGGCTGTCTCTGGTTCTGTAGGACTGTCTCTGGTTCTGTCTCTGGTTCTGTAGGACTGTCTCTGGTTCTGTCTCTGGTTCTATAGGACTGTCTCTGGTTCTGTAGGACTGTCTCTGGTTCTATAGGACTGTCTCTGGTTCTGTAGGACTGTCTCTGGTTCTATAGGACTGTCTCTAGTTCTATAGGACTGTCTCTGGTTCTATAGGACTGTCTCTGGTTCTGTAGGACTGTCTCTGGTTCTATAGGACTGTCTCTGGTTCTGCAGGACTGTCTCTGGTTCTGTAGGGCTGTCTCTGGTTCTGTAGGACTGTCTCTGGTTCTGTCTCTGGGTCTGTAGGACTGTCTCTGGTTCTGTAGGACTGTCTCTGGTTCTGCAGGACTGTCTCTGGTTCTGTAGGGCTGTCTCTGGTTCTGTAGGACTGTCTCTGGTTCTGTCTCTGGGTCTGTAGGACTGTCTCTGGTTCTGTAGAACTGTCTCTGGTTCTGTCTCTGGTTCTGTAGGACTGTCTCTGGTTCTGTCTCTGGTTCTGTAGAGCTGTCTCTGGTTCTGTCTCTGGTTCTGTAGGGCTGTCTCTGGTTCTGTAGAACTGTCTCTGGTTCTGTAGGACTGTCTCTGGTTCTGTCTCTGGTTCTGTAGGACTGTCTCTGGTTCTGTAGGACTGTCTCTGGTTCTATAGGACTGTCTCTGGTTCTATAGGACTGTCTCTGGTTCTATAGGACTGTCTCTGGTTCTATAGGACTGTCTCTGGTTCTGTAGGACTGTCTCTGGTTCTGTCTCTGGTTCTGTAGGACTGTCTCTGGTTCTGTAGGGCTGTCTCTGGTTCTGTAGGGCTGTCTCTGGTTCAGTAGGACTGTCTCTGGTTCTGTAGGACTGTCTCTGGTTCTGTAGGACTGTCTCTGTTCTGTAGGACTGTCTCTGGTTCTGTCTCTGGTTCTGTAGGACTGTCGTGGTTCTGTCTCTGGTTCTGTAGGACTGTCTCTGGTTCTGTAGGACTGTCTCTGGTTCTGTCTCTGCTTCTGTTTCTGGTTCTGTAGGACTGCCTCTGGTTCTGTCTCTGGTTCTGTAGTACTGTCTCTGGTTCTGTCTCTGGTTCTGTAGGGCTGTCTCTGGTTCTGTAGGACTGTCTCTGGTTCTGTCTCTGGTTCTATAGGACTGTCTCTGGTTCTGTAGGACTGTCTCTGGTTCTGTCTCTGGTTCTGTAGGGCTGTCTCTGGTTCTGTCTCTGGTTCTGTAGGACTGTCTCTGGTTCTGTAGGACTGTCTCTGGTTCTGTAGGAATGTCTCTGGTTCTGTCTCTGGTTCTGTCTCTGGTTCTGTAGGACTGTCTCTGGTTCTGTAGGGCTGTCTCTGGTTCTGTAGGACTGTCTCTGGTTCTGTCTCTGGTTCTGTAGGACTGTCTCTGGTTCTGTCTCTGGTTCTGTCTCTGGTTCTGTAGGACTGTCTCTGGTTCTGTCTCTGGTTCTGTCTCTGGTTCTGTAGGACTGTCTCTGGTTCTGTCTCTGGTTCTGTCTCTGGTTCTGTCTCTGGTTCTGTATCTGGTTCTGTAGGACTGTCTCTGGTTCTGTCTCTGGTTCTGTAGGATTGTCTCTGGTTCTGTCTCTGGTTCTGTAGGACTGTCTCTGGTTCTGTAGGACTGTCTCTGGTTCTGTCTCTGGTTCTGTAGGACTGTCTCTGGTTCTGTAGGACTGTCTCTGGTTCTGTCTCTGGTTCTGTAGGACTGTCTCTGGTTCTGTAGGACTGTCTCTGGTTCTGTCTCTGGTTCTGTAGGACTGTCTCTGGTTCTATAGGACTGTCTCTGGTTCTGTCTCTGGTTCTGTAGGACTGTCTCTGGTTCTGTCTCTGGTTCTGTCTCTGGTTCTGTAGGACTGTCTCTGGATCTGTCTCTGGTTCTGTCTCTGGTTCTGTAGGACTGTCTCTGGTTCTGTCTCTGGTTCTGTCTCTGGTTCTGTATGACTGTCTCTGGCTCTGTCTCTGGTTCTGTCTCTGGTTCTGTCTCTGGTTCTGTCTCTGGTTCTGTAGGACTGTCTCTGGTTCTGTCTCTGGTTCTGTAGGACTGTCTCTGGTTCTGTCTCTGGTTCTGTAGGGCTGTCTCTGGTTCTGTCTCTGGTTCTGTAGGACTGTCTCTGGTTCTGTAGGACTGTCTCTGGTTCTGTCTCTGGTTCTGTAGGGCTGTCTCTGGTTCTGTCTCTGGTTCTGTAGGACTGTCTCTGGTTCTGTAGGGATGTCTCTGGTTCTGTAGGACTGTCTCTGGTTCTATAGGACTGTCTCTGGTTCTGTAGGACTGTCTCTGGTTCTGTAGGGCTGTCTCTGGTTCTGTAGGACTGTCTCTGGTTCTGTAGTACTGTCTCTGGTTCTGTAGGGCTGTCTCTGGTTCTGTAGGGCTGTCTCTGGTTCTGTAGGACTGTCTCTGGTTCTGTCTCTGGTTCTATAGGACTGTCTCTGGTTCTGTAGGACTGTCTCTGGTTCTGTCTCTGGGTCTGTAGGACTGTCTCTGGTTCTGTAGGACTGTCTCTGGTTCTGTCTCTGGGTCTGTAGGACTGTCTCTGGTTCTATAGGACTGTCTCTGGTTCTGTAGGACTGTCTCTGGTTCTGTCTCTGGTTCTGTAGGGCTGTCTCTGGTTCTGTCTCTGGTTCTGTAGGACTGTCTCTGGTTCTGTAGGTCTGTCTCTGGTTCTATAGGACTGTCTCTGGTTCTGTAGGACTGTCTCTGGTTCTGTCTCTGGTTCTGTAGGACTGTCTCTGGTTCTGTAGGACTGTCTCTGGTTCTGTCTCTGGGTCTGTAGGACTGTCTCTGGTTCTGTAGGACTGTCTCTGGTTCTGTCTCTGGTTCTGTAGGGCTGTCTCTGGTTCTGTCTCTGGTTCTGTAGGACTGTCTCTGGTTCTGTAGGACTGTCTCTGGTTCTGTAGGGCTGTCTCTGGTTCTGTAGGGCTGTCTCTGGTTCTATAGGACTGTCTCTGGTTCTGTAGGACTGTCTCTGGTTCTGTCTCTGGTTCTGTAGGGCTGTCTCTGGTTCTATAGGACTGTCTCTGGTTCTGTAGGACTGTCTCTGGTTCTGTCTCTGGTTCTGTAGGGCTGTCTCTGGTTCTGTAGGACTGTCTCTGGTTCTGTAGGACTGTCTCTGGTTCTGTCTCTGGGTCTGTAGGACTGTCTCTGGTTCTATAGGACTGTCTCTGGTTCTGTAGGACTGTCTCTGGTTCTGTCTCTGGTTCTGTAGGGCTGTCTCTGGTTCTGTCTCTGGTTCTGTAGGACTGTCTCTGGTTCTGTAGGTCTGTCTCTGGTTCTATAGGACTGTCTCTGGTTCTGTAGGACTGTCTCTGGTTCTGTCTCTGGTTCTGTAGGACTGTCTCTGGTTCTGTAGGACTGTCTCTGGTTCTGTCTCTGGGTCTGTAGGACTGTCTCTGGTTCTGTAGGACTGTCTCTGGTTCTGTCTCTGGTTCTGTAGGGCTGTCTCTGGTTCTGTCTCTGGTTCTGTAGGACTGTCTCTGGTTCTGTAGGACTGTCTCTGGTTCTGTAGGGCTGTCTCTGGTTCTGTAGGGCTGTCTCTGGTTCTATAGGACTGTCTCTGGTTCTGTAGGACTGTCTCTGGTTCTGTCTCTGGTTCTGTAGGGCTGTCTCTGGTTCTATAGGACTGTCTCTGGTTCTGTAGGACTGTCTCTGGTTCTGTCTCTGGTTCTGTAGGGCTGTCTCTGGTTCTGTAGGACTGTCTCTGGTTCTGTAGGGCTGTCTCTGATTCTGTAGGGCTGTCTCTGGTTCTGTAGGACTGTCTCTGGTTCTGTCTCTGGTTCTATAGGACTGTCTCTGGTTCTGTAGGACTGTCTCTGGTTCTGTCTCTGGGTCTGTATGACTGTCTCTGGTTCTGTAGGGCTGTCTCTGGTTCTGTAGGGCTGTCTCTGGTTCTGTAGGACTGTCTCTGGTTCTGTCTCTGGTTCTGTAGAACTGTCTCTGGTTCTGTCTCTGGTTCTGTAGGACTGTCTCTGGTTCTGTCTCTGGTTCTGTAGGGCTGTCTCTGGTTCTGTCTCTGGTTCTGTAGGACTGTCTCTGGTTCTGTAGGACTGTCTCTGGTTCTGTAGGACTGTCTCTGGTTCTATAGGACTGTCTCTGGTTCTGTAGGACTGTCTCTGGTTCTGTAGGACTGTCTCTGGTTCTGTCTCTGGGTCTGTAGGACTGTCTCTGGTTCTGTAGGACTGTCTCTGGTTCTGTAGAGCTGTCTCTGGTTCTGTCTCTGGTTCTGTAGGACTGTTTCTGGTTCTGTCTCTGGTTCTGTAGGGCTGTCTCTGGTTCTGTCTCTGGGTCTGTAGGACTGTCTCTGGTTCTGTAGGACTGTCTCTGGTTCTGTCTCTGGTTCTGTAGGGCTGTCTCTGGTTCTGTCTCTGGTTCTGTAGGACTGTCTCTGGTTCTGTCTCTGGTTCTGTAGGGCTGTCTCTGGTTCTGTCTCTGGTTCTGTAGGACTGTCTCTGGTTCTGTCTCTGGTTCTGTCTCTGGTTCTGTAGGACTGTCTCTGGTTCTGTCTCTGGTTCTGTAGGGCTGTCTCTGGTTCCGTAGGACTGTCTCTGGTTCTGTCTCTGGGTCTGTATGACTGTCTCTGGTTCTGTCTCTGGTTCTGTAGGACTGTCTCTGGGTCTGTAGGGCTGTCTCTGGTTCTGTCTCTGGTTCTGTAGGACTGTCTCTGGTTCTGTAGGACTGTCTCTGGTTCTGTCTCTGCTTCTGTAGTACTGTCTCTGGTTCTGTCTCTGGTTCTTTAGGACTGTCTCTGGTTCTGTAGGACTGTCTCTGGTTCTGTCTCTGGTTCTGTAGGACTGTCTCTGCTTCTGTAGGACTGTCTCTGGTTCTGTCTCTGGTTCTATAGGACTGTCTCTGGTTCTTTAGGACTGTCTCTGGTTCTGTAGGACTGTCTCTGGTTCTGTCTCTGGTTCTGTAGGACTGTCTCTGGTTCTGTAGGACTGTCTCTGGTTCTGTAGGACTGTCTCTGGTTCTATACGACTGTCTCTGGTTCTGTAGGACTGTCTCTGGTTCTGTAGAACTGTCTCTGGTTCTGTCTCTGGTTCTGTAGGACTGTCTCTGGTTCTATAGGGACTGTCTCTGGTTCTGTAGGACTGTCTCTGGTTCTGTAGGACTGTCTCTGGTTCTGTCTCTGGTTCTGTAGGACTGTCTCTGGTTCTATAGGACTGTCTCTGGTTCTGTCTCTGGTTCTGTCTCTGGTTCTGTAGGACTGTCTCTGGTTCTGTCTCTGGTTCTGTCTCTGGTTCTGTAGGGCTGTCTCTGGTTCTGTCTCTGGTTCTGTAGGACTGTCTCTGGTTCTGTCTCTGGTTCTGTAGGACTGTCTCTGGTTCTGTCTCTGGTTCTGTAGGACTGTCTCTGGTTCTGTCTCTGGTTCTGTAGGACTGTCTCTGGTTCTGTCTCTGGTTCTGTAGGGCTGTCTCTGGTTCTGTAGGACTGTCTCTGGTTCTGTCTCTGGTTCTGTAGGGCTGTCTCTGGTTCTGTAGGGCTGTCTCTGGTTCTGTAGGACTGTCTCTGGTTCTGTCTCTGGGTCTGTAGGACTGTCTCTGGTTCTGTAGGACTGTCTCTGGTTCTGTCTCTCGGTCTGTAGGACTGTCTCTGGTTCTGTAGAACTGTCTCTGGTTCTGTCTCTGGTTCTGTAGGACTGTCTCTGGTTCTGTCTCTGGTTCTGTACGGCTGTCTCTGGTTCTGTCTCTGGTTCTGTAGGGCTGTCTCTGGTTCTGTAGAACTGTCTCTGGTTCTGTAGGACTGTCTCTGGTTCTGTCTCTGGTTCTGTAGGACTGTCTCTGGTTCTGTAGGACTGTCTCTGGTTCTATAGGACTGTCTCTGGTTCTATAGGACTGTCTCTGGTTCTATAGGACTGTCTCTGGTTCTGTAGGACTGTCTCTGGTTCTATAGGACTGTCTCTGGTTCTGTAGGACTGTATCTGGTTCTATAGGACTGTCTCTGGTTCTGTAGGACTGTCTCTGGTTCTGTAGGACTGTCTCTGGTTCTGTCTCTGGTTCTGTAGGACTGTCTCTGGTTCTATAGGACTGTCTCTGGTTATATAGGACTGTCTCTGGTTCTGTCTCTGGTTCTGTCTCTGGTTCTATAGGACTGTCTCTGGTTCTGTCTCTGGTTCTGTCTCTGGTTCTATAGGACTGTCTCTGGTTCTGTAGGACTGTCTCTGGTTCTGTCTCTGGTTCTGTCTCTGGTTCTGTAGGACTGTCTCTGGTTCTGTCTCTGGTTCTGTCTCTGGTTCTGTAGGGCTGTCTCTGGTTCTGTCTCTGGTTCTGTAGGACTGTCTCTGGTTCTGTCTCTGGTTCTGTAGGACTGTCTCTGGTTCTGTCTCTGGTTCTGTAGAACTGTCTCTGGTTCTGTCTCTGGTTCTGTAGGACTGTCTCTGGTTCTGTCTCTGGTTCTGTAGGGCTGTCTCTGGTTCTGTAGAACTGTCTCTGGTTCTGTCTCTGGTTCTGTAGGACTGTCTCTGGTTCTGTAGGACTGTCTCTGGTTCTGTCTCTGGTTCTGTAGGGCTGTCTCTGGTTCTGTAGGACTGTCTCTGGTTCTGTCTCTGGGTCTGTAGGACTGTCTCTGGTTCTGTAGGACTGTCTCTGGTTCTATAGGACTGTCTCTGGTTCTGTAGGACTGTCTCTGGTTCTGTCTCTGGTTCTTTAGGGCTGTCTCTGGTTCTGTCTCTGGGTCTATAGGACTGTCTCTGGTTCTGTAGGACTGTCTCTGGTTCTGTAGGGCTGTCTCTGGTTCTGTCTCTGGTTCTGTAGGACTGTCTCTGGTTCTGTCTCTGGTTCTTTAGGGCTGTCTCTGGTTCTGTCTCTGGTTCTATAGGACTGTCTCTGGTTCTGTAGGACTGTCTCTGGTTCTGTAGGGCTGTCTCTGGTTCTGTCTCTGGTTCTGTCTCTGGTTCTGTCTCTGGTTCTGTAGGACTGTCTCTGGTTCTGTCTCTGGTTCTGTATGGCTGTCTCTGGTTCTGTCTCTGGGTCTGTAGGACTGTCTCTGGTTCTGTAGGACTGTCTCTGGTTCTGTCTCTGGTTCTGTAGGGCTGTCTCTGGTTCTGTCTCTGGTTCTGTAGGACTGTCTCTGGTTCTGTCTCTGGTTCTGTCTCTGGTTCTGTAGGACTGTCTCTGGTTCTGTCTCTGGGTCTGTAGGACTGTCTCTGGTTCTGTCTCTGGTTCTGTAGGACTGTCTCTGGGTCTGTCTCTGGTTCTGTCTCTGGTTCTGTAGGACTGTCTCTGGTTCTGTAGGACTGTCTCTGGTTCTGTCTCTGGTTCTGTAGGACTGTCTCTGGTTCTGTAGGACTGTCTCTGGTTCTGTAGGACTGTCTCTGGTTCTGTCTCTGGTTCTGTCTCTGGTTCTGTAGGACTGTCTCTGGTTCTGTCTCTGGTTCTGTAGGACTGTCTCTGGTTCTGTCTCTGGTTCTGTAGGACTGTCTCTGGTTCTGTAGGACTGTCTCTGGTTCTGTCTCTGGGTCTGTAGGACTGTCTCTGGTTCTGTAGGACTGTCTCTGGTTCTATAGGACTGTCTCTGGTTCTGTAGGACTGTCTCTGGTTCTGTCTCTGGTTCTTTAGGGCTGTCTCTGGTTCTGTCTCTGGGTCTATAGGACTGTCTCTGGTTCTGTAGGACTGTCTCTGGTTCTGTAGGGCTGTCTCTGGTTCTGTCTCTGGTTCTGTAGGACTGTCTCTGGTTCTGTCTCTGGTTCTTTAGGGCTGTCTCTGGTTCTGTCTCTGGTTCTATAGGACTGTCTCTGGTTCTGTAGGACTGTCTCTGGTTCTGTAGGGCTGTCTCTGGTTCTGTCTCTGGTTCTGTCTCTGGTTCTGTCTCTGGTTCTGTAGGACTGTCTCTGGTTCTGTCTCTGGTTCTGTATGGCTGTCTCTGGTTCTGTCTCTGGGTCTGTAGGACTGTCTCTGGTTCTGTAGGACTGTCTCTGGTTCTGTCTCTGGTTCTGTAGGGCTGTCTCTGGTTCTGTCTCTGGTTCTGTAGGACTGTCTCTGGTTCTGTCTCTGGTTCTGTCTCTGGTTCTGTAGGACTGTCTCTGGTTCTGTCTCTGGGTCTGTAGGACTGTCTCTGGTTCTGTCTCTGGTTCTGTAGGACTGTCTCTGGGTCTGTCTCTGGTTCTGTCTCTGGTTCTGTAGGACTGTCTCTGGTTCTGTAGGACTGTCTCTGGTTCTGTCTCTGGTTCTGTAGGACTGTCTCTGGTTCTGTAGGACTGTCTCTGGTTCTGTAGGACTGTCTCTGGTTCTGTCTCTGGTTCTGTCTCTGGTTCTGTAGGACTGTCTCTGGTTCTGTCTCTGGTTCTGTAGGACTGTCTCTGGTTCTGTCTCTGGTTCTGTAGGACTGTCTCTGGTTCTGTCTCTGGTTCTATAGGACTGTCTCTGGGTCTGTAGGACTGTCTCTGGTTCTGTAGGACTGTCCCTGGTTCTGTAGAGCTGGTTCTGTAGGACTGTCTCTGGTTCTGTAGGGCTGTCTCTGGTTCTGTAGGACTGTCTCTGGTTCTGTCTCTGGTTCTGGATGACTGTCTCTGGTTCTGTAGGACTGTCTCTGGTTCTGTAGGGCTGTCTCTGGTTCTGTAGGACATTCTCTGGTTCTGTAGGGCTGTCTCTGGTTCTGTCTCTGGTTCTGTAGGGCTGTCTCTGGTTCTGTAGGGCTGTCTCTGGTTCTGTAGGGCTGCCTGTCTCTATAGGACTGAGCTGCGCCTGCAGCTGCATATTAGAAACTCACGATTGGAAAGAAGTCAACCCCCATTGGCTGATACTCCGCCCAGGAGGCGTGTTGATGAGCGCGTGACATCGGGGGTTACCGGAGTCAACACCGAACACAGACAGCGCGTGCCTGCCAACCGTCCAGTCTCTACTAACTGTAATCTATCCACTTGAAGAAGCAGCTGCTCAACCGTTCTGATGGAAACCAGGCAACAAGGTTAGCACCGTGTATGTTTACCTGTTGTTTATAGTTGTTATTATTATTATTATTCTAATGATACGTCACGCTGGGAAGTTTGCTCTTCATCTGATACCGGCGCCTACGTCACCGAGTGACCGAGACGCTTCTAATGACGTCAGAATTAGTCAGAAATCAACCGAATGATGTTTTTAAACCGGGACAACCGACTGTCTTGTTACATTACAGAAGACTAACCAAACCTAGTGTAGAGGTGCCGGTTTGCATGGATAATGGAGTCGTATACACACAGGACTGTATCTCAGAACATAGATATCTCTGATTTTAGAATGACTTATAATGACTGATTGATTTAGTTAGGGCCCTATGAAATCCATTTTTATCTTTTCCTGTTTTCAGATATGAATTTTCCTGTGTTCGGATTTCTCGGATTAAAATGTTCCTGTTTTTGTATTTCCTGGATTTAATATTTGTTCCTTTGGATTTAACCCAAAACAAACAATACAACAACTAAATAATAATTAAATAGTTAAATAATACGAAATGTTACACAGGTCATGCTATGCATTTTTTATTTTTGGCTAGCTACGGTAACGTTTCACTGATTTCTGATTTCACATGGCTGCATTCGAGCTGGCGGGCTACAGTAGTTAAACATGCGTTGTAGCGTCTCAAAACGTGCTAACGTTATGGATGAATGAATGAATGAAAACTTTATTTAACAGATTGCATAATGGGTACAATACAGTACGGCTCAATACATATTGTTAAGGGGATGCAGACCTGAGAAAGACGTTTGTCTTGTTTCCATCAGGGTCCCCCATTTTCAATTCATATAGACATTTATGACATACACAACATACATGACATTTATGGCATAGGGACATATAGGTATTTAGTACTGATACATTTGTGACATAGGCGGTATACAAATATACAGTACTGTTACCCCTAGATCCTGACAGAGTATATACATATGATGGGGAGGGGACTGTGCATTAGGAGGGGGTGGGTGGGTGGGAGGGAAATATACATACGGCGGGGAGGGAATATATACATGCGGTGGGGAGGAGACTGTCTATTAGGAGGTGGTGGGGGTTTTGGGCATTTACGGTGGCCAGTTTCGAATTGCAGCCTCCCGTAGGTGCTCTTTAAGAGCGGTTTTGAATGTGGGCAGGGATTCACATTCCTTTACAGCTTTGGGTAGGGCGTTCCACATTGTTGTGGCATAATTGCGAAACGTGTTTAGTCCCTTGTTTGAGCCGAATCTGGGTTTAACATGATTTGTTGAGCTTCCTCTGGTGTAGTGGTTGTGGTATTCACTGACCTTTGGGAAGTATTTTGACATGAAAACTTTATTAACAGATTGCAGAATGGGTACAATACAGTACAGCTCAATACACACAATTGTTAAGGGGATGCAGACCAGAGAAAGACTTTCGTCTTGTTTACATCAGGGTCCCCCATTTTCAATTCATCAGGACATATATGACATACATGACATACAGATAGTCAGTACTGCTACATCTATACAGTTATGACATACCAGATTTGCAAATACAGTACTGTTTGTGATACAGAAGGAGTCAGGAAAAGGGAGTATATACATTTGACGTAGAAACTGTACATTGGAGGAGGTTGGGTGGGGGGGGTTGGGTACACTGGGATATTGACAACCATACTGGGTAATCTACATTGGAGGTGGTTGGGGGGGGGGGGGGGGGGGCACACTGTATATACAAGCAAAACTGTACATTGAGGGGGGGGGGGGGGGGGGAGACACTGTACAAACAAACAAAATTGTACATTGGACTATTGACAAAACCATACTAGGTAAATGACTGTACATTGGAGGGGGTTGGGTTAGGATATTTACAGGGGCCAGTGTTGAATTGCAGTCTCCCGTAGGTGTCCCTTGAGAGAGGTTTTGAAAGTGGGTAGTGATCCACATTCCTTTACAGCTTTGGGTAGGGCGTTCCACATTGATGTGGCATAATTGCGAAACGTGTTTAGTCCCTTATTTGAGCCGAATCTGGGTTTAACATGATTTGTGGAGCTCCCTCTGGTGTTGTGATCGTGGTATTCACTGACCTTTGCTTTGGGAAGTATTTTGACATGTACATGGGTACCTTGGTCGTGTAGTGTATCTTGTAGACCAGGCCCATTGCAAGTTGCTGTACTCTGTCGTCTACTCTAAGCCATCCTAGGTTGTCAAAGTGGGCAGGGGTGAGGTGGGTTCTAGGAGTAAGGTCAAGCAGTAGTCTGACCAGTTTGTTTTGAGATGTTTGTAATTTTGTTTTTAGCGCCTTTGAGGTGCTTTGGTACCATGAGGTGCAAGCATAGTCGTAGTACCCCTGAATGAGTGCTCCTGCCAGAGTCTTCAGGGTATTCTTGTTTACCAGAGAGGAGATCCGGTACAAGAATCGAGTTCGTTGGTTGACTTTTTTTATTACATTGGATGCCATTTTGTCACAGGAGAGATTAGCCTCTAGGATGGAACCCAGGTAGGTAATTTCATCTTTCCTTGTGACAATATTGTCACCCACTGTAACTGAGAAGCCGTCGGTCTTGCTGAGTTTGTTATTTGAACCGAAGAGAATGGACTCTGTTTTGCCCATGTGTAATGATAGTTTGTTATCAGCGAGCCATATGCAGATTCTGCCTAGTTCCGAGCTGAGGGTTTTTTCAACCTGTAACTTGTTCTTGTCAGAGACCAGCAGGGCTGAGTCGTCCGCAAACAGGAACAAGTTGCAGTCACAAGCTGACGACATGTCATTTGCATAAATTAGGAACAGTAGCGGTCCTAGTATGCTTCCTTGTGGAACACCACAGCTCACTGTGAGGGGGGGGGATAGGGTACCGTTTACCTCCACCATCTGTTCCCTCCCCTTAAGGTAGGATTGCATCCAGCTCACTGATAGTGGTGGTGGCAGTAGCAACGGTAGTAGTAGTAGCAGCCGTAGTAGTAGTAATAATAGTACTAGTAGTAGCAGCAACAGAAGTAGTAGTATCAGTAGTAGCTAGTAGTATTTAGCAGTGGTAGTAGTAGTAGTAGTAGCAGTGGTGGTAGGCTAGGAGTAGTAGTGGTGGTAGTAGAAGTAGTAGTAGATCTACTAGTCTAGTGTTATTTTATATAAGATCTTATTTTTTTATTTCTTAGTATGATCTGAGTTCTGTTGGGACATTCTGTATATAGAGTGATTCTGTATGGAGAGATGTTCTGTATGGAGAGAGGTTCTGTATGGAGAGAGGTTCTGTATGGAGAGATGTTCTGTATGGAGAGAGGTTCTGTATGGAGAGAGATTCTGTATGGAGAGAGGTTCTGTATGGAGAGATGTTCTGTATGGAGAGAGGTTCTGTATGGAGAGAGGTTCTGAATGAAGAGTGGTTCTGTATGGAGAGTAGTTATGTATACAGAGTAGTTCTGTATGTAGAGACGTTCTGAAGAGTGGCTCTGTATGTAGAGAGGTTCTGTATATTATTAAACGAACCCCAGAAGTCTTATTAAACTGATCCCAGAGGTGAACGGTTTTATTAAATTAACCCCAGAGGGGTGCGGCTGGGTAGCGCAGTGGACTAAGCACTCACCTACCACCGCAGAGACTCTGGGATCGAATCCAGCTGTCAGCGGTACCTCTGGCTTGGTCAGTCGTCCCTACTAACACAATTGGCAGTGTTAGCGGGTGGGAAGCCGGTGGGGTATGTGTCCTGGTCGTTGTAAACTGCGACTCCCACTGGTCGGTCAAGGCGCCTGTTCAGGTGAAAAGAAGCGGCTGGCGACTCCACATGTATCGGAGGAGGCATGTGGTAGTTCTACACCCTCCCCAGGCCAACAGTGGGGCAATGCGCGCAACGACCAGGAAGGGAATTGGCATAACGACTAAATTGGGATGGGTGAAAAACAAGCCCAAAAATAAATATATAACATTTTAAATAAAAAAATAACCCCAGAGGAGAATGGTCATATTAAACTAACCCCAGAGGAGAACAGTCTTATTGAAACTAAACCCAGAGTGGTGGAGTTGTGTTATTGAGGCCAGCATGGTAACACCAGATCAAGTTAACACTGGGTGGGGATAATGTTACCCAGCATGCTGCTGGACTGTAGCTAGCAGCTGTACGCCAGGCTGGTTACAGTCATTTGCAGATTGCCAAGACTTGTCCATATAGAGGGATTAGCTATGCCATCCATCCATCCATACAATTATTATTGATGACTCTTGATTCTTTGAGAGACTCTCTCTCTCCCCCTCGCTCTCTCTCACCATCTCCAACATGCAAACACATGCAGCACCAGCTGCCCAATCATCCACTGTCAGACAAGGCGGCAAAATCGGCTGCGCTGGTTATAACAGAAAACATTAATTAATTAATTAATCAGTTCGACTGTTGAATATGAGCCTTTTAGTTAAAACAAGGGGTTCATTCAACAGCAGCAACATATAGATAGATAGACGGACGGACGGACGGACGGACAGACAGATAGATAGATAGATAGATGCTATTTGGACAGATCTTCATGATCAATATACTGTAGGTTCAATGGTGAATCACATGGTGCGAAATGCATGTAAGTTAAATGAGCTTGGTCAAGAGGAATGCTTCGACTTCTGGCCAACTAGGAGGAAACTGAGGGAGAGAAGGGGACACTGGCCTTAAGAGTAGAGAGGGGTGAGGCTTTAAGCTTTAAGTTAGATTTAAGCTATTGTCTTGGGACAACCAGAGGAGATTCCTCCACACTGTGAGATTGTGGAAATAACTGACATGTATAACTGACCATTTATCACTGACATTTATAACTGACCATAGAGGCAGCTGTACTGTATCACTAGGGTTGCCAACTGTTCCCTATTAGCTGGGACATCCCGCATTTTGGGCTAAATTGGTCTATGGTCTCCTATGTAGCCTAAGCATTTCAAATAGACTTGTGGTCATTATGCCCCCAACCCCCTCCAATGTAAATTACCTGGTATGATTGTCAATATCCCAATGTACAGTTTTGCTTGTACAGTTGTACAGTGTTTCCCCCCTAACCCCTCCCTACCCAACCCCCCCTCCCCCCCCCCCACACAACCCCACCCAACCTCCTCCAATGTACAGTTTTTACGTCAAATGTATATACTCCCTTTTCTGGACTCTTTTTGTATCACAAACAGTACTGTATTTGCAAATCTGGTATGTCATAAATGTATAGATGTAGCAGTACTGTCTATCTTTATGTCATGTATGTCATATATGTCCTGATGAATTGAAAATGGGGGACCCTGATGTAAACAAGACGAAAGCTTTCTCTGGTCTGCATCCCCTTAACAATTGTGTGTATTGAGCTGTACTGTATTGTACCCATTCTGCAATCTGTTAATAAAGTTTTCAATCAATCAATCAATCAATGCATACTGTACTACTGTCAATAATTCTTACTGGAAACTATATTTTTACTGAACATGTTAGACCTGGCATCTATTTTCTTAATCATTATTTTTACTCTGGGTGGGCACAAGTAATGTTTTCCCAGATCAAGTACTCAAATGAATTACTTGAGTACTTTTAGAACATGTAAAAAGCATGGCAGCAATAACAATGCACAGCAATGCTTAACACTTATTTTCAGTCAAAACAGCCAAGTTACCATTTGTAATAAATACATGACCTCTCTGTCTGCAGCAGGTCTCTCCACTCATGTCATGGACATGCAGCCTTTTGGTACAGGATGTTTTCTCTATGGCTAGCAGTAGAAGCAACGCAACAAACAGTTATGACGTTACTCCTCTCCAACTCTCTCTGGCTTCCACTGTTGTCTTCCTGCAACAACTCACGCCTTGCAGGGTTTCATTGGTAAAACAAGCAGAAGTGGAAATCGAGCTCCCTCAAAAACCACTCGAATTTAGTTGAAACTGTGAGTACATGACCTGTAAAGTAGAACAAGACCTGTACAAGTAGAACACAACCTGTACTTGCCTGATGGACATGTGCTTTTGATGACCTTAGTGTCAACTATACATTTAGTAGCCTCATTGAAGTAGTTCAAATCAATAAAGTAAATAGCATCAGATGTTTAAATAAACCCCACCCATCTTGTACTCCAAGCAGATTAAAACAAACGCCACAAATAATTGTATGAAACACTATGTGACTGTTGCTGTTATATGATTTGGACAATAATTATAGAGCGATATGGCTAATCTTTGGTGTCTGATTTAGTAGAACCACGTGACCACAGAGCTTAGGCGCTGTAATGGATGTCTCATGACCAAAGGCATTCCACTGGGGGGTAGAGAATGAGAGAAAGAGAAACAGAGAGAACGAGGGAGATAAAAGAAAGAAGGCATGTGTTCATGAACCGTAAAGCAAGGAACAATGTCATGATGTTATTTATTTTTATGCTATAATGGTGTTTGACCGTATTTGGTTTTCCAGAACAAATTACTGTGGTGTGGTATGACATTTTCTTTATTGTCTATTTATTACAAGACAATTTTCTACAAGCTTCGAACTATTCGGTACAGCCCTACAAGGAGTAGATGAGGGGGATCAGGGGATCTTTTCCGGTGATGGTCGGTAGTCCGCTGCAGATACATTTCTTAACTTGCTTCTCAAAGCATTTGCTCGTCACCATGGCAGTGAGGGCAACATGGCACCAGTCATTCAGGCATGTTACTGTACCTTGTTCCTATTTGGCACCGGCACAATGGATGACTTGAAGCAGGAGGGGACTAGTACACGCTCAAAGAGGGAGAGGCTGAATACGTCAGTGAACACACCAGCCAGCTGCTCCGCACATATTCATGACCGACGCATGATCATGGCCGACACATTGTATTGTTACTTATGTGCCGTCTTTGCAGTGGAAATGGCAGACATTCAAAGTCATAACATGCACAACATGTGATCTAACTAGTGTGCCATGAATTAATGAATCACGTTCGAAATATAAATAACTTCTCTTAACCTGTTAAGCCCTAGCCATATTTTCAGAAAATTCGCCTAAAAATACATACCTAAGTAAATGGAAGATTGCTCCACTTCTACAAGGTCCATTTGCATGTTCATGGTATCTAGGGACATCTATGGATCTCAGGGAATGTATGCACAGTGTCAGCAACATTGTGTCTGTTACTATGCTTGAGTAAATTGTAATGAACCAAAGGAGAATATCACTTTTTTCTTTTTCTCTTTTATCTTTGACGGTGAATAACACCATGCTAACATTGACCAGACATGAGATATTGCCACTGAGCTCATTCAACAGCTTCTTGAGATCAAACTCGGTTCTCAAACTACGGGTTGCGACCCAAAGTGGGGTCGTGGGTAGGTGACAGTGGGGTCGCGCATTGGCAAGTAAAAAATAAATATATATCAATATTATTATTATTATTATTATTATTATTATTATATATTTAGTTTTATGTTCTGGCAACATATTTTGGGTAAATATGCCTCATTTTATAAATGTGTATTGATAACATACAGTAGTGCTGTACTTAAATTCTCTAATAAAAATGCATGATCAAGTTCAACAACGTGTGCTTTTATTTTGATATTCCTTAATTCCACGTTGAAATTACGCGATACTATTGGGACCGGCCACGTATAAATACGTGTTTCGAATCCATGCGTTGTGGACCAGAGGCATATACAGTATATAGCCGTGGCAAGTTGTTATTGTTTTATTCCATATTAATAACCGGATCAAGATCCCCGATCGACTCCCCGATCGAGTCTGCAGATCTACCCTCGGCAACATGCAATACCGGCCAGATCCTCTTAGGGGCGCCATCGCTCCACTGCAGTATCATTGTGGGCGAATGGACTTTTTTTTGTGTGCCTCCAACGGAGTATCATATTACTCTGATCCCAAAGCAACATCATGCACCATGTATCACGCTTCGAATCGCAGATCTCACCCTGGAATAAGGGGATTTATCATAAACCAATGGACATATCGATCTACCAGATGCCGATCGATAACGGGGAAATGCTGTAGGGTATCCCACGGGCTGACGGTAAGACCTTATTCACCTAAATTACAGCCGGATTAGACATTGTTGTGAGACGCAAGCATTCGATCAGTGAATGTGGCTACTTACACGGACACTCTATTGGTAATCAATAATACTAATCGACGTTCCCCGCCGCCCCCCTTTCATCCATAGATGCTATGGGATAGTCCGGATCATAAGCAGTTTGTGTTATTTCATTAGCATATATACAACAGAAATGCCGTTGAATATAACGTTAGTAGCCTTTAGCTCTATAAGTAGCTTTCCAGAAAATATATGAGAAGAAATCTGCGATAAAGCTTATATTCACGGCGCTATAAAATGACAACCTATTGATGGATTTTTTTTTCTTTAAGCCATTTTGAAGGGACGGTTTATGAACTTAAGTGACAATGAGAATGGACAGATAGCAATACTATAAAGTATAGATATAGCTCTACAAAGACACATCGGTTTGTTGACAAACCTTGGTCCTCTAGCACCATATTAGACGGCGCCGAACGGTCGTCAAAGTGTATCTCCAAAGTGTGGGGTTGCCAAAATAAAATGGGGTTGTGGTATAAAACATTTTGAGAACCCCTGTGTTAGAACAATGACATGGAATGCCATTTAAAATGTAGTTTCATATTGTTGTGAGGAATTCTTTCAAAGCTTCATCAGCAACACTTAAAGGTGGAATCTGTAATGCCGTCAAACAGCGACCTCTAGGCCACTTGATATTACATCTTGTTTTGTATTTTTTTCTGTTTTGGTCTGATGTGTAGGTTGACTTGTGAGGTTTAGTAACTTATCATGGTGTGAATAACCACTCTCTATATATATTATATGATCTATATTGTGTTTCCTCTGTAACAACTGTCCTGTCTCTCCCCCGCTGCCCTCCTCGTCTGGACCAGAGCTGTATTCTGGGGTTCTGAGTGAAGCAACAGTGGTGGACTGGGGCACCATGGGCCCCGGAGAGGAATGGGTTAACACAACAACACACAGGGAAGAACAGGGTAAGACTAAACCCTGGACGGATTGACATGAACAATCATGTCAATTAAGGGTAAGACTTAACTCTGAATGGCTTAGGCTAATACAATAATATACAGAGGAGAATAGGATAAGACTAAATGGTATACAACATACACGGGAGAGCAGGGTAAGACCTACAAGGAAGAACAGGGTAAGACTAACAGGGTAAAGCTGTATTGTGTGAAACCGTTGCAGGGCCCATATATAATATTAAAGATTGCAAGATGCCAGACAATTCATTGTGAGAGACAGACCAGAATATTGTTTCGGACGCTTTAAAGATGAAATAAACTACAGGAGAAGAGAAGTGGACATAACACCTCCTTTTCTATTAACATTGTCTCATGTTAAACAAGATTAGGACATGGTCACATGATCACTCCTCACTAGCTGTCCCAATGTTCCCACTATCACATGCGTGGGCAGAGCCATGAATACTCGAGATGTATTAAAGTATTGAAACCTATATTCAACTATCATTAGATACCAAGTACACCTCAAGATGTATTCAAGTATTGAAACATATTCAACTATCATTAGATACCAAGTACACCTCAAGATGTATTCAAGTATTGAAACATATTCAACTATCATTAGATACCAAGTACACCTCAAGATGTATTCAAGTATTGAAACCTATATTCAACTATAATTAGATACCAGGTACACCTCAAGATGTATAAAAGTACATATATTGGACTAAAAATAGTGTCTGTCAAATGAGCTGGACTATTTTCTCCATAGCTATAATATAGAATATACGGTAACACTTTATAATAACACTCAGTTATAAGACCTTTATAAGGTATTTGTAGATAATGAACTAATCATTTATATACATTCGTAAATTATTATTAAATCATTTATAACTATATTTGTATAACATTTACAAATTAGTTCTACATTATTATTATAACTCATTATCAACATTGTTTGTACTTGATTTGTTCATCATTAAATAATGTTGTTTAATGTGTAGTAACACATTTGTAGATGCTTTGAAAAATGGATGACAAAACGACTATACTGTACCTCCATTTATTTGTTCATGTTCAACAAATGATTTGTTAAGACATTCATAAAACATCTATAAATCGTTTGCAGATGCTATTGTGTGCCCTAATCTAAAGTGAAGCCTATTCATCATTAACAAATGTCTAATACAGTTAATTATTTGTTTACTTTTTCATTACCTGTTACAAATGTTGTAGACAGCTTTCGGATACACCCTTCTTTGTGACATCAAACAGTGACAGAATTAGGACTATAGATAAATGCAATTTTATTAACATATAAAATACATGTGCATGACATATAGTGTAACATGGGGGGCACTAGGACCCAGGAGTACCCTGGCCAGGTAGCCTGTAACTGTTCCGCAACTGTAAGTTACTTTTGGGGTAGGCCTGATTGGCCCCGACAGGCACGTGACGCGCAACTTTCTCTGCCGCGCGGCACGCTCCGCGGAGCGGCAGAGCTTGCGGAATTATGGAACCGCCCTAATCCGCCATGATTTTCATTCGGCCCTTCAGCTCACCTGGCAGAGCAGCGGTCCTGCGATCCTGCGGTCCGTTGTTGACGAGTTCGAATCCCATCAAATTTTTTTTTTTAACGTGATTTTTTTTTTAACGTGTATTCTTTCGCCGGTTAAGGTTAGGCATGGTTAAGGTTAAGGTTAAGGTTAGGCATTGTTTCGGAGTTGGTTAAGGTTAGAACGGTTAAGTTTAGGCGCTGTTAAGGAGCTGGTTAAGGTTAGAGTTTGTCTTAGAGAATGGCAATATTCTTTCTATGGTTAAGGTTAGGCATGGTTAAGGTTAAGGTTAAGGTTAGGCATTGTTTCGGAGTTGGTTAAGGTTAGAACGGTTAAGTTTAGGCGCTGTTAAGGAGCTGGTTAAGGTTAGAGTTTGTGTTAGAGAATGGCAATAGACAGCCTATTTCCGCGCGACAGCTCTCAGCAGCCTCGTTGCGCGTCCTGAGTTTGCCGCGCCACGTGCCTGTCGGGGCCAATCAGGCCTACCCCGGAAGTAACTTACAGTTGCGGAACGGGTACAGGCGGCCAGGTACTCTGAGGACTGGGTGATGGACATGAAGCTGGATGCTACAGGTGACGAGGCACTGAGACTAGAGTCCAACAACTACAATAAACCCCTTAGATCCACATAGCTGTTCCCTATATGTACCCAGATGGCCTAACAGCTAGTGTTGCTACTGGTCTCTTTATGCCTGTTAGCATTACAGTCTGTTTACAGCAAACCGGCTAGTGTTACTACCACTCTCTTTATGCCTGTTAGCATCACAGTTTGTTGACAGCTAAGAGGCTTGTGTTGCTACAGTCTCTCTCTGTACCTGTTACAAGGTTATGAACCCAGCCCTTCTCTTGTGTCTATCTATGGACAGTAAACTAGAACACAGACTCAACTAGACCCCATACACTGATCCAGAGTTCTTAAGTCACATTTTCTTACTGCACTGGCATATCATTGTACATGTTTTAAGAAATTTCACTTTCATAATCATATGACTGATTTATTAAATATATATAGCAGAAATAATAATAATATTTCCTGAAGAAATTATCTTGAAACAAGAAAATGGTAAGACAATATCATTTGGTTTTAAATAAATCCCTTAAAACCAGCAGTATAAATCCCTTAAATGAGCACTTCACCCAAAAATAATAATTTGTATATCAATTACTCACCCTGTGATGCCTTGTATTCATTCAGATTTATTTTCTTCTTCCATGTCTCCATGGTGAACGTAGAATTGATTTGATTTAACAACAGCAAAATGATATCAAAACATCCGTCTACAAACTCTCACGACTGCATTTAGCATAAAATAATAGCAGTATAATCCAAGTCTAGAAAACATTTCCAGTTCAATGTTGCCTTCAAATGGACTTGTGAGTTTGTGGACGTCAAGTGGGTTGAAGAAGTCATGAGGAAACCGTTGCTAGGCAACTGGTAGGGGTGGAACGGTTCACAAAATCCACGGTTCGGTTCGTATCACGGTTTTGTGGTCACGGTTTTCGGTTTGGTTCGATATACGTTGTTTTTTATTTAAAAAAAAGATGTAACACTCCAAAAATGTAAACATGCTTCTCATTTATTTGAAAAAAAAAATAAAGGTTTACAGAGGTTTGCCTTAAATAATGTTTGGCACACAAAGACCGAACTGACTGAAAAATATAGGCTACATTTGTCAAAGTATTAACTTAGTGCAAACAAACAAAATAATTAAATCTTTCTATTTTTTGGGGAGCGAGCGAGTGTCCATGTATATCGGTTTTGCTTAATTTGTTTGTGTTTTTTGTATAACTAATAATTATTAGGGATGCTCGATATTGGCTTTTTTACCGATACCGATATACCGATATTGTCCAACTCTTAATTTCCGATCAACCGATATCAACCAATACCGATATATGCAGGGTTTCCCCCCCAAAAAACGTAATAATTTCAGGTAATTAACATTACATATCTCTTGTTGTGGAATTAACACAACATTATGCATACTTTTGACAATAAATAAAATCTGAATTTTTTCTTACTTGCTTGCCTGGGTAAATAAAGGTTATAGAAATGAAAAAAAAAAAATCGTATTTGAAAATTGATACCGATATTTTCCGATATCACATTTGAATGCCAATATCGGCCGATAACATCGGTAGGCCGATAATATCCCTAATTATGTATGTGTTCTGGGCCCCTTTGGCTTTGGGTCGGAGGGTCGCGGGCTCGGGTCACGGTGGGGGGAAGGGCCCTGGTTCGGGGCCTCGGCGGGTCGTGGTGTTAAAGAGGCATGACACCGGTTCCTGACAGGCAGCGAGCGAGCGAACTGGAGACGAAATCGCGCGCGACACTGTCCTGATATGAGGCGGCGCGTGTCCGAGTGTGTCTGTGTGTGTGTTACCTGGAAGCACACGGGGGCAAAGCAGCCTGCGATTCTTGACCAATAAAAAGTGTTTAGGGGCGGGACTCTGCCGCGTAATCGCTCAACTAGAGACACAGCGAGCGAATATTTGAGGGGGGAACGACATCGCCGCTCAGTTCACTGTCGCTCGCGGCAGGTCAGGATAGTCTGATTGAAACTAATACATTTTAATCATTTTCGCAATCACACTCGCTTGCGTCGCTGCCTGTCAGGAAGGAGTGTGATGCTTTGACTTGCTGGGGTGCCGGACTCGGGGCCCTCAAGGGTTGGGGATCGTGGCTGCTGTGGATGGTGATGGAGGGGGCTCGGGATGATAACTGTACAGTCTGTCTCAATTATTGTCTAGTCATTGTTGTGTTAGGTTATTGTCCTGGGATGTCTTTTTGTGTATTATTGTTATTATTGTATTGTGATATGTTTTGGAGAAAAAATTAAATAAAAAAGATTTGATAAAAAAAAGAAAAAAGAATGTCAACAATGTTTAAATTCCCTGATTGTCAATTCTTAATGGAAATATTAGTTTTCCGCTTGAAATTAAAGTGCAGTATTTGAAATACAATGAAAGGAATATGGCTGGATTTCTTATCAAAAGGAAAGTGTCACTGTTATTTAAAATAAATAAATAAACAAACAAATTAGAAGGCCATCAATATAAAATGCAGCATAAATCTATAACACACTGTACTGTTTCAAAACAACACTGCTCTGTTCATTCTATTTTTTAAATACGTACATTGTCTGTCTACATTTATTTAGACTAACATTATTTAAATATTGAGTGCAACACACTAACACAGTAATGATTGTGAAACTGTGGTGGATTAACGTAATTCGGTGAGTTGGAACTGTCTATGGGTTGGGGGGTCCGCACGGACAATTTAGCGTGTGGTACCTTCTGGACCTTCACAACTATAACGTTACCGGAGTTGAATCGAGTTGATAACATGCAGTGGAAAAGCGGCAATAGTCCCGGTTGGAGTTAGTAAACACAGTTGTATGTTAGCCTTCTTGGATGTTGAATAAACGCCTATCATTGTCTTTCAACACCCCGCCTCTCACTCCCATTTTCTCCTCTGCTAGCTAGTAGCTACGGTAACATTTCATTGGCTGTATTAGAGCTGGCGGGCTACCATAGTTAAACATGCGTTGTGTTGTACAAACCGTGCTAACGTTATGGCAAGATGTGTGTAGGCCTATGTAATGTTAATGGCTATGTTTTTAAAGTCGTAATGAAGATTGATTTATATTGAGCTTGCCATTTCCGCATTTCTTTTGCGCATCCCCTGAACCGAACAATACACAGACGCCCCGAACCGTGGAGGTTGTGCCGAACGGTGTACGGTTCGAATGCGTACCGTTCCACCCCTAGCAACTGGGCAATGCGTCTTGAAGCGATTGAGGCTACCGAATTTCCACGTACAATGTTGTGAATACCACAACGGTGGGTCATTCATAACTCTTCTTGTGAACACAGAAAACACACGTTTTTAAAGCAGCACTTAAAATTGACATGTTTTCGCAATTGTTTTGGATTCTACATTCACCGTGGAGACATGCAGCTGAATGGGGAGATACCATAGACTGAAGAAGCCAGCCTGTAAACGGATCAAACCTGAATTTTCACAATAGCACAGACGCACAGTGGCGACCAGTCAGGGGCGTAACTGACGCCGGGGACATCGGAAAGTGTCCCCCGCATGTTTTCAGAATGCAGTTATTGTACCCCCCACGTTTTACCGTCCAAAGAGCTGAGTCTGACTACCTGTCCTATTATTATGCAAAGAGCAGTAGATGGAGGTCGCATTCTTGCCCTGCACTCGTCTTTGCATAATAATAGCTCGGGTCGTCAGCCGAGGTGTGTGTTCAAATACGTCATCACATACGGTATAAAGAGAGATAAGATAAGACATTCGACAGTGCTATGTCCGACTCCTACCTGCGTGCATGCAACAACGAGATGGCACCGTCGCCCAAGAGGAGAAAGCTACTTCTTCAAAGCAAACTAAGTTTTGCTACGCTGTCGCCTAGAGCTAAACCAGCAGCAGTGACGACACCAGCAGTGTGTGTGTGTGTGTGTGACATAGAAGAAGAAAATTATACTTAAAAGAATAATGTTTACCGATTACTCATCAGATATTCTAGACTCCAAACGTTTCATGATCGCAAATTGTTTTAATTGTTCTTCATTCTGTTCCCCCCGTTTTGTTGATAGATTATATGAAGACCAGAAGTCAAATGTATTCTGATGCCGGCAATGTTCATTCCACTAAAAGATAAAATAGGTTTTCTTGGTGTGAGAAACTCTTTTAACTCTTTCAGTGCCACTCACGAGATTTCTCGTGTTTTTTTATAGGTGGTTGCTAGCCACTCACGAGATTTCTCGGATTTTTTTTTTTTTTTTTTTTTTGCGATCTGAAAAATTATTGCATCACCCGAGCCTACCCGAGTATTGCCGAACTGCGCCGGTGATCACTGTGGAAAAAAGCGCCCCCTGTCGTCTCCCAGATGACATAAGTGATTTTGGAATGGACTCAATGAAAATGAATGGGGAAAAAAATCCGGTACTCCACATTTTCCAGTTCACTGATCCAGCCGGGGTTACTAGAGTTCATTCTGGAGCCTCAGATCCCCGCGGATCATGGAGAACCACTGTGTCGCGTTGGATCCATACACGTATCGATTTTTTCGAATGGTGATCAGGAATTGGAATATACCAGTTGGATACCATCTGATGTCAGGTAAGGACTCTATGTTATCAGTGGTAGGATAATCAGAGTAAGTTTGATGAAGTTATAAGCTGTTTTGTGAAATCTCTTCTTTCGTTTTCACTGTAAAAGTCCGAGAGGAAATCAACGAGGCGATTATCCGCGTGCGGCCGTAATGTGCGTGCGTGCACGTATAATATTGATCATCTAGCGTTTATTTGAAAACGATTCATAAAAAGGCCGACGAATATCAACGTTGTGGAATATTCCACTAAAAGACGATTTTCATAGAATGCTCCAGAATGAGTTGTTTTTTATATCAAAACGGGGGCTTTTCTAACTGCTCTGAAACGGCAACGACGCGATAAAAAAACAATCTGCCTTCACAGCACTGTCTGGAACATAGTCTTTGATAATGCGATGGGCAGATTAGACACATAGCCATAATTTAAAACATAGATTAGGCGATATTAACGTTAACATTGGCGCCGATGGTGGCATTCAAGCGGTAAAACGGAAAACCAGGCGTGGCATTGAAAGAGTTAACTGGATTGGAGATAAACATGACATTTCATTTTCTGCAGATGAAGTGGCAATTAGAAATGCTTGAAAGTGCTCTTTAGTTCACAGATGAGTTGGACCCTGTTTTTTTGGCACGTTCCTCTGGTTATTGCAGTGATCTCATGTTGAAAGAAGAATTTCAGCATGAGTTCATTTACTGCAGTGTTGTGTTTTGGGGGAATCAGGAGTAAGGATTTTGATTTGCTTCTTTAGAATTCTATGCTGTAGCTTTGTCACAACAATCCCACATTTGATTCACATGCTGTACACTTTAACAAGTTTGCTTGACTCCCATTTCTAAGAGCAATTTGCCATAGCAAAGACCATTACGTTACAAACTGCAGTATAACTCTGGTTAAAAAGATAAAAACCCAAAATATTTACATGAGGGGAAGACTATGAATAATTTGACCAATAATAAACATAACTTCTATAGCTTTTGTTGTTGTTGTTGTCATATTCAATGGAAGTTAGGGATGCCCCGAACACGTTTTTTGCCACCGATACCGATCACCGATCGTCGTGAGCCATATCGGCCGATACCGATCCGATACCGATCGTTTTTGATTAAAAAGAAATTAAAAATTATTTTATATAAAAAGTTTTTTTTTTTTTTTTTTAATAAAATATATATATTATATAATTAGACTTGTACTTGTATTATCTGCGAGACATCGCCACCACGCAACAAGCTCCACTGTCTGTGTGTACTCTAGTAGCCTCCAGCTACGGCCAGGATTCTCCGGAGCTGCACCTGGACCTATACTCGAGTAGCCTCGAGCAGAGCTACGGCCAGGATTCTCCGGCGCTGCACCTGGACCCTATTGGCATAACGTTACTTAACTGTGCTCAGCAAGCCCTCAGCTCGAATACGCATCGAATCAGTGTTATAAGACATTGATATCAGGAGCTATCTGTAGCTACTGCTAGCCGGATATATAACGTTAATACAACGCCTCAGTGAATTATTTAGTTCAATGGGACATTTCGTTTTGAACGGTGAACTAACTTGCGCTAACGTGAGCTAACAGGTAGCATACACGTCTCTACTAGACTTTGTGGAGCGTTTGTTGATGTCAGGACTCAGGAGCTATCGGTAGCTGGCCGACTAGATGTTATAAGACATTGATAAGACATTGATATCAGGAGCTATCTGTAGCTACTGCTAGCCGGCTAGATGACGTTAAGACAACTATTTAGTTCAATCGGACATTTCGTTTTGAACGGTGAACTAACGCAAGCTAACGGAGATATCAACATGGACCACTAGACTTCTGGGGCATTTGTTGATATCCGGAGCTATCAGTAGCTAGCCGGCTAAATACCGTTAGACAATGCCTACTAAAAGGAATAGTTGACTGGGTAATTTTGTTTAAACAGTAACGATAGCTAGGTAGCTAACGTTAGCTCAGGTCGAATGCACTATCTAGACTCAGCAGAGGAGGTCCGCCTCCTCTGTGTTTACAAACTCTACACGGTACGGGCGGGGCTAGGGAGGAGGAGCAGTTTGCAGGTCCTGTGCGTCTGAGACAAGCGAGTGAGATATCCACTTGATCAGTTTCCGCGATCGGCGAATATGACTAATTATCGGAATTCCCCGATCGCATATTTATACTGATTATCGGCCGATAACGATCGGTGGCCGATCGATCGGGGCATCCCTAATGGAAGTATTGTAACATCCTTGTATTGTAAATACATTTCACAATGGGAGCCATCAGAGATGAAAGGCGTTCCTACTGGTTTAGAGGAGGATAATTGTGTTTTGGTTGTTTGAACCCTGGAGATCTCTGAATGCAATGGAAATTCTGTATGTATGAGCTCAGTGTGTCGTTTACATGGAGAAATGGCGCCACCGCCTGGGAAAATGCGGTATTGCACCCCTGGTATTTAAAAAAAAAAAAAAAAATCTAGGTAGAGAGGGGGGGGGGGGGGGGGGCGAGCGGCACTCGCCACGCCCACAAATCTGTCCCCCGCACACCTGGAGAGAGAGTTACGCCACTTCGACCAGTGTTGGAAAGTTATTGCAGTTGAAAAAAAAGTTTCAATACAAAAAATATTTATACAGGTCATATACAATAGTGATGTGACGGAGTTTGTCCGTGTTTTCCACCAAACATATAAATAGGAGTGACCAAAGTACCTGGATGCACAATCTTAACCACATGGATTCAAATAGAAAATAATTGATGACAAGCGATTTCTCGAATTCTTTGTAAGAATTTTTATTTTCCTGTTTGATCTTGGGCAGATTAATGAATTCCTTTTATTTATAATTATTTGTATCCCCCAATTTAGTCGTTATGCCAATTCCCTTCCTGGTCATTGAGCACATTGCCCAACTGTCGGTCTGGGGAGGGTGTAGACTATCACAATAGTATCACATGCCTCCTCTGATACATGTGGAGTCACCAGCCGCTTCGTTTCACCTGGCAGCGAGGAGTTTCACTGGGGGAACATAACGCGTGCAGAGGTTCACGCTATTTCCCCCAGATCCCCTCCCTGCTAAACAGGCGCCCCGACCGACCAGTAGGAGTTGCTGTTTGCAATGACCAGGACTCATACCCCACCGGCTTACCACCCGTGAACACTGCCAATTGTGTTTGTCAGGGACGACTGACCAAGCCAGAGGTACCGTGACAGCTGGATTCGATCTGTTATGGAAAATATTAAAGGACAAAAGTTGAGCCGTTGTATAAATCAGGTCAAGTTATTAAAATATAGAAAGCATAGTTTAATTATTTCTCTGTGGCCACAGTAGAAAGTTCAGTTTACAATCAGAGACTTCATGTTCTTACACACAAGAGTCTGACCAGCAAAGTGACAAAGAGGTCTGGTCAGAACGTACATTATACACACTTGCAAGACGTAACATTATACATCAGATATGATGAAGAATAGTAAATAAAAATGGTTCCCAGTTAGGGGAAGTAATAACACCACCTTGCTTTGGCTGGCTAGGAAGAGAAAATATAACCTTGAAGTCCTAACAAGAGACACACACACACTGTAGTAGTTATCTGAGTGTATTAACCCAGTCAAGTTGTACAATGATAGAATATGTATGATATCTCAACACAGATCTATAATGACATGATAATATTTCTACGACAGATCCCAGAGTCTCTGCGGTGGTAGGCGAGTGCTTAGTCCTCTAGAAGTGGTGGAGAGAATAAAAGCTAGCTTATAATGGTAGTGTCTGGTTAGGTGCGAGGGATAGTGGAGGTACTTCTCAAGGTGGGGTCCGGGAGGGGGGGGTTCGAGCTGAGCATATGTGTGTAGGTTTTTTTTTTTAGATAACAGGTATTATGGGTATATCTTATATAAAACAACTAACTAAAAGGTGATCTCATTGGATGTGCCCTGACAATTAATGCTTGTATATCTTATCGTGTGTTGTCATGTTTGTTTATATGTAAAATATGTATGATATCTCAACACAGATCTATAATGACATGATAATATTTCTACGACAGATCCCAGAGTCTCTGCGGTGGTAGGCGAGTGCTTAGTCCTCTACGCTACCCAGCCGCGCTACATTCATCAGTTCCATCATTCACATTCAATGAGAAATTCCTTTGACAACCTTGTGACACCAGTTCAAACTACCAACCAAACTGACATTTTAAGTAGGGATTCCTGTCCTGTCCTGCTAGTTCTGTGGTTGTGATACTTGACCAGGGGGACTCGTCAATCAGCTGGTCTGACTGGCATCATCGTATATACTGTAGATATAGACACTGTAGATTCCCGCTGTAGATACTGTATAGACACTGTAGATTCTTGCTGTAGATATAGACACTGTAGATTCATGCTGTAGATATAGACTCTGTAGAAGGTTCAGCCTCTATTTCCTTGCATGCTGTGTTTGAGATGTTTGCTGTGGGATTGTTTATGTTGGAGTAAAACAGACGTATTATAGAGGCCTGTATGACTGGTTCCAACCTGTACTGGTTTTGACCGGTTCTAACCAGCCTTGACTGACATCATTCTGTCCTCTGTTGTTTTTAAACTGCCACCTGAAGATGGAGGACACCTCAGAACAGGTAAACTAACCAAGGCTTAGCCTACTCATGTATTCTTCAGTAAAATCAGGACTGTGTCTGTGCGTGCCATGTGCTTTTGGTGGCTTAAAGGAACACTTCACCCCAAAAAGTATAATTCCTGAGCAATTTTTTTCCTCTTGCATGCCTCCACATTGAACGAATAATCCAACATTTTCATTTATCTCAGTACTTCCCAAACGCATGCATTTTCGCAAAAACTTGTAAACCGGATAAATGCTGCCTTCAAATGGGGTCGTGTTCACTGCGTTCATGAGAAGAGTCCATATGAACGACCCACTGTTGGTGATGTCACAATGTTGTAAGTGGACATTTTCTGCCCAGTTGCCCAGTTTCTGTTATTGCCCAGTTGCCTAGCAACAGTGTCTTCACAACTTCAACCACTTGAATGGCAAGCATAATCATGTACTCGACTTCCTATGTCAAGACAACTAACTCACAAGTTCCATTTGAAAGCAGCACTTATCCGGACATGTTTTTGTTAGCAAAGTTTTAGGCCATGGTTACACTGGGGGAATCATTTCGAATGATTACGTTTGCATGTCCAAGTTAAGGAAACGCTGTTTTGGCAGGTAAACGCGTTTTCCTAGCGGCAACGGTGAAAGGGTGTTTTCGTTTTGGAAACTCGCCGACAACAGTGCCATGTAATTTGCGCGAGCCGGATACGGAGCCGTTCTTGCCCAACGCCCATGCGCAGTAGTAGATACCGACGCCAAATTCTCCCCTGGCTGGACCTATACAGGATATCAGCTGCGTCCTCCTCAGATTGCCTGTAGCTGCGGATAAATTAAGCTCATGTGTTGTCAAGTTATTGTTATAAGGAACCCAGTCCAAACTACAACAGTCTGCATCCCCTTAACAATTGTTTGTATTGAGCTGTATTGTATTGTACCCATTCTGCAATCTGTTAAATAACGTTTTCATCCATTCATTCTGCTAGCATTAACGTTACTAGGTTAATGTACGATAGCCACAATGCTATACAATGTTGACGCTGCCATTTTGGTCTTGGGGGATTTCAACAGCGCGCGTCTTAAAAAGGTGCTGCCGAATTTCTATCAGCATGTGACCTGTCCCACCAGAGGCGAGAACATATTAGACCATGTATACTCGCAATTTAAGAATGGGTACAAGTCACAGGCTCTTAGTCCATTCGGTAAAAGCGATCACGCCGCCATTTTTCTTTTGCCTAAGTACAAACAGAGTCTCAAGCGAACGCCGGTGGTCTCGCGAGAGGTTAAGCGTTGGGCCGTGACGTCAGTGGAGTCACTCCAAGCAGTGCTGGGAAGCACAGAATGGAGTGTATTCCGTGATAACACAGCCAATATTAACGAATACACCGAAACGGTGATTGACTATGTCTGTACTCAGGTAGAAGTAATAATCCCCACCACCAAAATTAATATCTACCCAAATCAAAAGCCCTGGGTAGACAAATCCGTCCGTGAGGCTCTGAAAGTGCGCACATCAGCATACAACACCGGGCTGGTGACAGGCAACATGGAAGAACACAAGATGGCAAGATACAACGTCAGGAGAGCAGTAATAGAGGCAAAACGGCGTTACAGGGATAAAGTTGAACTTCAGTTTGAACAGGTTGACTCTAGAGGCATGTGGCAGGGCCTCAGAACAATGACAGACTACAAAGGAACCCCCCTCAAACTGAACAGTGACATCTCCTTAGCAAATGATCTCAACTCCTTCTATGCGAGGTTTGAGGCTGTGAATAACAACACCAGCCTACAAACCACGGCAATGGGGGGGGGGGGGTCTGCTGATGGAGACTCAGTGTTCAGGGTAACAGAGCATGAGGTGAGACGGATCTTTAAAAAAGTGGATATCAGGAAGGCAGCAGGACCGGACGGCATCCCCGGCCGCGTCCTAAAAGTCTGTGCCGACCAACTGGCCCCGGTATTCACTGACATCTTCAACCTGTCCTTGGAACAGGCCGTCATCCCCACCTGTCTGAAGAAGTCCACCATCATCCCTGTACCCAAAAAATCTACGCCCGCTTGCCTCAACGACTACCGCCCTGTAGCCCTCACCTCCATAGCCATGAAGTGCTTTGAGAAGCTAGTGAAGGGCTACATCTGTTCCTCCCTCCCCATCAACCTGGACCCTCTGCAATTTGCATATCGCCCCAACAGGTCCACGGAGGACGCCATAGCCCATGTGCTGCACACAGCAGCATCACATCTGGACAAGAGGCAGGGGAACTATGTGAGAATGCTGTTCATCGACTACAGCTCAGCATTCAATACCATAGTCCCCTCCAAACTCATAGCCAAGCTCAGGGACCTGGGCTTGAACTATGACCTGTGCCAGTGGGTCCTGGACTTCCTGACGGGCAGACCCCAGGTGGTAAGAGCCGGCAACTGCACCTCCTCATCCATCACGCTCAACATAGGGGCCCCCCAGGGCTGTGTTCTGAGCCCCCTCCTCTACTCCCTGTACACACATGACTGCGTAGCACAGCGGAACAACAACACCATCATCAAATTTGCTGATGACACAGTAGTGGTGGGCCTGATCTCTGCCAACGACGAAAGGGCCTACCTGGAAGAGGTAGAGAACCTGTCACAGTGGTGTCAGGAGAACTGCCTCTCCCTGAACGTCAGCAAAACAAAAGAGATGATTGTGGACTTCAGGAGGTCGGGGGTCAAGGACTACAGCCCCCTCAGCATCGACGGGGCACCAGTTGAGAGAGTGAACAGTTTCAAGTACCTCGGAGCCCACATATCCGAGGACTTGACATGGACCACACACATTGACAGTGTTGTGAAGAAGGCACGACAACGCCTCTACTTCCTCAGGCGCCTAAGGAAGTTCCAAGTCAGTCAGAAGATCCTTAGGAACTTCTACTCATGTACAATAGAGAGCATCCTGACCGGCAACATCACCTCCTGGTTTGGGAATAGCACTGCACAAGACCGTAGCAGACTACAAAGAGTGACACGTTCAGCCGAACGCACAATTAGAGGGGGGCTTCCCACCCTCCAGAACATTTACAACAAGCGGTGCAAGGGGAAGGCTAAGAGAATTATTAAGCACTCGAGCCACCCGAACAACTGCCTCTTTGAACTGCTGCCGTCAGGCAAGCGATACCGGAGTCTTATGGCGAGCACAGAAAGACTCAGAAGGAGCTTCTATCCCCAGGCCATCAGGCTGCTAAACGAAAATAATCGCTAAACGAACAATAATCACTATGCAACAACCATCAAATGCACACAGCACACACACCCACACGCACACACTCACTCAAACAAACAACACACTGCAGCACCCACTCTCCACACTTTAGATCACACAAACACACTTACACTTTATATTTATTGATAAAGGATTTGCACTACAACTCGTACACCTACTGTGAATTGTACCTAAACTGCACCTCGTCCATTTATGCCTTGCACTATATAGTATTGTATATTAGTACACTGCACAGTATTGTATATTGTATGGTAACTACGTCTACGAACATTGTACATATGTCTAAACTGAACACTGTGACCTCTTTTTTTACTTCTAATTTTTACTATGTTTTTATTTCATACTTATCTTGTCATGCACAGTCTCTGGAGCGCAACAGTAAGAAGCATTTTGTACAAAAGTATTCTGTACTTCTGTATGACAACTATTAAAGAAACTTGAAACTTGAACTTGATAGTGTTATAATGGCATATCCCAATCACGTTAGCACGTAAGCTAACAAAATCGGCGATCTTTTTGTGAGACTAAACTCCGCTCTTGGTGGTCAATTGTGTTGATGTTAGTTTTGTTTCATCAACAAATCATCAACAAATGAGGCAGAACACACAGTGAATGTATCCGTTTTTGTTTATTGCACTTTGTTTCTTGCTGAAAAAAAATGCTATGTTGCTAAATGGCTCATGCGAGGTATTTGAAGATGGTGGCTTTCTGAGATTTTGAGCAGGATGTGGAGTGACTCGTTCAACCTTTCTGATTGGTTGAAAATGGCCTTCATGTTTGAACCATAGCTGTCAACATTGGGTTTTGAAAAAACGGGAGAGCTCAGCTGCTCTCTGCTGAGCTGCCTCGTCGCTGCTATCTGCCGGTCAAAACCTGTATGTACCCAAGGACTGGGTGAACTACTAATTGCTACATTAAATTAATCAGATACCTAAATTGCCGTTTATTGTCAAATGAGAATTTCGTTAATTTCATACACAACCAAATTGATTTTTTTATATCGACCAATAAGACCCCTGAGATTTCAGCATCTTTACTATGGGAGACATTGAAGGCATATCTGAGGGGTGAGATAATCTCATATAGCGCCTATGAAAGGAAGGATAGAAAAAGACAGATGAGTGACTTGACTAAGCAGATTAGTCAATTAGATAACATACATGCTACTCAACCATCCCCGGATGTCTATAAAGAACGTCTCTCCCTCCAAGCTAAATTTGATGTCCTCTCCTCTGCTTACGTGGAGGATCTACTGATTAAATCCAGACAGACGTACTATGAGCATGGAGACAAGTCTAATAAATTATTGGCCCATAAGTTACGACAGGCCTCTGCCTCACATCAGATCCCTCAAATCCAGACAACCAATGGTTTAACTACGGATCCCAAGCTAATTAATGAAGAATTTAAAAACTTTTATTCCTCCTTATATACATCTGAACAAACCTCTGACCCTTCTGCCTATGATACTTTTTTTAATTCATTGGATATACCACAGATAAACCCGGAGGCTGCCACAGGGCTGGAGGGACCAGTCACGATAGATGAGCTCAGAGAGGCCGCCTACTCTATGCAAACAGGGAAGTGTCCGGGGCTAGATGGTTACCCTATAGAGTTCTACAGGAAATTCTTTGATAAATTGGCACCCATTTTAATTGACATGTATGCAGATTCATTTAGGTCACTTAAGTTACCCCCATCCCTTACTCAAGCCTCGATTTCTCTGTTGCTAAAAAAAGATAAAGACCCCCTATCCTGTGGAAGTTATCGTCCTGTCAGTCAGTTGACGGTAGATTTAAAGCTTCTATCAAAGCTCTTAGCTATGCGCTTAGAACCTGTCCTTCCCACTATCATATCTCCAGACCAAACAGGTTTTATCCAGAATAGATATTCATTTTCCAACATTAGACGTCTCTTTAATGTCATATATAGCCCTTCCTCCACAACTAGCCCGGAGGCTGTCATCTCACTAGATGCGGCCAAAGCTTTTGACCGTGTGGAGTGGGGATATCTTTTCGACACATTGAAAAAGTTTGGACTGGGGGATAACTTTGTAGCTTGGGTGAAATTACTTTACACCTCTCCCACTGCCTCAGTAAGGACTAACAACACACGTTCAGCACAGTTCCATCTACACCGCTCCACGAGACAGGGTTGCAATTTGAGCCCACTCCTGTTCGATGTTGCCATTGAACCGTTGGCCATCGCACTTCGATCAGACCTTCGTATAAAAGGTATAATCAGAGGGGGTGTTGAACAGAGGACCTCCCTATATGCAGATGACCTGCTTCTATACGTGTCTGACATCTCCACATCTATTCCAGCTGCACTTGACATATTCACCCGATTTGGCCGTATTTCAGGGTATAAACTAAATTTAGACAAAAGTGAACTTCTTCCATTGAATGCAGAAGCTCGAAGTTATCCACTGCATAACTTCCCATTGAAAATTTCCCCCCATGGCTTCAAATATCTCGGTATCCAAATTAGGGATACATTTGGGGACCTATTCAAATTTAATTTTGGCTCTCTACTGACTCGATTTCAGGAAGATTTTGAACGTTGGTCATTATTACCTCTCTCTCTTGCTGCACGTATCAATTGCGTTAAGATGAACTCTCTCCCAAGGTTTTCTTATCTTGTCCAGTGCCTGCCTATCTTTCTTCCCCACTCATTCTTTCAAAAAATTGACAGCCTAGTGTCCAAATTTATTTGGAATAACAAAGTTCCCAGAATTAGTAAAGCTCTATTACAAAGGAGTAGATCTCTGGGTGGCATGGCTCTACCTAACTTCAGAGCCTACTATTGGGCAGCCAATCTCAGAATCATACAGCAATGGCTACAGTCAGACAAACCTCTGGTGTGCCCTATGTGGGTTGACATCGAAGCCTCATCTGTCAAACCTGCTTCACTAACCGGTCTTATACATGCCCCCATTAGTTCTCCATTGGCCCCCTACTTCAAAAATATAATCGTTAAAACTACATTCAGAATTTGGAATCAATTCAGACGCCACTTTGGGTTTAAAACTCTATCCCACTTGGCCCCGATAGCAGCTAACCCTTTATTTCACCCCTCATTGATGGATGGAGCATTCTCCTTATGGGCCTCACTAGGTATTAAAACACTAGGTGACCTATATATAGATAATGTTTTTGCCTCCTTTCAGCAATTATCAGAGAAATATTCAATCCATAGCCGACATTTCTTTCGGTATCTACAGATTCGTAGCTATGTCTGTAGCATTAACCCTATATTTCCCAACCTTCCAGAGGTAACACCCATCGACTCCTTTTTAACCCCGATGTCTTCCATCAAGGGCATGATATCGACTATGTACAATCTCATTCTCTCCTTATGTCCAACCACAATACACAATATTAAAAGTAAATGGGAGGAGGATTTAGAGGAGGAGATCTCGGATGACATTTGGGTTGACATTCTACGTCTTGTTCATTCTTCTTCTATTTGTGCAAGACACGGGCTGATACAATGCAAAATTGTTCATCGAGTACACCTGACGAAAGTCAGATTAGCCAAAATGTATGAAGATATCGATCCTATATGTGATAGATGTCATTCGGCCCCAGCCACATATACTCACATGTTTTGGACATGCCCCTTCTTGCACAGGTATTGGACAAATATTTTTGAAACCATCTCGGGAAGTATTGAGACAAATCTTGAACCAAATGTATTGACAGCGCTTTTTGGATACTCCCCACCTATGTTATCACTTTCAAAGCACAAAGCACACATTGTGGCATTTACCACTCTACTGGCCAGGCGGCTGATTCTGTTTAAATGGAAGTCCGCTGCTCCCCCCACTCACCTTCACTGGATTAGAGACATACTATACTTTATCAAACTTGAAAAGATAAGATGCACTCTGAGAGGTTCTTCATCTATGTTCAAGAAAACGTGGGGTTCATTCCTTGTACTTGTGGATGATGTACAGTTCCATACTATTCCAGAATAACAATTTGTATGCTGCTTGTTGGTATTCATCTGTGTGAACGTTAATTCAACGTGAGTTATTTGATATACCGGATATACATTGGAGAAGCATATTTGGGTACCTAAACATGTGCTATATATTTGATATACTATGTATATACGTTTGAGACGACTGTCGAGCGACCAAGTCAGTGTTTGTTTGTATTATTATTTACTTTTGAACTCTGTTTTATTTTTTCTTGTTTTTTATTTTTTTATTTTATTTTCTTCTGTTTAATGTTGTTATCTGTTCTATGTGGACAATGACAATACAACAATGTATATATACAGACATATACTTATAATGTCTATGTCCTCAAAAAAGTATAATAAACAAAAAAGTGAAAAAAAAAAAAAAATAATCAGATACCTGGTTGAAAGTGAAATGCTGTGTACATCCCTGCATTAAATGAATGGAAGTGTCAGTGTTTCTGTAGAGGAGATGGAACGCCTGCTCTTGTCGGCACTGCGCAGCCGTGGAATCGCAAGGCCATAGATTTAGAATAGATAGAAAGGGCACATTGTGGTGTATCATAATTAATTTGTTGAATACAATAGGATTTTTATAACGTTGACACAAATTAAGGAATATTTACACTAAGTTCTCTTTTACCTCTTATTTAATTCATTCATTAATTTAATTGTAGGTACTGTTTATATTGTACATAGTCCTGTGTGTTGTATATTGTGTTCTATGTTACTTTTGTGTTTATTGTCTCTTTCTATATACACCGTGGGAAGGGGGGCACGTAATTGAATTTTTCTGTATGTCTTGCACAAATTGGAAAATGACAAATGACTTTGACTTTTTAACATGTGTCTATAGTGTCGGACACTAATTGTAATGTTAAAAACGGATACTGCTGTAATATAAAGTGAAATTCTACCATGTCTCAATGTATCAACTTTAAACATACACTAAATGTTAATGTTAGAAATGTTCATTTCCATTATTTCCACCATGTGCAACATTTCCTAAGAACAGCAATGTCCATTCTATCAACTCCAAATCTGTGCTATGAGCTCAATTCTGATTGATTGAAATTGATTGATTGATTGATTGAATGAATTGATTGATTGAAAAGTTTATTAACAGATTGCAGAATGGGTACAGTACAGTACAGCTCAATACATACAATTGTTAAGGGGATGCAGACCAGAGAAAGACTTTCGTCTTGTTTACATCAGGGTCCCCCATTTTCAATTCATCATATGACACACACGACATACATATAGACAGTACTGCTACATCTATACATTTATGACATACCAGATGTGCAAATACAGTAGGCTACTGTTTGTGATACAAAGAAATCCAGAAAAAGAGTGTATATACACTTGACATAGAAACTGTACATTGGAGGAGGTTGGGTAGGTGGGGTGGGGCTGTACATTGGAGGTGGGGGGGGTTGGGTAGGGGACACACTGTACACTGTACATTGGAATACTGACATACATTTGACATAGAATCTGTACATTGGAGGAGGTGGGGTTGGGTGGGGCTGTACATTGGAGGTGGGGGTTGGGTGGGGCTGTACATTGGAGGTGGGGGGGGGGGGGGTTGGGTAGGGGGGGGACACTGTACACTGTACATTGGAATACTGACATACATTTGACATAGAATCTGTACATTGGAGGAGGTTGGGTAGGTTGGGTGGGGCTGTACATTGGAGGTGGGGGGGGGGGGGTTGGGTAGGGGGACACACACTGTACATTGGAATACTGACAAAGCCATACTTGGTCTTTACTGTACAACTGGGTTAGGACATTTGTAGGGGCCAGTTTCGAATTGCAGTCTCTTGTAGGTGTTCTTTGAGAGTGTTTTTGAAAGTGGGTAGTGATTCACATTCCTTTACAGCTTTGGGTAGGGCGTTCCACATTGATGTGGCATAATTGCAAAACGTGTTTAGTCCCTTGTTTGAGCCGAATCTGGGTTTCACATGATTTGTGGAGCTCCCTCTGGTGTTGTGATCGTGGTATTCACTGACCTTCTCCCAGTGCATGAATTGTAGAATTGCCATCTTGTTTTGGATGAATGAGTAGAAATGAAAAACGGAAATCTTGTTTTATTAAAGTAGTTTTGACATGTGATATAGATAAATATATTGTTTCATTGTGTATTGATTAACTTTACATTTGCGCTTCATTACTTTACAAAAGTTATACTGGCACATGGGTCTAATACAGCAATGGATCATGGGTAAATGCAACGTTAAAGTAGTGCCAATGTAAGACTGACTTTACATTAAACGAATGACAATAATATAGTTTATTACATGGCGTTTTAACATTCATCGAAATGCTTGATTGTGATTGGTCAATAGCGTTCAGTTGCCCCTAACAGCGGTCAATTATTTCTCGATAATTCACCGCTGTTAGGGGCAACGCGCAATAATGACCGCTGTTAGGGGCAACAGAGCGCTATTGACCAATCACAATCAAGCATTTTGATCGCAGTCACGAAAGCTAAGCTTTACCATTATGCACAGCTGCACTACATCAGGTGCAATCAAGTCCACCACACACCTGCCGGCGATGACAGAGGAGCAACAGAACAACTGCGTCTGCATTTGATCTCGTCTTGTCGATGGTGTAAAATGAATTGGGTATATTGTTAGTAAGTTAGCCCTGTAATAAGCGGGATAATGTATAGCTATACATACATAGCTATGTCATTGTCGCAAAATAATTTACCTTCACTGCGTTTAGAACACCTCGGCTGCGCCTGTCCTCTCACCTGCTGTCTGTCCTCTCACCTGATGTCTGTCCTCTCACCTGCTGTCTGTCCTCTCACCTGCTGTCTGTCCTCTCACCTGATGTCTGTCCTCTCACCTGATGTCTGTCCTCTCACCTGCTGTCTGTCCTCTCACCTGCTGTCTGTCCTCTCACCTGCTGTCTGTCCTCTCACCTGCTGGGTCTGTCCTCTCACCTGCTGTCTGTCCTCTCACCTGATGTCTGTCCTCTCACCTGCTGTCTGTCCTCTCACCTGCTGTCTGTCCTCTCACCTGCTGTCTGTCCTCTCACCTGATGTCTGTCCTCTCACCTGTTGTCTGTCCTCTCACCTGCTGTCTGTCCTCTCACCTGTTGGTTCTGTCCTCTCACCTGCTGTCTGTCCTCTCACCTGTCCTCTCACCTGCTGGGTCTGTCCTCTCACCTGCTGTCTGTCCTCTCACCTGCTGTCTGTCCTCTCACCTGCTGTCTGTCCTCTCACCTGCTGTCTGTCCTCTCACCTGCTGTCTGTCCTCTCACCTGCTGTCTGTCCTCTCACCTGCTGTCTGTCCTCTCACCTGCTGTCTGTCCTCTCACCTGTCCTCTCACCTGCTGGGTCTGTCCTCTATTTACATTTACATTTAGTCATTTAGCTGAACGCTTTTATCCAAAGCGACTTACACGTTATGTATGACAAGTCATCAGGAAGGGCACAGCTCTATCAGCTGAGTAACAATGTTCATCAAAGTGTTGAGTGCTACAGTGTAGGTTAGTTTATTAGGACAAGTGCATGACAGTAAGGTTAGTTAGGGTTAGATTATTTTTAATTAAATTACATTTTTATTTAATTTTTCTATTAATATATATGACTGCAGCACAGCGGTAACAATCCCACTGTGTAACACTACCACTGTTATTTCTTAAACCAACATCTTTGATGCTCTGACATCGCCTCCTGTCTGTAGGGTTACAGGGAAGAAGGAAGTTACCAAATCTGCTGACATTTAACATTTCATTGTAGTACTGAGTCAGCATCTAAATGTGTGTGTGTGTGTGTGTGTGTGTGTGTGTGTGTGTGTGTGTGTGTGTGTGCGTGCGTGTGTGTGTTTTGCAGTTTTTGAGTGTGGATACACAGTGAGTGCAGTATTGTATGTGGAGTTAAATCTAGTTAATCCAGCCAGGCTAATCCGAATTAGTGCTACTGCCCGCAGCCACAGATTACATCACTGACAGACTGCTGGTCAGAGCTCTGGGTAATATGTTGCATCTACTGTATAGGCTGTCAGCCAATTAGAACTCTGGGTAGTATGTTACATCTATGGGCTGTCAGCCAATTAGAACTCTGGGTAGTATGTTACATCTATAGGCTGTCAGCCAATCAGAGCTGCTATCTCTGTTTCCAGCTCCATCCTTTCCATTTTTTATTTCAATTCCAACGTTTTAAGTTGTAGGTCATGTTTGGCCTTTAATGCTGCTGCACGGGTTAATAAAGCTGCTTTTTCGCTTGCTGCCTTTTTGCATGCTGAAGAGATTGAGGAGGTCCTTGATCCTGCTGTGGAATGTCCTCCGGTGACACCTGTGCTTGAGCATGATTATTTTATTAATTTAGGAGTGGTGTTAGGAGGAGTGTTTCCTCCCTCCTCCAGCAAAGCCATTATTTCATAAATTTTTCGGGTACAATCTCCCATTTTCCCCCTGCGGGTTGCAATAAGTGACTTTAACATTATTATATATTTTTTATTTAACCAGGTTTGTCCCAATTGAGATCCAGGATCTCTTTTACAAAGGAGACCTGGCCAAGAAATAGCAGCAACACAACGTTTCAACATACACACTTGCTGCCATCTTTGCCATTATCTCTGCTTCAGCAGCAGTCTCGGCACTTCGCTGACATCTAAACAAGGATAAAAAAAAAAGGGCTGACATGTCAGAAATGTCAAAGGAGGCACCCAAACATGTTACACATCGAAAGGATGGAAACCTCAGACCTGGAACCTCAACAAAAGGTTACTCCCACCCAAACCAGTGAAACATCAGTCAGGGGCCGGTGCATGCTGGCAATGGTGCCTGTCCCAGTCAAAGTGCCGAAGGGGAATAAGTCTGTCTTAACCTATAGTCAGCGGTGCGTTCCTGATATCAACTCTGATTGCACGCACGCTAATGACTCCACGTGCACGCGTGCTCCCGCGCATGCGCATAAATGTCCCCTTGCTTGAGCACAGACTAAAGACAGTGCCTAATTGCCTCTACGAATGGAATGTAACACATATCATTCACAAGTTAGGTGTGAATGTATCTGAGAACGTATTTAACACACCTGACGACCGGCGCTATTGATATGCAAAGTAGCCCAGGTGGCGAGTGCAGCGCATTGCTGTGTGCACGCGCGTGCCGTGCATGTGCGTGCACGCGCTTCTGCTAAAATCTTTGGCTGCACGGAGTGCAGCCTCGTCCCATGAAGAACGCATGCCTGCCTATAGTATGTGTTCCTGGACCCCGGCAGCTCAGCCACGTTCTGCACAGAGAACCTCATGAAGCGGCTTCAGGCTAAAGGACGGAAAACGGAGATTCTCCTGAGAACAATGGGGCAGGAGAGACCTGTTAATTGCTATGCACTAACATGATTGGAAATTAGCAATCTAGAGGGAACCACCTACCTTAACCTACCGAGGGTTTACACCCAGGATAGGATCCCTGTTTCAAAGGAGAACATACCTACTGTACCCAAAATGATCTGGGAAAGTGGCCAGATCTCCGTGGAATCCAGTTGGATGAAATTGATGCAGACATCGATCTCCTGATAGGAATCAATGTCCCTAAGGCGATGGAACCTTGGAACGTCATTAACAGCGGGTCCTACTAATCACCCCAAAGTACCCCAAAATACCCCAAAGTATACCCCAAAATACCCCAAAGTATCCCAAAGTATACCCCAAAATACCCCAAAGTACCATAAAATACCCCAAAGTACCCCAAAATACCCCAAAGTACCAGAAAATACCCCAAATTACCCCAAAATACCCAAAAATATCATAAAATACCCCACAATACCCCAAAGTACCAGAAAATACCCCCAAAGTACCCCAAACAGGGCTCTACAGTGCGACCATATTGCTTGCATATGCCCCTAAAAATATGTGCGTGCGAACATGCAAAATCAAGTACTCGCACGGCGTGCAAGTGGGGCCAGCGAGTGCAGAGTACAGCCTCTCATTCGTCCTTTTTTTTCTCCGCTGCGAGAATCGTTAAAAAAACTACAAGTCCCACAGTTCACAGCCGCATAAACGTTCCAATCACAGTAGTTTCCTGTGGTCACGCGACTGGAAACCGAAAGTAATGATCAGCGGCTGCGTCACTGTCTGAGTCAAACAATAATACAGCCATGTCGAAGCCCATTAATTTTTATTTTGCGCGAAAGATACCGGAGAATGAGAAGTCAGGCGAGGCAGCTCATGTTACAGAGGTGATGGTTAACGTTAACGTTAACCAAGATACTGACGCTAGCCAGCATGCTAGCGAAGTTGGCCAAGCTAGCGAGGCTACACCCACTGTAGCACCCAATGTAGCCACTGTAGCTAGCTAAGCTACACCCACTGGAGCCGGAGGGAAGACATACAAATTGAACGTGAATTGGCTAAACATTTCCCCATGGCTAGAGTTCGAAAACAATGTCATGTTTTGTAAATATTGCAAAGTAGGATCGATGCATTGCGATGCATTGTTACACCCCTACAACTGGCCCACTGTGTATGTGTGTACAGCTAACTTGGCTAGCGTTATCAACCGCTAGTATAAGTATAAGTATAAGTAAAGTATACCCCAAAATACCCCAAAGTACCAGGAAATACCCCAAAGTACCCCAAAATACCCCAAAGTATACCCCAAAATACCCCAAAGTACCAGAAAATACCCCAAAGTACCCCAAAATACCCCAAAGTACACTAAAATACCCCAAGGTATACCCCAAAATGCCTGAAAATACCCCAAAATACCCCAAAGTATACCCCAAAATACCCCAAAGTACCATAAAATACCCCAACGTACCCCAAAATACCCCAAAGTATGAGAAAATACCCCAAAGTACCCTAAAATACCCCCAAAGTACCCCAAAGTATACCCCAAAATACCCCAAAGTACGAGAAAATACCCCAAAGTACCCCAAAATACCCCAAAGTACCCTAAAATACCCCAAAGTACCCCAAAATACCCCAAAGTATACCCCAAAATACCCCCAAAGTACCAGAAAATACCCCCAAAGTACCAGCAAATACCCCAAAGCATACCCCAAAATACCCCAAAGTACCCCAAAATACCCCAAAGTACCCTAAAATACCCCAAAGTATACCCCAAAATACCCCAAAGTACGAGAAAATACCCCAAAGTACCCCAAAGTATACCCCAAAGTACCCTAAAATACCCCAAAGTACCCCAAAGTATACCCCAAAATACCCCAAAGTACCAGAAAATACCCCAAAGTACCCCAAAATACCCCAAAGTATACCCCAAAGTACCAGAAAATACCCCAAAGTACCCCAAAATACCCCAAAGTACCCTAAAATACCCCGAAATACCCCAAGGTATACCCCAAAATGCCTCAAAGTACCCTAAAATACCCAGAAGTACCCCAAAATACCCCAAAGTATACCCCAAAGTATACCCCAAAGTACCAGAAAATACCCCAAAATACCCCAAAGTATGAGAAAATACCCCAAAGTACCCTAAAATACCCCCAAAGTACCCCAAAATACCCCAAAGTATACCCCAAAATACCCCAAAGTACGAGAAAATACCCCAAAGTACCCCAAAATACCCCAAAGTACCCTAAAATACCCCAAAGTACCCCAAAATACCCCAAAGTATACCCCAAAATACCCCAAAGTACCAGAGAATACCCCAAAGTATACCCCAAAATACCCCCAAATACCCCAAAGTACCAGAAAAGACCCCAAAGTACCAGCAAATACCCCAAAGTATACCCCAAAATACCACAAAATACCCCCAAATACCCTAAAATACCCCAAAGTACCAGAAAAGACCCCAAAGTACCCCAAAATACCCCAAAGTATACCCCAAAATACCCCAAAGTATACCCCAAAGTACCCTAAAATACCCCAAAGTATACCCCAAAATACCCCAAAGTACGAGAAAATACCCCAAAGTACCCCAAAATACCCCAAAGTACCCTAAAATACCCCAAGGTACCCCAAAATACCCCAAAATACACCAAAGTACCAGAAAATACCCCAAAATACCCCAAAGTATACCCCAAAATACCCCAAAGTACCAGAAAATACCCCAAAGTACCCCAAAATACCCCAAAGTACCCTAAAATACCCCAAGTTATACCCCAAAATGCCTCAAAGTACCCTAAAATACCCCAAAGTACCCCAAAATACCCCAAAGTATACCCCAAAATACCCCAAAGTACCAGAAAATACCCCAAAGTACCCCAAAATACCCCAAAATACCCCAAAGTATGAGAAAATACCCCAAAGTACCCTATAATACCCCAAAGTAGGGATGCCCCGATCGATCGGCCACCGATCGTTATCGGCCGATACTCAGTATAAATATGCAATCTGTGAATTCCGATAATTAGTCATATTCGCCGATAGCGGAAACCGATCAAGCGAAGCTCTCACTCGCTGTCTGTCTCAGACACACACGACCTGCAAACTGCCGCTGCTCCTCCTCCCTAGCCCCGCCCGCCCCCGTGTAGAGTTTGTAAACAAAGAGGTGCGGCTCCTCTGCTCGAGTCTGTTACTGTTCAAAACGAAATGTCCCATTGAACTAAAGTTCTGTCTTAACGTCATCTAGCCGGCTAGCAGTAGCTACAGATAGCTCTTGATATCAATGTCTTATAACATTGATTTAATGCGTATTCGAGCTGAGGGCTTGCTGAATGTGAAATGACCAAAGCACTTAACGTTACCAATGGGGTCCCGCTGCAGCGCCGGAGAATCCTTTTTGGAGCTGGGCTACTAGAGTACACACAGACAGTGGAGCTGTTTGCAGATAGTGAGCATTTTGACTTGTTGCGTGGTGGCGATGTCTCGCAGATAATACAAGTACAAGTCTAATTATATAATATATATATTTTATAAAAAAAAAAAAACTTTTTATATAAAATAATTTTTAATTTCTTTTTAATCAAAAACAATCGGTATCGGATCGGTATCGGCCGATATGGCTCACGACGATCGGTGATCGGTATCGGTGGCAAAAAAACGTGATCGGGGCATCCCTACCCCAAAGTACCCCAAAATACCCCAAAGTATACCCCAAAGTACGAGAAAATACCCCAAAGTACCCCAAAATACCCCAAAGTACCCTAAAATACCCCAAAGTACCAGAAAATACCCCAAAGTATACCCCAAAATACCCCAAAGTACCCCAAAATACCCCCAAATACCCCAAAGTACCAGAAAAGACCCCAAAGTACCCCAAAATACCCCAAAGTATACCCCAAAATACCCCAAAGTACCTCAAAATACCCCAAAGTACCCTAAAATACCCCAAAATACGCCAAGGTATACCCCAAAATGCCTCAAAGTACCAGAAAATACCCCAAAATACCCCAAAGTATACCCCAAAGTACCAGAAAATACCCCAAAATACCCCAAAATACCCCAAAGTACCAGAAAATACCCCAAAGTACCAGAAAATACCCCAAAGTACCCCAAAATACGAGAAAATACCCCAAAGTACCCCAAAATACCCCAAAGTACCCTAAAATACCCCAGAATACCGCAAAGTATACCCCAAAATACCCCAAAGTACCAGAAAATACCCCAAAGTACCCCAAAATACCCTAAAATACCCCAAAGTACGAGAAAATACCCCAAAATACCCCAAAGTACCCTAAAATACCCCAGAGTACCCCAAAGTATACCCCAAAATACCCCAAAGTACGAGAAAATACCCCAAAGTACCCCAAAATACCACAAAGTACCCTAAAATACCCCAAAGTACCCCAAAATACCCCAAAGTATACCCCAAAGTACCAGAAAATACCCCAAGTTATACCCCAAAATGCCTCAAAATACCCTAAAATACCCCCAAAGTATACCCCAAAGTACCAGAAAATACCCCAAAGTACCCCAAAATACCCTAAAATACCCCAAAGTACAAGAAAATACCCCAAAATACCCCAAAGTACAAGAAAATACCCCAGAGTACCCCAAAATACCCCAAAGTATACCCCAAAATACCCCAAAGTACCCCAAAATACCACAAAGTACCCTAAAATACCCCAAAGTACCCCAAAATACCCCAAAGTATACCCCAAAGTACCCTAAAAAAGTACGAGAAAATACCCCAAAGTACCCCAAAATACCACAAAGTACCCTAAAATACCCCAAAGTACCCCAAAATACCCCAAAGTATACCCCAAAGTACCAGAAAATACCCCAAAGTACCCCAAAATACCCCAAAGTATACACCAAAATACCCCAAAGTACCAGAAAATACCCCAAAGTACCCCAAAATACCCCAAAGTACCCTAAAATACCCCCAAATACCCCAAAGTACCAGAAAAGACTCCAAAGTACCCCAAAATACCCCAAAGTATACCCCAAAATACCCCAAAGTACCAGAAAATACCCCAAAGTACCCCAAAATACCCCAAAGTATACCCTAAAATACCAAAAGTATCACGAAATACCCCAAATAACCTCAAAGTTCCCCAAAGTATACCTCAATGTACCACAAAATACTGGCTCAGAGGTAGAGCACTGGGCCCTATTCCCCGTACCTGGTTCAACTAAGTCGATCAAGAGTCCCATTATCCAGATTCAGTTAACCCGATGTTTGAAGCCGGGATTTTCCTGTTCCTCGAAGGTGGATTCAGTCTCGTTAACTCGAACCAGACTTGAGACCCAGGATAAGTGCGCGCGGCCGCTTCAGTTGAAAAGCCAGCACGTATCGATAGCAGAGATCCTGATTTTCTAACGGCATTGATTGATTAATTGATTTAAAACTTTATTAACAGATTGCAGTACGGCTCAATCGCCTCGCCGACAAGTTAAATGCGTTATCTATAGGCAAATTTTAAGTCCCTCATTACCCCAATCAATCAGATTATATTTCTTTAAACTTGCCTGCTGGCAGTAGGTTTATGGAATGGATAATCAAATGAGATCTTGCTAGCGAAAATAATTAGTTAAACTGTTATACAGAATAAGGATACGGCTCTCTTACCCATTGATTGATGTATGGTGGATGTTTTACTTATCTGCACTGTGGTGTAACGGTGTCTGCTTTTGACTTTCACACAGGCGGCCCGGGTTCGAATCCCACTTCTCCTAGTCTTTTCCTTCTTTTTGCAATGTAGGAATAATTCAATTTGGTGCACGTTGAGAGCTATATAAAGAATGACATCCTCAATGCATGTAGATTTATAATATTTTAACTTAAAACTAGGCTACTTTTGCGTATAATCATTAATATTATATTCCAAAAAAATTATATTGGAAACGCGGGGTTTCGAACACCGGTCGCCCGGTTGCCAGGATTCAGCACTAGCCGCTGCGCCACTGTGCCAGATGGGATATACTCATTGTTTATGCATTAATGGACGAGAGACCCGTGTTTAGAATATTTTTCTTACCAAAAAATGAAGTTTTATCTCTTTATTCTCAAATGCATTAATGTGACGTCAACGGCTCATTCAATTTCTCAAATCCGTCAAACAGCGCATCTCATCAGACATTTTAATCCCAGTTACAATATCACACAAAAACCACAATCCACGCAGAGACACTTCAATTTTATGCTTGAATGAAACACAATCCGGGCGCTCCGTTAAGCAAATCTACAGCGGAGAATATACGAAACTAATCAGAGCCAAACGGCCGATAGGTTTCATTCATTAAAAATATCCCCGCGGGATTCACATTTGCAATGCGCCGTTATTAAAATAACCACATGCAGCGTGTATCGCGACTCCGAGCGCCGTATATGACGTGCATTATTTTATTTAGGACAAAGTAAATCTATAGGCTCAATATGATTTATTATCAGCATTTAGTTCTATTATTATACATTTCAAAAGCCCCCTCTAGGAAAACGAAGCACAGAAACATAATTCAGAATGGTATAAATGGGATCTAGACTGTGAGAATCATTTCAGGAAGCGAGCTGTCATTTATTTGCGGGGGCGTGGCCATGGTTCATCCGGCTAACTGAAGTTAACCCTGCTCTCGACCAGGCTCAAACTTTTTGATCTGTTGTCATGGTGATTTGGACAATCGCGCGTCGGGGAACAGGAAGGTCCGGCTTAAGTCAGACTAGACAGGAAATTATCCGGCTAACTCAGTTATCCAGGTACGGGGAACGGGGCCCTGGGTCAACTAATGATCATATGGCCAATGGTTTGGTCATTGGTTTGAATCCCAGCTCCTTCTGTTCACATGCCGAAGTGTCCTTGGGCAAGACACTGAACCCCAAATTGCTCCCAATGAGTCTGGCTGCCATTGCTCTGTGAGTGCATGTGTGAATTGGTGAAGGAGAGGCAATTATAAAGCTCTTTGTGCAGGTAGGAAAGCGCTATATGTGCAGTCCATTTCCCATTCCCAAACTACCACATATTTTCAAAACAAATGTTTATTTTAATATATAATCTCCAAATGTAATAACATCTGTATTGAACACTGAACAAACAGTATAAAAGAAATGTTGATCAAATCTTTTTATTTTCAATTTTCAACAATAACAACACAACATCAACAACAATAATAACAGAACAGTATAATTTTTTTTAACAAATGTTATATACAGAAATACAGATGTTATTTCATTTGGAGATTATAATATATTAAAATAAACATTTGTTTAGAAAATATGTGGTACTTTGGGAATGGGAAATGGACTGCACATATAGCGCTTTCCTACCTGCACAAAGAGCTTTATAATTGCCTGTCCTTCACAAATTCACACATGCACCCACAGAGCAATGGCAGCCAGACTCATTGGGAGCAATTTGGGGTTTAGTGTCTTGCCCAAGGACACTTCGGCATGTCAACAGAAGGAGCTGGGATTCAAACCAATGACCAAACCATTGACCATATGATCATTAGTTGACCTGCTCTACCTCTGAGCCAGTATTTTGTGGTACATTGAGGTATACTTTGGGGAACTTTGAGGTTCTTTGGGGTATTTCGTGATACTTTTGGTATTTTAGGGTATACTTTGGGGTACTTTGGGGTATTTTGGGGTACTTTGGGGTATTTTCTGGTACTTTGGGGTGTACTTTGGGGTACTTTGGGGTATTTTCTGGTACTTTGGGGTATTTTGGGGTACTTTGGGGTATTTTGGGGTACTTTGGGGTATACTTTGGGGTATTTTGGGGTACTTTGGGGTATTTTCTGGTACGATTGTGCATGATACAATAATACAATAGTAAGAATCCAATAGGATGCGAACGACATTTGTGCAATAATACAAGTAATCAAAGTAGGGCATATCGGTATATGTACATGAGTTTTTACAAGAGCATGGTAAGACATGCTAGGTCCTGTGATAGTGCAATATACTGTTAGCTACGGATGAGGCACTGGGTCTTTATGTACACTGCTATACAATGCTATATTATACAATCTCAAGTTATACTATACTATTTTTTAAAGTGACCTTTCATTTTGTAAAGTGACCATAAGTGTGAGCGTGTGCAGCATGAGTGTGTGTGTTCATGTTAAAGTGGCTGCTAGTGTGTGAGCGTGTACAGTGTGTGTGTGTGTTGTGTGTGTGCTCATGTGTGCTTGTGTGTGGAGTGTGGAGAGTTCAGTGTTCAAGGCTCTGATGGCCTGGGGGAAGAAGCTGAGCCGAAGTCTCTCTGTCCTAGTTGCTGGTGTTCGCAGGCGTTTGCCTGGCCGCAGCAGCTTGAACAGGCTGTTGTTGGGGTGGTGAGGGTCTTTCATTATTCTGCAGGCTCTGGATTTGCACCTCTTGTTGTTATATAGGACCTGCAGGGGTGGTAGTGCAATACCCGTAGTACGCTCGGCTGAGCGTACCACTCTCTGTAGGGCCTTCTTGTCCTGTGCCGTGCTGTTTCCATACCATGCAGTGATTTTTCCAGTCAGGATGCTCTCTACAGCTCCGGAGTAGAAGGACTGGAGTATCTTCCCCGATACTCTGAACTTCCTTAACTGTCTCAGGTGGTAGAGGCGCTGCTTCGCCTTTTTTACGACTGAGTCTATGTGTGTTGTCTATGTCAGATCCTCTGAGATGTGGACCCCCAGGTACTTGAAGCTGCTCACCCTGTCCACGGTAGCCCCGTTTATCCTCAGTGGTGTGTGTGTCCCCTGCTGTTTTCTCCTAAAATCCATGATCAGCTCCTTGGTTTTACCAATGTTCAGGAGCAGGCTGTTGTCCTGGCACCAGCGTTCCAGTACCTCAACCTCCTCCCGGTAGGCCTTCTCGTCGTTGTCAGAGATCAGCCCCACCACCACTGTGTCGTCCGCAAACTTCACTATGGAGTTGGAGCTGAACTTGGCCAAACAGTCATGTGTGTATAGTGAATACAGCAGGGGGCTCAGGACAAAGCCCTGGGGGGACCCGATACTCAGGGTGATGGTGTTGGAGGTCTGACCCCCCACCCTGACCGCCTGGGGCCTTTCACTCAGAAAGTCCAGTATCCAGGCGCTCAGAGCGGAGCTCAGACCCAGCTCGATCAGCTTGTCCACCAGTCTGGTGGGGACTATGGTGTTGAACGCTGAGCTGTAGTCAATGAACAGCAGTCTCACATAGCCCCCCTTCTGGCGGTCTAGGTGAGAGAGGGTGCTGTGCAGTACTTGGGAGACCGCATCATCAGTGGACCTGTTTGGCCTGTATGCATAGGGTCCATATCACTGGGGAGGTACTTTTGGGGTACTTTGGGGTATTTTCTGGTACTTTGGGGAATTTTGGGGTATACTTTGGGGTATTTTGGGGGTATTTTGGGGTACTTTGGGGTATTTTCTGGTACTTTGGGGTATACTTTGGGGTACTTTGGGGTATTTTCTAGTACTTTGGGGTATACTTTGGGGTATTTTGTGGTATTTTAGGGTATTTGGGGTATTTTGGGGTACTTTGGGGTATTTTCTGGTACTTTGGGGTATTTTGGGGTATACTTTGGGGTATTTTAGGGTACTTTGGGGTATTGTGGGGTATGCTTTGGGGTATTTTGGGGTACTTTGGGGTATTTCGGGGTACTTTAGGGTATTTTCTGGTACTTTGGGGTGATTAGTAGGACCCAAAGTTCAATTGTCCAAAGTGAGCAATCACACGTACCTATCAATTAAAATAACCCACAACTTAATTTTTTATATTTCTTGTTTTGGAGTTTTTATTGCAGAGTGAGACTTCATATGGGACTTCACACTCTGTCTGTCTGTCTCTTTCTGTCTCTGTCTGTCTCTCCCTCTTTTTGTCTGTCTCTCTCTATCTCTCTGTGTCTCTCTTCCCCCTCTCTCTTTCTCTCTCTGTCTCTCACTCTCCCTCTTTCCAGCATCTCATTCTGTTTGTGTGTGTGTGTGTGTGTGCGTGTGTGTGTGTGTGTGTGTGTGTGTGTGTGTGTGTGTGTGTGTGTGTGTGTGTGTGTGTGTGTGTGTGTGTGTGTGTGTGTGTGTGTGTGTGTGTGTGTGTGTGTGTGTGTGTGTTGTTTCAGGTGTGTTTGAGGCTGAGGAGGAGATGCTATCAGAGCTAAACAGCTCCATGACTGAGGAGGAGAGGGAGGAGATCCAGCAGCAGCTGGCCAGGGTATGGATACATACATTTAATAAATAACGCATAACACACTCAAATCATGTCCTAAAGATTATAAACACATCGCTTCTAACAGGCATCTTCCCAGATTAAGGTAGATCATTAACAGTTTCAGTGCCAGCCATAACGTTGATTAATGTCCTTGGATGCCAGCATCCACTTCAATGATAGCGTTAAAAACGCATAATCTATGTTTTAAATTATGGCTATGTGTCTAATCTGCCCGTCGCTTATCAATAACTTGTTTGCAGTCAACATTGTCAAAACTGATTGTTTTTTAATCGGTTCATATCCTTTTTATAGCATTTCGAAAAGCTATCGTTTTCTCGAAAATTTTCGGAAAATAGAAAGATTCCCTCATAAACGGCATTTATTGGAATATTCTCGAATACACTAGACACGTTGTCATTTGTCGGCCTATTTATGAATAGTTTTCAAATAAACGCTAGATTATCGATAGTATATGTGTACTTATGCACGCTATAGAAGCGAGCTGAGAATTCGATTATCTCATTTCCTCAACAGCACACACACACACACACACGTATACACATACAGGACACGCTGTTATCTCAGTGAATACAGCTCTGATTATCCTAAAACTGGTAACATAGATTCAGAGAGATCAGATGTTCTCCAAAAAGATTATTCCAATTCCTGATCGCCATTCCAAATATCGATCGCGTTTATTGATTGATTATTGGCTGCTGTAAATATATATTCCTGGCTGCTTTGCATCTCGCGATCACTTCCCTCTTCATCAGATCCCTCGCCAGCATAGTGGAGCGAGGAGGCTCCCCCTCCACAGATCCACCAGTATAATCGAATGGCCTGCAGTTACACAGGGATAAACGATAGGGGGTGGTATTTTCCCATCGGAGCTCCTAGAGGGGCTGCTGTACCAACGGGAGACTCGGTTGATGAAATATGAATTCAGATCGCTAATAACAAATAAAAAAACGACAATTCGCGTCTGTGGCACTCAACGGGGGGCATGAAATAACGACATAACACGTATGTGGCACTCAAAGGGTTAAGAATCTATCGTATTATTAAGATAGAAGCTGCTATGGTCGAGGACCACAATAAGGACTACATAAGGTTAACCCTTTCACTACCACACTACAGACGGTTATACTTGAAAAAGACGAAGGTCAATTAAAACACCTTGGAGCATCAAACGTGAGTTGCGAGGCCCGCTTTGTTCTATGTACTACTGTTTTTACAGTTTGGCTCAGCACCAAGGAACGGAGGATGTGCGTTGTTTATTTTTTCCGAGTGAAAGGGTTAACCTTCTGTAGTGTGGTAGTGAAAGGCTTAAAGAAATAAACATCCTGAAGGAATTTCAATCAGGCTTCAGAACATACCATAGCACTGAAACTGTTACGATTATGCTTCTTCGGCATGGTGAACCCAGGTGGCAGAGTAAATAACGATGATAGATGAGACAGAAGTCGACGTGGTGATGAGTTTACTTTACAAGACAGGAACAATACACGACTGACAAACATAGGTAACATTTAACAATGAACCCGCAAGGGACTGCTGGCCCACAACACCTAATATACAGACACTGATAGACACAGAGGGTAATTACAAACAGGACACAGGTGTGGTAGACAGAAACAACAGAACAGAGAGCACACTGGGAAAACAATAACAATTAAACAACCAGACTAAAACATATTTACAAAACACAGACAGGGGAACACAAGTCTAACAAAGTGGAGACAACAACGACAACACAGACAATAAACATAATAAACATAACTGGCAGTAAATAATAATAAGCTGGTGTGTGAGCTGATGCCAGATCTGCATCAGCCCACCGGTTGGCAATGTTATGTTATGAGGGTTATTGATGGGGGGTTGTGAATGTCTGGGTCCTGGACCAACCGAACCGGGCGGAGGGTTGCCGACCAACCGGACCGGGGGAAGTGTTACAGAAACTGCTCTTACTACAATAATTAGCAACTTTAGACTAAACTCAGATGCAGTCAATTCTTGTCCTCTTAGACCTATTCACAGCATGCAACACGATTGACCATGATATCTTAATACATTGTCT
>NC_140169.1:100088280-100090780 GCF_963971535.1 Notolepis coatsorum | reverse complement strand
GTCTGTCTGTCTGTCTGTCTGTCTGTCTGTCTGTCTGTCTGTCTGTCTGTCTGTCTGTCTGTCTGTCTGTCTGTCTGTCTGTCTGTCTGTCTGTCTGTCTGTCTGTCTGTCTGTCTGTCTGTCTGTCTGTGTGTGTGTGTGTGTGTGTGTGTGTGTGTGTGTGTGTGTGTGTGTGTGTGTGTGTGTGTGTGTGTGTGTGTGTGTGTGTCTCAGCTATAAGAGGACATCAGAGAGTCTCACCACAGCGGGTCAGAAGACATCAGCAGCGTTCTCCACCCTGGGCACGGCCCTCAGCAGGACGTTTGGAGACATGAGGTATGACATCACATCCTGTAAATGAGTGACTCTTTTTCTGGTTACTTTTGTGTTGCTGGGTGTGTTGTGGGCCAAAGGTCAGAGGTCATAGTAGCATTAGACAAATCACAGATCAACATGGTAGCATTACAGTCCATTCATATACTCGCGTCAGCTTGACAGATGATAACTAGCAAAACTGGCGTGGAGACATGGCGTGGATATCATTTCATATCATTGAGCCACCAGGCCGCACTCTCTGCCGGGCGGACAGAACAGCTGATGGCTTTCATATAAGCAAAACTTGATGCACAAACAATACCACCATTGTGAGTCACTCCTCTGCTAACGTGGTATATCTCAAGATTAAGTGCAGACCTTTCTACTATCAGCCAAGGGAATTTACAGCTACCATTGTGACTGCAGCCTATATACCTCCTGATGCCAATGCCAAGCTAGCGATGTATAAACTGCATGTTGCCATTAGCCAATAACAGAACTCACGCCCAGAGGAAGCCTTCATTGTTGCAGGAGATTTGAATCACTCCAACGTAAAGACTGTGCGCCACCAACCTGTATCTTGCCTCACAAGGGGAAACAAAACACTATTCCTGCCTACAAAGCTGTTCCCCCCCACCACCCGGGACAATCAGAAGACATGTCTTTGTTCCTTCTACCCATGTACACCCCACTCATCAAATGTGTGAAGCCCTCAGTTAGAACAGTCCAAATAATTATGGCGTTAGGGGGCAGACTCCCACACTGATATTGACTCCTACACCTCCTCCGTTGTGGACTACATTAACTCCAACATATTGAGAGAGGTCTGTATACTTCTTAAAGGCACATGACACCGCTTTTAGATCTGGTGGTGACCCCTCCCTTCCTGATGAGCTCAATAACCTTCATGCCCGCTTTGACAGGGACAACCAGGCGGCGCCCACCAAGGCTGCTTTCCCTGCTAACCTCCGACCCCTCACTCTCTCCCCCACTGACGTGTGTATGGCACTGAGCAGGACTAATGCACGTAAAGGCGGCTGGCCCTGATGCCGGCCATGTGCTCAGGAACTTGCGCTGAGCAGCTGACCGAGGTGTTAACTGAAATCTTCAACTTGCTCCTCTGGATGACTTCCGCCCTGTTGCACTCACCCCCGTTATCATGAAGTGCTTCGAGAGGCTGGTCCTGGCTCCCCTCAAATCTGGCCTCTCACCCTCACTGGACAGACATCGATTCGCCTAAACGAATTGAGCCAGGAGCACAGAGGACGCTAATCTCCTCAGCACTACATTCCGCCCTCTCCCACCTGGATGAGAGCAATACTCATGTGAGAATGCTGTTGAGAATGCTGTTCATAGGGAGGTGTAGCGGTTACGTCATAGTTGTTTCCGGCCGGTCCACCTCGCTTGACATTGCAATGTATTTCCAATGGACACATTTCTAAATCGTCTCGTGTTAAAACAAATAAAGCATGAACATTGGCATGGTGTACCTTTCTGTGTGTATTATTCATCCACAATCTATAGCTCAACATGAAACAATTAGAAATTAATCGTAAAATAATTACGTATCATTTTATTTCAACCAAAAATGCTTAAACAATAATGTTATTCGAATCCAGCTCCCGGCGTTGCTATCAGCTTGGCTGTCCTCTCACGCTGATACAATTGGCTGTATCAGGGGGTGGGAAGCTGAAGGGTGGGTCCTGGGCGTTGTGGACAGCGACCCCTACAGTTCGGTCGGGGCGCCTGCTCAGCGAGGGTTGGATCTGAGGAGAGATAGTGTGGCCTCCCACACGCTACACTCTCCCCGGTGAGAACCTGCACGGCCAGGTTGGCCTGCCGGCAGGCTGCACATGCGTCGGAGGAAAGCATGTGACAGTCTCCGGTCACCCGGACCAACAGTAGGGGAAAGTACGCAACAACCAGGAAGGGTGGGATGGGAGAAAAATCGGGAAAAAGGAGGGGAAGAAAGATAAAAAAATAAATAAAAAAAAAACAATAATGTTAGTGATAGAAGGGAACTAATTCCGTGCACAAATGGAAAGCTTGCCAATGTTCATGAGGCAGAATTATTACAATAGCCGATAATACATTTTCCCAATGATAAATCCCTATGCGGGTGGACCGCGCGGGAAACTAAAGTGACGCCAAGACTACACCTCCCTATTGACCCTCGACCTCGACATAAACCCCTCTGTCTGCAACT
>NC_140169.1:99713280-100083280 GCF_963971535.1 Notolepis coatsorum | reverse complement strand
TATAGAGGTCTAAGCACTCGCCTTAAGCCGCAGAGACCTGGTTTAAATTCCTGGCAGCGGTACCTCCGCCTTGATCACACGCCCCTATGGTGTTCCCGGGTGGAAAGCCGGTGGGGTATGAGTCCTAGTCATTGCAACAGCGACTCCTACTGGTCAGTTGGGGCACCTTTTCCGCAGGGAGGGGATATGGGGGAGATAGCGCCGTGAACCTTGGCGTGCGTTATGCTCTCCCAGTGAAACTCCTGACTGTCAGTTCGAAAAGAAGCGTTTGGCGACCGAACATGTAACTGGCAACTTAGAGCAGCTATGTTAGACTGCAGTTAGACTGCAGCTGCAGCTAGTCACATGTGCCGGTGAGCAACACCGGTGCCCCCCAAGGAACTGTGATGTCACCCTTCCTGTTTACCCTCTACACCTCCACCAAGTGCCACCAACACAAGTTCTCCTCCATCGTCAGTTACATCACGGACGGCAACGAGGATGAGTACAGAGCCCTGGTAGAGAGCTTCATAGGGTGGTGCAACAACAAGTTCCAACTCAACATGAGTAAGACCAAGGAGCTGGTGGTGGACTACCGGCGAAGCAAGAAGAGGCTCCCAACTCTCATCATTATCCGAGGGGAGGTGGGGGAGATGGTGAAGACCTACAAGTTCCAAGTTCCACTAGAACTAGTGTTTGGATCGCCAAAATAACTAACCCCTAGACCAGGGCTATTCAACTAAATTGTTCATTGTCAGAAACCCAAGGGGCCAAGGGCCGGACTGCCACGGCGCCTCCCCGTGCTATGAATATATGTACACTTGACACAACACGCAACCACATTTTCACAACTTTTATTTAACTACATTGCAAAAGTAGTATACTTTTCAAAAAAAGTGCTTCATTTATGTGCCACATCTGCAACATCTCCTGCAGAAAGTGCTTCATTTATGACTGTGCAACAACATCTCCTCTTCAACATTTCAATATAAAAATTTAATAAAAAACAAACAATTAATTCTAACATCAACACTTGAACAAAAAAACACATTTATAGTGCAGCTGAGCTTATGAAAAAGTGCTTCATGTCTGTGCAACAACAGCAAATCACAGCATCTTATTAGCACTTATTGTCCACTCTTAACTCTCAAACATCAGGGGGGGTGGGGGGCAGACAGGCCTAGCCTACATACACACATCTAATGAGAGAGATTGCACTTCTTTGACTGGGCAATGGCAGAGAAAGAGGGTTCATAGGAAGTGAGGGCTACCCGCAAACAGTGATGCAAATGCTCATTTGTCAAGGAGGCACGGTTGCTTGTTTTAATGGCATTCATGTGAGAGAAACTGGATTCACAGGTGTCACAGGGACCTGGGCTTGAACTATGACCTCTGCCAGTGGGTCTTGGACTTCCTGACGGGCAGACCCCAGGTGGTGAGAGCAGGCAACTGCACCTCCTCATCCATCACCCTCAACATAGGGGCCCCACAGGGCTGTGTTCTGAGTCCCCTCCTCTACTCCCTGTACACACATGACTGTGTGGCTCAGCGGAGCAACAACACAATCATCAAATTTGCTGACGACACAGTAGTGGTGGGCCTGATCTCTGCAAACGACGAGAGGGCCTACCTGGAAGAGGTCAAGGTCCTGGCGGGATGGTGCCAGGAGAACAGACTCTCCCTGAACGTCAGCAAAACAAAGGAGATGATTGTGGACTTTAGGAGGTCGGGGGTCAAGGACTACAGCCCCCTCAGCATCGACGGGGCACCGGTTGAGAGAGTGAACAGTTTCAAGTACCTCGGAGCCCACATATCCGAGGACTTGACATGGACCACACACATTGACAGTGTTGTGAAGAAGGCACGACAACGCCTCTACTTCCTCAGGCGCCTAAGGAAGTTCCAAGTCAGTCAGAAGATCCTTAAGAACTTCTACTCATGTACAATAGAGAGCATCCTGACTGGCAACATCACCTCCTGGTTTGGGAATAGCACTGCACAAGACCGAAGCAGACTACAAAGAGTGACACGTTCAGCGGAACGCACAATTGGAGGGGGGCTTCCCACCCTCCAGAACATTTACAACAAGCGGTGCAGGGGCAAGGCTAAGAGAATCATCAAGGACTCCAGCCACCCGAACAACTGCCTCTTTGAACTGCTGCGGTTAGGCAAGCGATACCGGAGTCTCAAGGCGAGCACAGAAAGACTCAGAAGAAGCTTCTATCCCCAGGCCATCAGGCTGCTCAACGAACAATAAACACTATGCAACAACCATCAAATGCACACAGCACACACATCCACACGCACACACTCACTTTAAACAAACAACACACTGCAGCACCCACTCTCCACACTTTAGATCACCTAAACACACTTTATATTTATTGGTAAAGGATTTGCACTACAACTCGTACACCTTACTGTAAATTGTACCTAAATTGTACCTCATCCCATTTCTGCTTTGCACTATATAGTATTGTATATTAGTATATTGCATAGTATATTGTATATTGTATGGTAACTCAGTTACTTCTAGTCTGCATCGAACATTGTACATATGTCTATACTGAACACTGTGACCTCTATTTTTACTTCTTTTTAAATGCTACTTTATTTTATTTCATACTTATCTTGTCTAGCACAGTCTCTGGAGCGTAACAGTAAGAAGCATTTTGTATAAAAGTATTCTGTACTTCTGTATGACAACTAATAAAGAAACTTGAACTTGAAACTTGAACTTGTATGTTGAGCCAAACATTGTTAGCACAGATATTGCCAGCGTTTTTATTTTGGGGAATGTGTTGACATGAATACACTTTATCCAAAATGTTGTGGTGGATTCATTCTCAAGTGCCTGCTTCAGAGCAGATGATGCTTGCATGTCAATTATTTCAAGTTGCAGGAGACCTTCATCAATGTGAAGTGATGCAAGCAACTCTTGTCCTTTTGTGGAAATAGCAGCTACATTGGCAAATGGGTTGCTCACAAAATGCATCAATTCTCTGGGCATGTCAAATTCATCAAATCGACTTGCAAAGTTTTCCCTCAATTTATCAATGAAATATGTCATTAATTGAGTGACTTTTGGCTCAATTGTGCGTGTGAACGTTGACATGAAAATAAAAAAGTAAATAAAAAAATAAAATAAAAATATTAAATTTTTAAATTTTTTATTTTTTTATTATCATGTAATCTTTTGCGGGCCGGTCAGAATCATCCGCGGGCCGCCCTAGACTTACCGGAGTTTGTAACAGTGTGTGTGTGTGTGTGTGTGTGTGTGTTTGTGTGTGTGTGTGTGTGTGTGTGTGTGTGTGTGCACTATGCCAACCAACTTAAATTTTTGTTTACCGTGTTACCATTTTCTCCATCACCCCAATTTAGTTGCACATAAATCAAACAATGTGCTATTGCTCTCCATCCTTTCACCTGTCTCTCTCCCTCTGTCTCTCTCTGTCTGTATGTCTCTCTCTGTCTCTCTCTCTGTCTCTCTCTCTCTGTCTCTCTATATCTTTCTCTGTCTCTCTCTGTCACTCTTTATCTCTGTCTCGCTCTCTGTCTCTCTCTGTCTCTCTTGCTCTCTGTGTGTCTTGCTCTCTCTCTTTCTCTCTGTCTCTCTGTTACTCTCTCTTTCTCTCTGTGTGTGTCTCTCTCTCTCTCTGTGTCTCTCTCTATGTCTCCCTCTGTCTCTCTATCTCTCTCTACAGGAACTCTCCTAGTTTCAAGTCTTTTGAGGAGAAGGTTGAAACTACAGTAACCAACATCAAGGTAATGAAAGAGAGTGTGTGTGTGTGTGTGTGTGTGTGTGTGTGTGTGTGTGTGTGTGTGTGTGTGTGTGTGTGTGTGTGGCGTGCGTGTGAGAGAGAGAGGGGGGAAGAGTGTGTATCTGTATATTGTGTATATGTATATTTTATGTTTTTATTGTATGAGTGTAAGGTCTGTGTGTGTATGTATATATAATATATATATATGTATAGTATATGTGTGTGTATTGTGTATGTGTATATTGTATATGTTTATATTATATGTGTATAAGTACACCCCACTCATCAAACGTGTGAAGCCCTCAGTCAGAACAGTTCAGATAATGGCCTGAGGAGGCAGACTCGGAGCTGAAGTATTGATTTCAACACACAGAGTATGTTTGCCACCCAGTCCACCCAGTCCACCCTGGACTCCCACACAGACATCGACTCCTACGCCTCCTTCGTCTTGGACTACATCAATTCCAACATGGACAGTGTCACCACCATCAATCAAATGTAGTAATTACTAGCGGATTACTAAACAGATTACTAAATTCTCAATCAGAAGCTGTGGATGAACAGAGAGGTCCGTATATTGCTAAAGGCACGATACACTGCTTTTAGACATGCAGGCCTACTTGATTCCACGTGAATGGGGGAATCAAGTGGTCCAAGCACAGCCCCAAGCTAAGGGTTAAAGAACACTTCAACAACTCTGACCCTGACACACGTGGCAGGGCACCCGATATCTTCAAACAACCCACAAACCCAGGCAGTTGTTCCTGCGTGCGCCATAGAAAGCATATTCACAGTCTGGTACGGCATTGCACTGCCTCAGACCGAAAAGCACTGCAGAGGGTGGTGAGTCTATTCATCACAAATGGTGTCACACAGCATTGTCATGGACACCTCTCATCCCAATCACGGACTATTTGCCCTCCTTCCCTCTGGGAGGCACTATATGAATCTCTGTTCCAAGTCAAGCAGACCCAGGAACAGCTTCTTCCCCTCAGCTGTCATCTCTCTGAACTCTGTATTGCGATGACAGCCCCCCCTACCATATAAACTCTGAACCCCATTGCCTATACTCTTTTACCCATACTGTTGCCTACAGTATATTCAATGTATACCTACTGCCTTCACTGTCTACAACTGCCTTACACTGTAATCATAACTACCTACCTCAACCAATAATTTACCCATATACCTCTGTATGATAGCCATGTACAATAACACTGTATATACCATATATATATTTATCTATACCTGCATATATTCCTATTTACATACCCACTATGTGCACTGTACCGGCTGTATCTATTATATCTGTGAGGTTCGCCTCTTCCCTGGACCTTTAATTCCTGTTCCCTGGACCTTTGATTCCCTGTCTCCTCACCTCTCCAGCCCCCACCCTCGCGTTCGTTTACTCGTCTGCTCTTCAGCAGCCCACACCCTTGGACTACCTGTCATTATGTGTTTGATTGGTCCGTGCCGAACACACACTTCTAGTCAAGTATCAATTACTATCTCGCACCTGATGTGTGTTCTAATTAGCGCCCCAGTGGGCTTTAAATAGCTCGATCTTCCCCCCAGTCCTCGTCGGGTCGTTCTGCAAACTCCTACGGGAGATTCTCTATCTGTAAGCTCCTACGGGAGATTCCCTATCTGTCTGTATGCTGTTTCATCTCCGGCGTGAGACGAGGTGCAAGCCTTCGCCACCTGTCGCCGTTTGCCTGGAGTGGGACACAGTACTGCGCTCTCTAATTCTCTACGGGAGGTATTCCAGTGTTCCACTCCAGACCCCGCGCCAGATGCGCTCTCCGAACCGGCGCGTTCTCCAAGCAGACGCGCACCACTCCAGACCCCGCGCCAGATGCGCTCTCCGAACCGGCGCGTTCTCCAAGCAGACGCGCACCACTCCAGACCCCGCGCCAGATGCGCTCTCCGAACCGGCGCGTTCTCCAAGCAGACGCGCACCACTCCAGACCCCGCGCCAGATGCGCTCTCCGAACCGGCGCGTTCTCCAAGCAGACGCGCACCACTCAGACCCCGCGCCAGATGCGCTCTCCGAACCGGCGCGTTCTCCAAGCAGACGCGCACCACTCCAGACCCCGCGCCAGATGCGCTCTCCGAACCGGCGCGTTCTCCAAGCAGACGCGCACCACTCCAGACCCCGCGCCAGATGTGCTCTCCGAACCGGCGCGTTCTCCAAGCAGACGCGCACCACTCCAGACCCCGCGCCAGATGCGCTCTCCGAACCGGCGCGTTCTCCAAGCAGACGCGCACCACTCCAGACCCCGCGCCAGATGCGCTCTCCGAGCCGGCGCGCTCTCCGAACCGGCGCGTTCTCCAAGCCGACGCGCCCCACTCCAGACGTCTAGCCTGCGCCCTCCTACTCCATCCCTGTAAGCAGCTCTGGCCCTAGTCTCCCCTGTTGGCTTCTTTGTTAGCTCCCCTGTTAGCTTCCCTGTTAGCTCCCCTGTTAGCCTGTTTAGTCTCCCCTGTTAGCTCCCCTGTTAGCCTTGTTAGTTTCCCCTGTTGACTCCCCTGTTAGCTTCCCTGTTAGCTCCCCTGTTAGCCTGTTGACTCCCCTGTAGCTTCCTTGTTAGCCTCGTTAGCTCCCCTGCAGCTTGCTAGGCCTCTACTACCAGCATGGCCCCAGTCTGCTAGCTTAGCCCCGGCTGCTAGCACAGCCTCTATGTTAATGCAGCCCTTGCAGCTAGCATAGGCCCTGTAGCTAGCCATGCCCAGGCAGCTAACCCGGTCCCTCTGCATGGCCTCCACTTTTTGTGTAGTTTTCTCCCACTGCTAGGACTGCCCCTTCAGCTAGCAAGGTCAGTTTTCTCCCACTGCTAGGACTGCCCCTTCAGCTAGCAAGGTCAGTTTCCCCACTGCTAGGACTGCCCCTTCAGCTAGCAAGGTCAGTTTTCTCCCACTGCTAGGACTGCCCCTTCAGCTAGCAAGGTCAGTTTTCTCCCACTGCTAGGACTGCCCCTTCAGCTAGCAAGGTCAGTTTTCCCCACTGCTAGGACTGCCCCTTCAGCTAGCAAGGTCAGTTTTCCCCACTGCTAGGACTGCCCCTTCAGCTAGCAAGGTCAGTTTTCCCCACTGCTAGGACTGCCCCTTCAGCTAGCAAGGTCAGTTTTCTCCCACTGCTAGGACTGCCCCTTCAGCTAGCAAGGTCAGTTTTCTCCCACTGCTAGGACTGCCCCTTCAGCTAGCAAGGTCAGTTTTCCCCACTGCTAGGACTGCCCCTTCAGCTAGCAAGGTCTGTTTCCCACAGCTAGGACTGTCCTTCCAGCTAGCTTGTTCTCTCATGCTGGTCCAGCCCTGTCTGCCAGCCTAGCTCTGGCAGCTAGCGCAGCCTCTATGTTAATGTAGCAGTACAGCTAGCATAGGCCCTGTAGCTATCAGTGCCCTGGCAGCTACCCTTTCCCTCTGCTAGCCCCTTCCCTGTTCCCCTCTCCAGTGCCCCTGTTCCAGCCCTGTCTGCTAGCCTAGCTCCGGCAGCTAGCGCAGCCTCTATGTTAATGTAGCATTACAGCTAGCATAGGCCCTGTAGCTATCAGTGCCCTGGCAGCTACCCTTTCCCTCTGCTAGCCCCTTCCCTGTTCCCCTCTCCAGTGCCCCTGTTCCAGCCCTGTCTGCTAGCCTAGCTCCGGCAGCTAGCGCAGCCTCTATGTTAATGTAGCAGTACAGCTAGCATAGGCCCTGTAGCTATCAGTGCCCTGGCAGCTACCCCTTCCCTCTGCTAGCCCCTTCCCGGTTCCCCTCTCCAGTGCCCCTGTCCCTCGCCCTGTCCAAGGCCTTAACCCTGTTTTCTCTGTCCCTGTCTCCAGCCCGCCCCTGCAGGCCTCTGTTCCCGGTTCCCCTCTCCAGTGCCCCTGTTCCTGCCCTGTCCCTTGCCCTGGCCCTGTCCTTTAGCCTTTCCCTTAGCCTTCCCCTTAGCCAGCTCGCCTCTTAAAGGCACATTGCCCTTTTTCCCTAGTTCTTGTTTTCCAGTGTTTTGTGTTCCCCCTTAAAGGCACAGTGCCTATTTTTCCCAAGTTCTTGTTTTCCAGTATTTTGTGTTCTCCCTTAAAGGGACAGTGCCGCTTTTCTGTTGTATTCAATAAATGCCCAGTTCTTGGCTTACTCTCATACCTGTCTTGTGTTGTGCGATTGGGGTCGGTTACAAACCATAACAATATCTATATCTGTATATATCCCATACCTACTCATATTAGTTATACCACTGGCTAGTATGGCTTAATACCATAGTGTATTTATACTTGTATCAATGTTCATAATACTACTTTATATACAGACATTACATCAGATTAGCATATTTACTCAGTAGCCTTGTTTTATATATTTAATCACTTGTTACACTCTATATTGTTAATGCACTTTACCATTACATTTGCTCTGGTTAGATGACAACTTATTTTCGTTATACTGTTTTGTGTTGTACGATGACAATACATTTGAATTTAATCTATATGTATATTATACAGTATGTGTGTATGTGTATATTATATGTGTGTGTATGCATATTGTATGTGTATATTATAGTGTGTGTATGTATATTATATGTGTGTATGTGTATATTTTATTTGTATTTATTTAACCTTTATTTAACCTGGTATGTCATTAAGAACAAATTCGTATTTACAATGGCGACCTGGCAAAAGGCACAGCCATTTGAGGGATAGGGGGCAGGTGGTAAAAGAAATACAAAGTTAAAACAGAACACGATTAAAACAAATTAAAACATGGTAAGATAAACAGAGTAAAACAAACAAAACAGGCACAGCTGGCAGGCAGATACATGTGCTAGTTTAGTAGAGCAGTTGCAGGTGTCGGTATAAATAATGTCCATGATAGATATATTCTTGAAAGCTGATTTGGAGATGAAATAGTCCAGTTTTAAAGTTTTTTGGAAAATGTTCCAGTCTGGGTATATCATGTGTGTATCTATGTGTGTGTATGTGTATATTATATGTGTATGTGTACATTATGTGTGTATATGTGTATATATATATGTATATTATATATGTATGTGTATATTATTTGTATGTATGTTATATAATAATAATAATAGATTTCATTTGTAATGCGCTTTATATGTGTACAGTATGTGTACATTATGTGTGTATATGTGTATATATATGTATATTATGTGTCTATATTATATGTATGTATGTGTATATTATTTGTATGTATATTATATGTGTGTATGTGTATATTATATGTGTATGTGTATATCATATGTGTGCATGTGTATATTATGCGTGTATATTATATGTATGCATGTGTATATTATGTGTGTATATTATATGTATGCATGTGTATATTATGTGTGTATATTATATGTATGCATGTGTATATTATGTGTGTATATTATATGTATGCATGTGTATATTATATGTATGTATATGTATATTATATGTGTGTGTTCTGTCTCAGACCAGGGTGGGGTCTCCAGGAAGCGGAGGTAGTTTTGAGGATGTGTTGTCGTCAGCGGCACAGTCCAGCTCTCAGGACACGCTCCCCAACGATGTGACCGATGGCTCTGACAGGCCCTGCTAGAGCTGCACAGCACACCAGGAGGCGGGGCCAAACCAAGGAGGGTAGAACCACGATGTCACCAAAAGATGTCAAATGTTGGGAATATGATACCTGTATAGTTAAAATGTGGCTGCATTTTGGGTTATTGGTTGCTATGGAAGCACTAGTTATCTGCTAACTTTGCTGTAAAAACACGTCAAGAACACACATGACAACCTCGGGATTCACTGAGTTTCCTGTTTTGAAATATAATATTATATAATATAAAGAATGAATGAATTATCTGCTGGGATGTGTTTTTTATATCTTAGCAAGAAAACAATGGTGGTGTAAATACATCAGATGGACATTTATGTCCATAAATGACCATCATACACTAGAGAACAGATACAACTTGACATAAATGGCATCACACCCTAGACAACACATCAACTTTATGTCCATAAATTACCATGATACACTAGAGAACAGATACAACTTGACATAAATGACCATCACACACTAGACAACAAATCAACTTTATGTCCATAAATGACCATCATACACTGACTAGAGAACAGATACAACTTGACATAAATTACCATCTAGACAACAAATCAACTTTATGTCCATAAATGACCATCATACACTAGACAACAAATCAACTTTATGTCCATAAATTACCATCATACACTAGACAACAAGTCAACTTTATGTCCATAAATTACCATCACACACTAGACAACAAATCAACTATGTCCATAAATTACCATCGCACACTAGACAACAAATCAACTTTATGTCCATAAATTACCATTGCACACTAGAAAACAAATCAACTGTATGTCCATAAATGACCATCATACACTAGACTCTAGAACAGATACTACGTTATGTCCATAAATGACCACCACACACTAGACAACAGATACATCTTTAGATAGATAGATATATAGATTGATTGATTAACGATCCTTGCCAGGTTGTTCTTATTCTTGGCCCCAAGGTTTCTATACCAGGTTGAGATATCAAACGTTATAACACTTTCAACTTTATCTACAGTATGAAGCTCATAGTGTTATCCAGGAAAATACCAACATAATTAAAATGTTCTACCACTTCTGACTGACCATTTATCATTTATTGTAACTGATTGGCCTGGGTAGGCAGGCTACTGTTGCAGCTGATAGTCAGCTCTTGGTTTTACTAGTATTTATGACCAGTCTGGACCACTCTGAACACCAGTCGATCAGCTCACTCACTTTATGTCCATAAATGACCATCGTATGAGTGACCAACATTCCACTACCTGATGTTAGAGGGACATGTGGGTGGGTATTGACCGTCCTCATGACGTCTTCTCTTGATGTTAGGATAACAACTGTTATCCTAACAACCTAAAATAAACGTCGCTCATATCACATAACATAAAACTACCTTCATATTACGTGACCACACCATAACCTGTTACTGACATCACATAAAACAAAACTACCTGTTCATACAGTAGCTTATTTAATATCACCACATGTATGTTTCATAAGAATGAGATGTTTTTAAAGTCACAGTCCTTAATCTGAAGTAACATGTAATTGCTTTGGTATCAAGTATCCGACCCAGAAGAGGTCAAACTAACATTCTTGGATCAGGACTTTAAGACAGTTTGAGTGTGTTTGTTTATTTGTTGTACTAATGCTACTGACACATTCTCTCAGTATGTTTTTGAGAGGTTATGAGACTTCCTTACCCAGAGTTCTCCTGTGGACAATCAGCATAACGTCTCTCAAAACGTTAAATAGACCGATCAGATTATTGTTATCTCAGAAATTAACAGCTGGTTAGACTATTATTTCACTCTGCTGTATTTTAGACTAGAATGTCCGTGACTGTCCCTGGAGATGTCATTGTTTATAAAAGGTAAATCCATAATAAGATGACTAACAAGAATGTTGCTAATGTCATGGAAATCACACAGAAAACCCCATAATAAGATGCTAACAAGAACGTTGCTAATGTCATGGAAATGACGATGGATTGATGACAGAGCTGTTAAACAGCAGTTCCTGGATGGTGCCTTTTTATATTGCATCACGTTGGGTGAACGCATTAGCAAATTAACATTACTTCTGAATGAAGTCGGTGGAGATGATTGACCCCTGGGCCGATTAAAGACACCAGACACCAACAAACACATTCAGGATAAAGAAACAAGTTTGAAGTATTTATTAAAAGTCAAACACAGTATACATTTAAAAAAAATTCAATAAGATACTGCTCTGTGGCACTGAGTTAAAAAGTTTCTTTATTCTACAGCATCAGAGGGCGGCCAGATTAATCTCTCATTCATCATTCTTTCATCAAGTGTCTGTTAACACATTTATATCTTTATATTTTTCATGTTATAACAGATCTTTCTGTGTTTTGACCTATTTATTTAAACTTGTTTGTAACCCGACATCATTGCAAATGAGAAACCTTAAATAAAGCGAATTTAAATAAAGGTTTGAAATTAAATGAAAAACTGATTTTGTTTGCGTTTTGACATATTTCAGACTGGTTGAACTGGAGTTTAGCCAGTAGGGTGGAGGATGTGGTGAATAACATTTAGTTTAGAATTTTAGGTAATTTTCAAGAAGAGTGAAGAAAACATCTATTACTGGATTGCTTTATTCAGATGATCCAGATTCCTTTGTACAGTAATTTCAAAGAATATAATTTTTTTTTATTATATTGCGTGTGGACAGAACACTATTTTAACTTTTGATATATCACACACAATCTATGTAAACCTCTGCTTTTGACATCAAGATAACTTATTAATAAATCACAACTTGGATTGGACTTTTTTGTAAAACCCTTAACAGGATACTTTCTGGCCATAGCTCACAGCAGTCAATCATACAGTTGAGGTCAGACAAAACAACCCCCCTGTAACTGGTTATAATGCATCTGCAGATTAGAAGTCTCTCCTCTCAGTCTCTCCTCTCAGTCTCTCCTCTGAGTCTCTCCTCTCAGTCTCTCCTCTCAGTCTCTCCTCTGAGTCTCTCCTCTCAGTCTCTCCTCTCAATCGCTTCTCTCAGTCTCTCCTCTCAGTCTCTCCTCACAGTCTCTCCTCTCAGTCGCTTCTCTGTCTCTTCTCTCAGTCTCCTCTCAGTCTCTTCTCTCTCTCTCTCCTCTCAGTCTCTCCTTAGTCTCTCCTCTCAGTCTCTCTCAGTCTCTCCTCTGAGTCTCTCCTCTCAGTCTCTTCTCTCAGTCTCTCCTCTCAGTCTCTTCTCTCAGTCTCTTCTCTCAGTCTCTCCTCTCAGTCTCTTCTCTCAGTCTCTCCTCTGAGTCTCTTCTCTCAGTCTCTCCTCTCAGTCTCTCCTCTCAGTCTCTTCTCTCAGTCTCTCCTCTCAGTCTCTTCTCTCAGTCTCTCCTCTCAGTCTCTTCTCTCAGTCTCTCCTCTCAGTCTCTCCTCTCAGTCTCTTCTCTCAGTCTCTCCTCTCAGTCTCTCCTCTCAGTCTCTTCTCTCAGTTTCTCCTCTCAGTCTCACCTCAGTCTCTCCTCCCAGTCTCTCTCAGTCTCTCCTCTGAGTCTCTCCTCTCAGTCTCTTCTCTCAGTCTCTTCTCTCAGTCTCTCCTCTCAGTCTCCTCTCAGTCTCTCCTCTCAGTCTCTCCTCTCAGTCTCTTCTCTCAGTCTCTCCTCAGTCTCTCCTCTCAGTCTCTCCTCTCAGTCTCTTCTCTCAGTCTCTCCTCAGTCTCTCCTCTCAGTCTCTCCTCTCAGTCTTTCCTCTGTCTCTCCTCTCAGTCTCTTCTCTCAGTCTCTCCTCTCAGTCTCTTCTCTCAGTCTCTCCTCTCAGTCTCTTCTCTCAGTCTCTCTCAGTCTCTCCTCTCAGTCTCTTCTCTCAGTCTCTCCTCTCAGTCTCTCCTCAGTTTCTCCTCTCAGTCTCTTCTCTCAGTCTCTCCTCTCAGTCTCTCCTCTCAGTCTCTCCTCAGTCTCTCCTCTGTCTCTCCTCTCAGTCTCTTCTCTCAGTCTCTCCTCTCAGTCTATTCTCTCAGTCTCTTCTCTCAGTCTCTCCTCTTAGTCTCTCCTCTCAGTCTCTCCTCAGTCTCTCCTCTGTCTCTCCTCTCAGTCTCTTCTCTCAGTCTCTCCTCTCAGTCTATTCTCTCAGTCTCTTCTCTCAGTCTCTCCTCTTAGTCTCTTCTCTCAGTCTCTTCTCTCAGTCTCTCCTCTTAGTCTCTTCTCTCAGTCTCTCTCAGTCTCTCCTCTCAGTCTCTCCTCAGTCTCTCCTCTGTCTCTCCTCTCAGTCTCTCCTCTCAGTCTCTCCTCTCAGTCTCTCCTCAGTCTCTCCTCTCAGTCTCTCCTCAGTCTCTCCTCTGTCTCTCCTCTCAGTCTCTTCTCTCAGTCTCTCCTCTCAGTCTCTTCTCTCAGTCTCTCTCAGTCTCTCCTCTGAGTCTCTTCTCTCAGTCTCTTCTCGCAGTCTCTTCTCTCTGTGATGCAGTCTCTTCTCTCTGTGATGCAGTCTCTTCTCTCAGTCTCTCCATGGAGCAGTCTTACACTACCTCAATCAGTGAAATGGGGGTATCTGTTATGATACTCAAACCATGTATAACAACTTGCAATACTGGTACAGGAGCCTCCACTAGAGGAAGCTGTTGCACCAGATAGTCTTCTCAGTTGGGCTGAGAAACACCAGCAGCAGCTGGGCTGTGGAGCACCTAGCAGACTAGTAGTAGACTAGTAGCAGACAATAGCAGACTAGTAGCAGACTAGTAGTAGACTAGTAGCAGACTAGTAGTAGACTAGTAGCAGACAATAGCAGACTAGTAGCAGACTAGTAGTAGACTAGTAGCAGACTAGTAGTAGACTAGTAGCAGACAATAGCAGACTAGTAGCAGACTAGTAGTAGACTAGTAGCAGACAAGTAACAGACTAGTAGCAGACTAGTAACAGACAAGTAACAGACTAGTATCAGACTAGTAACAGACTAGTAACAGACTAGTAGCAGACTAGTAGTCGACTAGTAGCAGACAAATAGCAGACTAGTATCTGAGTAGTAGCAGACATGATACATACTATATTGTCCATGATACATATACAGGATACATACTACATTCTCTATGATATATATACACAATACATACTATATTCTCCATGATACATATAGATACATACTACATTCTCCATGATATATATACACAATACATACTATATTCTCCATGATACATACTATATTCTCCATGATACATATTCAGGATACATACTATATTCTCCACAATATATATATACATGATACATACTATATTCTTCATGATACATATTCAGGATACATACTATATTCTTCATGATACATATACACAATACATACTATATTCTCCATGATACATACTATATTCTCCATGATACATATATACATGATACATACTATATTCTCCATGATACATATATACATGATACATGCTATATTCTCCATGATACATACTATATTCTCCATGATACATATATATCATGTACATATATATCTATATTGTATGCTATTTGTATGTGACCGATACACCAGCATTTGGTACACTGACTCAAGTATGGAGTGCATGGTTTCAATCTCACATTTCTTGCACCAGGTAATTTCCTGTTTTATTTCCGATTCCAGGTCAGTGAAAATGTGCCCGAAAAACAACACTCAGCATCATTTGTGTGTTTCTTGGCTATATTTATTATTATTATATTATATTATATTATTATATTATTATTATTATTATTATTATTATTATTTATTATTATTATTATTCTGATTGCTCAGTTAGCTGTTAGTGAACCATTTTCTTCTTCTGGTGTTATGAAAGACCACTTCCACCCTGGTGTGCAGGTCCTCCATGTATGTTGTATGTAGTATGTTGTATGTATCTACCTTTGTATTAAATTCGAAAGCAGCAATATTAAATGGAATATACACAAAAGGTTAAGTTCTACTTAAACTGTCACAAGCTGTGGTAACATGTGCTGTTTGTAGAACGCCTCTAGAAGCGCCAAGCTGAGCCTCCACTTGCCAATCTGGAGACAGAGGTTCCTGTCCTGGACGGAATCCTCAGGCCACTTGAAGGGGCACTTCACCTCAATGACCGCAGTGTGTCCAACCAGACCATCAGGGGAAGCTGCCAGGGTCTCAGACTCTGAGAGACAAAGATTCTCCCTCTCTTTCCGCCCTGACATCGTTTCAGAGGCATCCACTCCATCCTGCTCATGTCATGTGCAAGGTCCCACCGTACAGACTGCACACCATCTGAACTGAAGTGTTGAGGGGGATGTGTGTTTGGAAGTCATGCATTTCCCCAAGAGGATCAATAAAGGAATATCTCATCTGTCTGTTATCTGCTGCCACACATGGTTCTTCCTCTGAAGGACAGCTATCCTCTGTCCCGCTGACAGCAGCATGGCACTGAGGACGGCATCATAATCTCCTCAAAAACATTGACAATATACCATGGCCTGTTATGAGCTATTGCTATACTATATTCATTACATTGTATATTATATTTATTACACAGTATAGGCCTACTATATTTATAAAACTGTACTATATTTACAACACTGCAGTGCATACTATATTTACTACAGTCTTGTTTATATACTGTAGTCTATATAATCAGTGTATTATTAATATGGAGTAACTTTTATCATTGTTTCTACTAGTTGGTAGTGGTCACTCCACAGAGACGGCCCTCATAGCAGTCACAGAGGCTCTTCACTTAGCAAAAGCGAAGGGCCTCTCTGTCCTGATTCTCCTGGACCTGTCGGCAGCCTTTGACACAGTCAACCATCAGATCCTCCTTGCATCCCTCGCAGGAATGGGAGTGGCTGACTCTGCGCTGGCATGGTTGACCATAGATATATATCACTAGATGACGCTGCGCTGCTGGCCAACGGAGACCGATGTTGCCACATGGCGGCTATCTTGCGTGGGTGGAGCACGCCCACTCATAAAATGCATGTCTATGGTGCATGTACTATTGAAATAACCATAGCGTGCTCAATTTTCAACCATTTGGTTTGTTAAAAACGTCAGAGATGTAGTTATCATACTGCATACTTATAATGGACTTTCATATGAAAAGAAAATATATATATTAAAATAATTCTTCCAAGGGGAGCTCCAGTAGCTCACCACGTACCGCGAGTGCTATTTCAGCGCCGTGGACAACCGTGCTCGTCACGGATCTGGGGCTGAGCGCGTTCGAATCCCGGACGGCAGCCGTGCCTTTCCCAGAGTGTCTTCCCCCCCATCTGAACCCTTTCAGCCTGCTTCTGTCGGTCGAACTTGACCAAGTATGAATGCGATGAAAAAAGCGATAAACGCTAAAAAGAACCAGCTGACTGGTCAAAGTTTAAAAAAAAATCTTCCAAGCAAGAATCATTAATAATGTTTGTAATAAACAAAAACCGTTTGTAAATCCGTCAAGATTTCAGCGAGTTAAGAGTATTTTTTGTTTGTGCAGATCATCACCTTAAAGCAGTAGTCCACTCAAGCAAGATGGCAGCCGGTGAACTATGCGGCAGACTCCGCCTTGAGCCATCTAGTGTTTACTTTATATGTATATCTATGTGGTTGACATCCTACCTCGACGACCACTCCAACCAAGTATCATGGAGAGGGACCCTGTCGGCCCCTTCAGACGGGTGTCCCCCAGGGCTCGGTCCTTGGACCCCTCCTCTTCTCCCTCTACACCAAATCTCTGGGCAACATTATCACGTCTCATGCCTTCTCGTTTCATTGCTATGCCGATGATACCCAACTCTTCCTCTGCTTTCCTCCCTCAGATATACTTGTCTCAGAGCGGATCTCGGCCTGTCTGTCGGACATCTCTGACTGGATGACGACCAACCACCTCAAACTGAACCTAAGCAAAACAGAATTGCTTCACCTGCCGGCCAAATCCTCCCCGCTGACCGACCTTTCCATCACAGTGGAGAATGTAGCTGTGGCAGCGCCCCCAACCGCCAGGAACCTTGGTGTTGTCCTCGCCGACCGGCTGAACTTCTCCGCTCACATTGGCCCAACAACCAGAACCTGCAGATTCCTCCTGAGCAACGTCAGAAGGATCCGCCCCTTCCTGACTAAAGAAGCCACCCAACTCCAGGTCCAATCAACAGTCATCATCTCTCACCTGGACTACTGCAACGCACTGCTCGCTGGTCTACCGACTACAGCCACGAAGCCACTTCAATTCATTCAGAACGCAGCCGCCCACCTGATCTCCAACCTACCAAAGTCAGCCCATGTTGCCCCACTTCTTAGGGACCTGCACTGGCTCCCCATCGCAGCACAAATCCGCTTCAAGGTCCTCGACATGGCATATTGTGCAGCGAAGGGAATGGCTCCCGCCTACCTCCGGTCAATGGTCTCTTAACTACACAGATCTACTATCATGCACTCTTCCTTTATACTAACATGTCTCTACTACTATGCACTCAACACTGCAGCACTCAAGTTTCAACACTTTGATGAACATTGTTACTCAGCTGAAAGAGTTAATTGTACCCTTCCTGCTGACTTCCTCAGAGACTCAGCAGCCGCCATCACCCCAGTCATCACACACATAATAAACCTCTCCATAAAACAGGGACACGTCCCCAAGGACTTCAAAATTGCGAGAGTAACACCCCTGCACAAGAAAGGCAGTAAATTAGACCCAGGCAACTACCGCCCTGTTTCTATCCTTACCTCCATCTCGAAAGTCATGGAAAAAAATTGTATACGAACAGGTCGAAAAATACCTTGCGGAAAAAAATCTAATCTACGAATTCCAATCTGGCTTCAGAACATCCCACTCCACTGACACATGCCTTCTCTATTTAAACGACCACATCAAACAAGAGGTGGACGCGGGCAAATACTGCGGCATGGTCATGCTGGACCTACAAAAGGCCTTCGGCACTGTCAATCACACCATTCTGATTGACAAGCTAAAAGCAATTGGTTTTGATAGTCTATCAGTGAGCTGGATGCAATCCTACCTGGAGGGGAGAGAGCAGATGGTGGAGGTAAACGGTACACTATCCCCCACCCTCACAGTGAGCTGTGGTGTTCCACAGGGAAGCATACTAAGCATACTAGGTCCACTACTGTTCCTAATTTATGCAAATGACATGTCGTCAGCTTGTGACTGCAACTTGTTCCTGTTTGCGGACGACTCAGCCCTGCTGGTTTCTGACAAGAACAAGTTACAGGTTGAAAAAACCCTCAGCTCAGAACTAGGCAAAATCTGCATATGGCTCGCTGATAACAAACTATCATTACACATGGGCAAAACAGAGTCCATTCTCTTCGGTTCAAATAACAAACTCAGCAAGACCAACGGCTTCTCAGTTACAGTGGGTGACAATATTGTCACAAGGAAAGAAGAAATTACCTACCTGGGTTCCATCCTAGAGGCAAATCTTTCCGGTGACAAAATGGCATCCAATGTAATAAAAAAAGTCAACCAACGAACCCGATTCTTGTACCGGATCTCCTCACTGGTAAACAAGAATACCCTGAAGACTCTGGCAGGAGCACTCATTCAAGGGTACTACGACTATGCTTGCACCTCATGGTACCAAAGCACCTCAAAGGCGTTAAAAACTAAATTACAAACATCTCAAAACAAACTGATCAGACTACTGCTTGACCTTACTCCTAGAACCCACCTCACCCCTGCCCACTTTGACAACCTAGGATGGCTTAGAGTAGACGACAGAGTACAGCAACTTGCAATGGGCCTGGTCTACAAGATACACTACACGACCAAGGTACCCATGTACATGTCAAAATACTTCCCAAAGGTCAGTGAATACCACGATCACAACACCAGAGGGAGCTCCACAAATCATGTTAAACCCAGATTCTGCTCAAACAAGGGACTAAACACGTTTCGCAATTATGCCACATCAATGTGGAACGCCCTACCCAAAGCTGTAAAGGAATGTGAATCACTACCCACTTTCAAAAACACTCTCAAAAAACACCTACGGGAGACTGCAATTCGAAACTGGCCCCTGTAAATGTCCTAACACAACCCCCTCCAATGTACAGTAAATGATCAAGTATGGTCTTGTCAATATTCCAATGTACAGTTTTGCTTGTACAGTTGTACAGTGTCCCCCCCCCACCCCTCCTACACCCCCCCCCAACCCCTCCTACCCCCCCCCCCACCCAACCACCTCCAATGTACAGTCCCCCCCACCCCCCCAACCTCCTCCAATGTACGGTTTCTTTTCTACGTCAAATGTATATACTCTCTTTTCTGGACTCTTTTCGTATCACAAACAGTACTGTATTTGCAAATCTGGTATGTCATAAATGTATAGATGTAGCAGTACTGTCTATCTGTATGTCATTATATGTTATGATGAATTGAAAATGGGGGACCCTGATGTACAGTAAACAAGACGAAAGTCTTTCTCTGGTCTGCATCCCCTTAACAATTGTATGTATTGAGCTGTACTGTACCCATTCTGCAATCTGTTAATAAAGTTTTCAATCAATCAATCAATCAAACTTGTAAGTCGCTTTGGATAAAAGCGTCAGCTAAATTGCTAGATGTAAATGTAGTTGCTTTTCATGTTCTGTGTTGCTATGGGTATGAGTGGACAGTTAATAACATTGTGAGAAAAAATATTTCGAATTTTGTGTCATAACTTAGTAACAGTGTCAGGGCCCAGGGTGATGGGTTTCTAAATCCATTAAACTGTTTAGTTCAGTCTATTGCATGCTGTCTCGTGCCTTTTAATTAACACACACACTATTTGGCTTTCCCTGCACACACACACACACGCACACACACACACACACAATAGGACTTCCCCAATCCCCAGTAGGACACACAAACGCAGGCATGCACACGTGAAAGGGATTCCCTTCAAACACGCACACACTGGAGGCGGATGGAGTCGGTTGGCTTTTTTTTTTACCCTGACAATGCCCCCCCCCCCCCCAACACACACACAGAGCAGGCTCGCCGCTTCCGGCTTCACACACACACACACACACACCTACACACACGGACACGCGCACGCACGGAGGCAAACGGCGCTGCTACGCTACGATGCCAAGTCTATACTCTCTGCTCAGGACGTCGGAACCACGAAAGTGCGAAACGTGTGTTTTCCTCTCAAACCAGAGGCTATTCAGGTCCATTATTCATGTAGAGACGAGTCTCTGCTTTGAGGACAACATTGTGTCTGACTCTCAACATAATACTAGGTCTTGTTGTATTCGTGTCGTGAAGGAGGATGTTTTGTGAAATAACACTGTGAGGAGGAGTCAACTGGAGGAAGTGTGTTTGTGAAGAAGAGGAGGAGATGAACTCCACACAACAACCATGCAACTATACTGAGGGATTATTCATGACACTCAGAGAAAGAGACGACTTTAAAATATAATTTTCATATTTTCAGAGGCAAGTTTTTTTTATTTAGACCAGGTATTTATTGCAACCTCGTTTCCGAAAGGAAACGGTATGTTTTAAGGAATGGGTATGTTTTGTGCCTCTCCCTGAGCGATTTCCTGCACACAAAACAGTTTCTTGCTTCGCATGAAAACAGACGTTGAGACGTTGGTGTCTAGATAGAGAAGTCGGGCCCTCCTGCTGGGTGACAGTTGTGACGTTTTATATCCGCCTTTCTATTTCAGGGACATTATTGTGAACTTCCAGGAGCGTTTAGTCTCCAAGCCCCGTGTTTGCTACTCTGCAAGAAGGATATCTATATCGTCATCATCACCATAAAAAACAAGAGGAATAATAGTGCTTTTTTTCGTTCATTGGAGTTCCTGGAGGCGGAGAAACTCTCTCTCTCTCTCTCTCTCTCTCTCTCTCTCTCTCTCTCTCTCTCTCTCTCTCTCTCTCTCTCTCTCTCTCTCTCCCTCCTCACTCAGAGATTAGCTTCATACTGTCTTGTATTTCACACTATCCTATCTGCTCTGCACCAAGAGTTCTGAACTCTCTTCGCCAATCAAACAGTCTGCTAAAACAGGAGTAGGAGACAGTGGAAGTGCCATCATCTCCCAGTGTGAAGACCATGAGAAGGTAAGCAGGAGAAAATACCCCCTCTCAACACAGGAGAGGGTCTTACCTTTTTAAGGACATTTTAGAGGACTTTATTTAGTAGTCCAGTGTATTTCTTGACATCTCTGAGACACATATCTACATTCATATCTCTTTGAGACACATATGTAGACATTTATATATCTCCCTCTGAGACACATACATGTTGACTTTGTCCATGATATCTCCCTCTGAGACACAACTCCATCTGAAACACACAGACATGAATATCTCCCTCTGAGACACATACATAGACATTAATATATAACTCTGAGACACATACATGTAGACATTAATATATCTCTGAGACACATACATGTAGACTAGCCATTAATATCTCTTTGAGACATGCATACATGTAGACATTCATATATATCTGAGACGCATACATGTAGACATTAATCTCTGAGACACATAGCCTACACATATACATATATCTCCCTGAGACATATACAGTATACACACATACATGTAGACATGAATATCTCTGAGACATATAGCCTACACATATACATATATATCTCTGAGACATATACAGTACATACATACATGTAGACATTAATATCTTCCTCTGAGACACATATGTACATTAATCTCTCTCTCTGAGACACATACATGTAGACAATATCTCCATCTGAGACACATACATGTTCACATTAATATAGCTCTCTGAGACACACATAAATGTAGACATTCATATCTCCCTCTGAGCCATTCATACATGTAGACATTAATATCTCTCTGTGACATACAGTACATGTAATAATAATAATAATAATAATAATAATAATAATAATAATAATAATAATAATAATAATAATAATACATTCGATTTATAATGCACTCTATATCTGGCAACCAAGTATCAGAGTGCTACAGAGTAAAACATTAAGGCAATTAAAGAAACAAGACATAAAGCATAAAAAAGGGATAAAAACACACAAGGCATGTATAAAAAGGTTAAAACTAAGGGAAGGCTTTAGTTCTCTTTTAAAGGAAGCTGCACGATTTTGGGAAATAATCTAATTGCGATTTTTCTGACAGATATTGCGATTGCGATTCAATTTGCGATTATAATAATAATTATTTTTAAGCAGCCCCACAGAGGTTTGTAAAATGCGGTTTGCATCTGGCCTACGCGGTGGGTCTGTTCGGGACACCGAGCCTGAACATTTTTCTTTTTACCTTACTCTTACTCTTTTTCTGTACTCCCCCTCTCTGAAGTCTAAACTTCACAACACACAATCTAAAACCCCTTACCTCCCTCTCCTAAACTGATCTTGTATCTCAATGGGACTTCCTGGTAAAAAAAAAAGAAATAATAATAATAAAAAAATATTTGCGAAAAAATATGTTTATGCTAGTTGCATCATTCCAAATCACGATTTCGATTTAAAATCAATTAATCGTTCAGCCCTACCGAGCAGAAGGCCCAGTCGCCCATGGTGCGGAGCTTGGTCCTGGGGGAAAGGAGGCGGTTTGTGTTGGCGGACCGAAGGTTACAGGTGGAGGGTTCTGGGGTTAGGAGATCTTTGAGGTAGGGGGGAGCGTTTCCGTGGATGCACTGATGGGTCAGAAGGGATATTTTGTATTCAGTCCGGGTGGTGATGGGGAGCCAGTGAAGTGAGTGGAGGATGGGTGTGATGTGGTCGTACTCACGCACTCTCATCAGGATCCTAGCAGCGCTGTTCTGGATGTATTGGAGCCTCTGGAGACTCTTGCTAGGAATCCAGATGAGAAGTGCGTTACAATAATCCAGCCTAGTGGAGGAGACAAAGGCGTGGACCAGTTTTTCAGCATCTGGGAGGGTGAGTGTGGAACGGATTTTTTTAAATGTTCCTGAGGTGGAAAAAGGAGGTTTTGCAAATGTGTTTGATGTGGGTCTCGAAATTTAGGTGGGGGTAAATTCTTACACCAAGGTTGGTGACGGTGGATGAGAGGGGAAGGTCATGGCCTGAGAAGGAGATGCTGGTGATGGGGGAGGATTGGACCTGGTGGGGGATACCAATGAGGATGGCTTCTGTTTTTGAGCTGTTTAACTGTAGGAACTTTGATTTCATCCACGACTTTATCTCCTCCAGGCAGGAAGTGAGGGTGGATGATGTGGATGATGATGGCAGGGCTGCAGATGATGGGGGAGAGTCCGTTTTAATGTATAGTTGTGTGTCACCAGCTTAGCAATGTAGACATTAATATATCTCTGAGACATAATGTGCATATATACACCTTATCCTGAATAACACCTTAACCGGGATATCAGCTAGTATCTGGAATATTAATCTGTATATAAACACCTTATCATGAATAATACCTTAACCAGGATATTAACTAGTATCTGGACTATTAAATGTGCATAAAACAGTGTTGGGGAAACTACTCTAAAACTGTAGTTTACCAAATGACTAGTTACTTCACAATGAAAATGAAAACCATGTGATCATATAAAAAACCTGGGCTATGGTAAAACCATGCAGTGTTTCCCCTAGGATTTTTTTCAAGGGGGGTGGTAGGCCCCCAAAACTACTAGTGTTTTCGCGGGGCGTGCGTATCACGGATACGTGGTGTCAACAGTGTCGTCATAAGCGCAGTAAGGCGGTTGTTAGTATCGGTGCATTTCTCTACACTGAGCTGAAATGAAACGATTGCACATAAATTAGGTAAATAAATATTAACAAGGTGATTGATTGAATGAACATTTTATTAACAGATTGCAGAATGGGTACAATACAGTACGGTTAAATACACACAATTGTTAAGGGGATGCAGAGGGGTGTTATGAGTTGTCACTTGTCACTAGACTGGATTTAACAAAATACACACGGCACACAGTAGACGCAAGTTTAACAGCAGTTTTAATGTTGTTTAGGGGGAAAGGGGGGGTTAGTGTGATCGCCAGCCAGTCCATAATCCTAGAGAAGCGTCTTGGTCCGTTAGCGGGGTTCGGTCCACAGAGAGCGGCTCTCGTACGGGCGGGGGATGATCCGGGAGAAGAGACGTCAGACAAGCAGGGGTCGATGCACAGGCAGGTTCTCATACGTTCAGGGGATATAGCACACAGCAGCAGGGACGTGCACAGGACTTTAGAAAGGCAGGTGCCGAAAAAGGAGAAAAGGGCATCAATTATTAAATGCAATGCGAGCGCGCACAGCACGCGAGTCCGATTTTTTAGGTTAATACAAGTCTATGGTACATTCAGTTTCACCAATAGATGTCACCAAAACTACATAGTGTCCCTTTAATAACACAATATGCACTCCAGACCAACAGCTGCGGGCGCTGTGTTGAGAGAGCAAGAGAGAGAGAGAGAGAGCGAGAGAGAGAGAGAGAGAGAGAGAGAGAGAGAGAGAGAGAGAGAGAGAGAGAGAGAGCGAGAGAGAGAAAGAGAGACCGCATTAACTCAATTGTTAGTTGAAACATGGTCCAGGTCAGGAGGGCTTGATGAAGTATTATGTCCACTGTCCCACAGTCACAGACTGTTGTCTTGATGTATATCCACTGTCCAGACTGCATCCAGCCAAATAGCTTATTGTTAGCAGTTAGCACAACACAAGTACTGATGAGCTGTGTCTACTGTCTGTCTGTCTGTCTTTGCCCATTTCCACGTCGAACAGCCTGCAAACTACCTGGCGTTCTATCGCCATGCTCTAAGACAAACTCTAACCTTAACCAACTTTGAAAGAGTGCCTAAGCTTAACCGTCGAAAGAACTTGCCGTCACGCTCTAAGACAAACTCTAACCTGAACCTACTTCGAAGAGTGGCTAGGCTAACCAGTGTAGAAACTGTCGTCGGCCAATCAGAGAGCGTCTGCCAGAAATGCGGCTACGGAAAGTATACAGGCGTCTGGCAGCGCGCGTAAATAATAGGTCCTTCCAGTTCCAGGAGAGGGGTAGGGGCATTTATCTCTCTTTCTTTACCTAATATTTAGATTATATCATGACATCTTTCATTTGGAAGGGCAGGGCAGTCTATCTATATGTGCAACAGTAAAAAAACAATTCAAAAAAAGGCATAAAAAGGGCACTTTCTAATGAAAAATGAAAAAGGCAGGTGCCCGGGCACCCCTTGACGTCTATGTGTGCACGTGCCTGCACAGCAGGGTCCTCCTTCCAAAAGCAGATAAACACAGCATGGGGTGACACAGACAGCAATCTTCCTCCTCTTCTTCTCTTCTCTCTTACTCACGTTCGTCCCGGTTTCGCCTCAGCTACTCCAATTCATCTGTCACTCCGTCTCTATTTTCTATGGTGTGGTGATTGCGCTCACCTGTCTCGGGCGCGTCTGGCACAGGTGCGCTTCATCTGCGCTGATGCGCTCTGCTCTGGCGGGAGTTTCTCCGGAACTCCTAATATGGGCATATGCCCCAGTGCCTTGGCCGACACATAGCGGCCGTCTATTACTACACCAGCCGGTCTGCCACAGCATATAAAGAACCTGAGATAAGGTGAAAACATGTAAATGGTAAATGGTTGCATTTATATAGCGCTTTTATCCAAAACTCTTTACAATTTGTTCCTCACATTTTACCCATTCACGCTTGAAACCCACCAGGCGCGGGCTTCGTGCGAGAATAGCGTGCATGGCCGTCCACACCGAGTCCGACTTCAGAGCGCACGGAGGGAGGCCCATTTACATTGGAAAAGCTGTAAATGCCTAGTCTATATGCGAAGTCAGTCCCCGTTTGAAGATTTTGTAAAGATTTACAGTTCCAGTGTTCTATTATCCATTTTGCATGTATAACCAGTTATTATCTAATTAATTAGAATGTTAGAATACATTTTAGAATGATGAAATCTGTGAAGTGCACTCCTGAAAAAGTATAGTATGGTTTATTTGTATTGGGAAAGATACAGACACATTAGCTGGTTGAACAACATCTATATGTGTGGTAATAATGCAGATATTGAGTGTATTTCTGTGAAAATGCGCATGGCGCACGCCTCTGAATCCAACCAAAGCGATTAAATTCGCTTCCCGCCCGCGAGTCGCCCGCCCGCACGCGGCCGGTGTGAACAGCGACTCCTGTTAACATGGGAGCGAAAGTGAAGCGCTGAACGCCCAGCCCGCCCGCCTCACGCCCGCGGTCGGTGGGTTTGGGCTGCTGTCACTCACACATTCACACACCGACGGCGGAGGCAACCAGGGTTAAGTTAGGGGTTAAGTGTCTTGCTCAAGGACACTTCGACACGCTGCCCGGCAGGAGCAGGAATCGAACCGGGAACCTCTGTCGCCCCACCCACCGCCCGACATGTGAACATATTAAGAACTGAGATAAGGTGAAACCAACCATGTGAACATAGTCAGCGGGCTCGCAGTATTTTTATTAAAATGTATTTGGACATTTCTCCATATGGAATGAGCTGCATCCATCTTGCTGGATGTCATCCCTGGTATTAGTGTTGTCAAAAATATCGAAAAATCGATACATATCGATTCTGAATATTTAAAACGGTTTCGATACTCATTTCCCGAAATATCGATATTTAATTATTCATAATATATATATATATATTTTTAAGTTGCAATTGTTAATTTCAATACCTGTAATAGTACAGTAGTCCATACACACACACATGTGCATTCAGTTAAGTCGGAATATGACTGTAATAACAGTTCAGTTTGTCAGGTACATGCAACACAGATTACAGTGTTTACATCTGTCTGCTTGAGAAAATACCATGTTCTGCAATAAAAATGATTGAAGTGAGATGAACAGTTATTTTTAAATGTGTGATCTAAAGATAAACAAAGGGTTTTAAAAGTGTTATATTTATCTTCTCTTATAGTACCAGAGAGAAACTGAGGAGAATCAACCAGCAACAAAAGCAAAATTTGTATAATATATATATATATATATATTTTTTTTTGTATCGAAAATATCGATAATATCGATACTTTTCAAGGTATCGTATCGAAGTCGAAATTCCAGTATCGTGACAACACTACCTGGTATATAGGGACTGTAGACTACCATTGAATTTTCTGTAGCTAGTTAATGGTAAATAGTAGGGCTGGGCGATATGGCCAAAAACGTTATCGCGATAAAATTATTAAATTATTTTCATATAACTCGATATCGATAATTATCGTCGATATAATGTCTGTCAAGTTTAATTAACTTCTTATGCCCGGCGCCGATGGACGGGCTATTAATAGCATAGATATATATAATAGACTTGTTTTGCTGCTGCGAATGTTGATGTCGTCATCAGTCCGCGCACGTTAGCAGTTAGCCGACAAGCGGAGTATCTCATGACAGACAATGTACTAAATGTATTACCCTAAAATACTCTCTTCCGCCCCAATATATTGAAACGACGTCCACTGTACCCCACACTACTATAAACGTGGCCTCAGAATTCACGACGCACACATACTCGGCACGTAAATATATAAAATAGTGCCGCGCAAGCTAGTTATCCTAGCCAGCCTGTTGTGTCTAAGCGGTGTATTCCATGACAATGTAATAAATATTACCCTAAAATACTCTCTTCCGCCACAATATATTGAAACGATGTCCACTGTATACCCCACACTACTATAAATGTGGCCTCAGAATTCACGCCACACACATACTCGGCACGTAAATATATAAAATAGTGCCGTGCAAGCTAGTTATCCTAGCCAGCCTTGTTTACTACTAGAGTCCTACCTCTCTACCCAGAGGTGCACCGCGGGTCTCCTTCACTGTCGGCCATCTCCTTCACTGATTGGTTGTTAGTGCGTGTGCTGATATCCAAGCTTGGAAAATCGATATACCGAAACTTTGCGACCACGTTTCATGTTTATTTCGAGGAAATAATTTATCGCGATAGTTATCATTATCGTTTTATCGCCCAGCCCTAGTAAATAGTATATGGCTCACAGAAGCCACGGTTCGGTGCGTACCTTGGTTCTGGAGTCACGGTTCGGTACAAAAAAGCGAAACAAAAGTCCCAATGTATAAGGCTAGGTTTATTTTCATTTACTTTGAACAGACAGTAGTACAAGTTATACTTAGTTCCACCTAGGCTTGCCGTGGTAGTGTAGCCCTGAGGAAGAAGACTCTAGAGATGAGACGACGTGTTACGCAATAACGGCAGAGGATTTATCAATATTTCGGATTTAAACACTAAAGCAGCTCCACTGGAGAAGAGCTCAGAGGACCAGTCTAAACTATGTTGGTGGACAAGAAAAATATTAACAAAGATTATCAGCCTATTGTAATGACCCTACTGTATTACAAACGTATCCTTCATCCATGGTTTTGTTTCAGGGACACGTGTAGTAGGGGAGGGGTAGATATGGGGAGAAACACCATGTCTTTACAAGCATCAAAGTTTTATTTATCTTCATGAATTTGGCAATACAAGCTTAATATTCTATGTTAAAGATCAAAGTAAGTGTCATATAGTACACCCTGACACATATTCGTTGTATGGCTCCCCATACCAAACCGTGACGTCAGTACTGCGACATCAGTACCGTGAAGTCGTGGGACGAATACTAGGGTTGGGCACCGAGAACCGGTTCTAATAGGAACCGGTTCCTAACTTCCGGTTCTGGAACCGGAAGTAACATATTTGCATTTCGATTCTTAATTTCGATTCTTAAATATTTTTTTTAATTTTTTATACTTTGTTAATTAATACCCTAGTTACAGTACAGCAACCAAATTAAACTGTATCAAGTCAACTGACAATGTGAATAGTATGAAAAAAATGTAAGATAAAAAAAAAAAAAAAAAAAAAAGGCGAAATAAGCTGTGACCTGTTTTGACCTGCACCTCAAAGAATCGGAATCGAGAATCGTTTAGAACAGGAATCGACATAGAGAATCGGAATCGGAACCGGAATCGTTCAAATCCAAATGATGCCCAACCCTAACGAATACACATACCGTTACACTCCTAATGGCTACCGTTGGCACATCTCAACGATCATATTCTGGTTTCTCATACAGACGCAGCGCTAAAAAATCAAACCAATTCTGCTGCTTGTCTGCTGCTTGTCTGCTGCTTGTTGCTGCTTGTGTGCCACTTAAGTCTACTCAGGTGTTAATATTCCGGGGCTGTTGGCTGGGGGAACAAAGGGAGGGTAGTTAACTTAAGTGCTTCCCCAGGGAGGGGGTCGGGGGCTACTGCCCTCAGACCCCCAAAATAATTTGTATATGGGCAGTCTGACTTGGGGTACTGCCCATATATTAGTGTTGCAATGCATGATAAGTAAACAGTGAAAAAAGCTAAGAAATCCGATGGGGCTGGGACATTTGGGACGAATACAAATTTAAGATGAAAATCTGCCCAGCCTGTGGGAGGAAGTGGAGGTGTGAAATCTGGCCCAGTCAAGAACAATAGGAGTCACACAATCAGTTTGGAGTGCAGTGGTGGAGGAGTGGTAGAGGCGCATGAGAGGTTTGAGTTTTGAGCGCTGTATCTGTAGGCATATGAGAATATGACTATGAGCTTATCCCGGCTATTGTAAACAGTATCCAGAACAATATTAGAATATTGATGGTTGGTTCAGTATGTAAACACCCACCTTCTTTCCATTCTTCAAACAGCTGTCCAGCATGCAGGGCCACTAGTAGTGAAGGAATGTAAGGGACCTCCAAGCCAGACGCCTTGCTATACGGATTGTCAGATGTGTACCCAACCCTGGAAGCCTCAGGCACGGCCGGAGGCATGGCTGCCTCTGCCTTAAACCATAGCCCCCTGGGAGCCATGAACAGGTGAGTCATTATAATGTTCAGTGTCTCCTACATACAGGCCCACCACCAGGGGAGGAAATTAGGCCACTTTACTCGCCAAATGCGAGTATTTTTTACGTTTGGCGAGTGATTCATGAAGACCACTCGCCAGTCTGGCGAGTTGACAGTGCCACGAGAGCACTGCACAAGACCCGCGGACATATATAATGTTTAATAAAAGTTCCCGCAGTACTGGCCAACCCGCGGACATATATAATGTTTAATAAAAGTTCCCGCAGTACTGGCCAACCCGCGGACATATATAATGTTTAATAAAAGTTCCCGCAGTACTGGCCAACCCGCGGACATATATAATGTTTAATAAAAGTTCCCGCAGTACTGGCCAACCCGCGGACATATATAATATTTAATAAAAGTTCCTGCAGTACTGGCCAACCCGCGGAAATATAGAATGTTGAATAAAAGTCCCGTGGTACTGGCCATCAGTCAAGGAAGCACTCGCAAACAGATAACGTTAAACACAGAAGATGGAAAACAGACAGACTGAGCAACGGGGAACTGCATCCAACCCTAGTACAACTCTCGAGTCCAAGGCAAGGACACATTTAAATTACAGAGGTGTATGTTAGTCTATTGCGCACCGGACTACGACGTAAGGTTAGACATTTTATTTCATGCTCAAAAGCCCCTGGCTTGCACATCGCAGTCACGAAAGGGGCTAGCTCAACCAGTGCACAACAGCAGACCAACCCAACTGACGTTACCACAACACTTGACGTGACGGTACTTCACAGCACTGTCGTAAGGCCACCGTGCCGTCTTAAAGGCACAGTGAACACTCGGATGCATACACAACATTGACGTGGCTTGACAACCGAGGTTCAAAGTTAACTTGATTGACTGATTGAAAACTTTATTAACAGATTGCAGAATGGGTACAATACAGTACGGCTCAATACACACAATTGTTAAGGGGATGCAGACCAGAGAAAGACTTTTGTCTTGTTTACATCAGGGTCCCCCATTTTCAATTAATCATAACATATGACATACACGACATACAGATAGACAGTACTGCTACATCTATACATTTCACATCTATCTATCTATACACTTCACAACATACTTCGGTTTTTTTCTTTCACTGCCCAACCCAGTCCAACCCAGCATCTTTCACTGCCCAGTTCAGCCCAACCCAGTCCAGAATAGATCCCTCTTTCATGTTAATATGTGTTATGCTAATATTGTGAAGAGTAGAGACTGTTATTAATGTTTTATGCTAATAAATATTTTAAAGAGTAGAGACACGGTGTGATTATTACTATGATTGAAAATCAATTTAGACGAAGACATACAAAGAAGTAATTATCACAATTAGCGATTCTTTTTGGCTGGTAAAAAATCAGTTTGTCTGTTAAAAAAAATCAGATACTCGCCAGTTGGCTGGTAAGCCAAAAAGTTAGTTTCCTCCCCTGCCCACCACAATATCAAAAATAATAGTAAAAAAATATGGCCTGTGGGGGCAGACTGAGCTGAAGCACCGGTTTCAACCAGTCCACCCTGGACTCCCACACTGACATTGGTCCTCATTCTCGAACATGTTTGTAAGTACCTTTGTAAATATCTTGGTAAAAATTTGTACTAACAAATGTACAAAATTCCTCCTCCGGATTCCTGAACAAGTGAAACGGTCTCTATAAGTGGCCAACATCTTTGCAGCTGGGTTCATTCTTAAACTGCAAGCATGTTCTCGTACACCTGAATTTGCATACAGACACGCCCCGACAGCTCCTTATAAGGCAAAGGAGGCGTGTGCTGGACAGTCAGGAGAGGTTCCCTAACAACCAGGAGAGGGTGGTGATGGAAGCTGTTTCTTCACTGGCTCTTACAATGTATACAATAAGCAATGTAAAAAAAGAAATACAAATAAAACCAACAATAAATAATATGGAGAACAAGATGGTATATGGACTAGGGGAACTATCTTACTATTTCTTTCACTATTTGGGCAATTTTTCTCTCTAGTACTCTAGCTCTTCTGCCCCCTTAGCGACTATTTTGTGTTTTTTGCCTATATTTTTTTGTGTTTCTGTGTACAACGATGGCTGTGTTGATTATTATGTCATGAAATTGTGTCCGTTTGCTTATTTTCCATATATTCACAGAATTTGAAAAGATTAGATTTTGAAACCCTCTAACACAAAAGTTAACAATATTAGCTTTCAAACCGTCCATAGTGGTTTATTTCTTGCCATGGGGGTTAGGGTTAGGGTTAGGGTTACCCAGACAGAAAGATTAGGAGAAGGTAAAATCGCATCCCTGTGCCCGTGCCCACCCCAACACTTGCTCAACAGTCCCCTAACCCAGTGGTTCCCAACCTTTTTCCCCCCAGGGACCCCCAAACATCTCTGATGAAATTCGCGGACCCCCTCCTAATAAGATACCATAAAATACTTTTTTTTTTTTCATTTTAATAACAAACTGCTTATACACAGGCATATGCATCACAATTAGACCCACTATGCTTCTTTAACTTGTGCCTTCAATCAACAAATCTCATCTTGCACCATATGCATTTCAAAATGTTTGGCCAATATTCAAATCCTGTATTCATCCTCTCAAATCAGTCCCTAATGGTGAACGGTTTGCATTTATGGAACAAATCAATGCAACAAATTAAACTAAATATGAGACAGGAAATTCCAATCAGTAGCAGAGAGAATCTGTCCTAGCTGGGTTTAATACCTTTTTTTTGTCATTTTAATAACAAACTGCTTATACACAGGCATATGCATCATAATTAGACCCACTATGCTTCTTTGACTTGTGCCTTCAATCAACAAATCTAATCTTGCACCTTATGTATTTCAAAATTTTGGCCAATATTCAAATCCTGTATTCATCCTCTCAAATCAGGCCCTAATGGTGAACGGTTTGCATTTATGTTGAATGAAGTAAGAATCCACTGCAGTAAAAATATCCTCACCTCGAGTGGTGGTAGTAAGGTTGACTGACATGAGAATGTCCTGCTTCAGATCCTCATTTTCAATATATTGCACATAAACGATGAGCACAGCCTCGTCTGCGACAGTTGTAGTTTCATCAAGTTGTATGGCAAATGGACCCTTTCTAAGCTTTTCTGACAGCTGCTGCTCGCAATCACTTGACATCTTATCAATTCGGTATTTCACTACATTGTTCGAGAGTGGTACTGATTTTAGTTTATCCGCCACCTGTGGGCCGCACAGTTTCTAAACCATTTTGATGCAGGCTGGTTTGATGAGCTGCTCGCCAATATTGTGCGGTTTCTTTGCTTTTGCAATTAAAAGCGAACACTCAAAGGAGGCTTCGGTAGCCTTCTGTAAATCACTGCCACCCCTGCTCCACGCTACTCTAACATCAACAGGCTTGTTCGCCTTGAGAGACTGTTCTTTCCTCCGAAAAAAGTCTGGATCCTTCCCAACGGTTTCTGGGTGCTTAGACGCCTGATGTCTCTTCAGCTTGCTGGGCTTCAGGCTCGAGTTTGCCAACTTTTCTCCACAAATCACACACTCAGGTCGTTTGTCTGGTCCCTCAGTGAAGCCCATGGTGATGTAATTTTCGCGATTGCTGTAGGTCCTAACTTTTTTTGCAGATGAGCTGCCATCATCTCCTTTTCGTTTGTCACACATTTTCGCCTCTGGCGGCTGACTGCAGACGAGCCGAGAAAGTTAACTAGCGTGCTAGGCTAGCTACAGAAAGTGATACAGTCAACTGATTCGCGTTTTAGCGGCTACCCGGTAGCCTACTGTTAACATTCAAAAATCATGTCTAGATGTTTATTTATTTATCTTTATTTTTTTATTGTAGTGGAGAAACTATTCATGCTTCTGATGATAAAAAAAAAAAAAAAAAAAAGACCTCAAATCATCTGTGGTCTGGCGGACCCCCTGCGCCCCCTGGCGGACCCCCAGGGGTCCGCGGACCCCAGGTTGGGAATCACTGCCCTAACCTAACCCTAACCCCAACCCTAACCCTAACCCCAACCCTAACCCTAACCATAACCCTACAAACGGAAATATTTGGAATCTTTGATAGATATGTTGAGTTAGGTTCATAGTTAAAAATTATTGGAACGAAATATTACAAATTAAGTTTTTTATGACCTTGAACGTGATGCAATCTTTTCATGCACTAAGCTGACAACTCTGTCAGTTACTTAACAAGGCACAAGGGCTAGAGCAGCATTTTCTGCACTTCCAGATTCCAAGCAGTTTTTGGCTGGGCTCCGCCCATACTCGCAATGCGCTTTGAGTGACAGTCACCCACAGTCTGCACTGGCAGATAACTTTGGGGGGAGACAGAGAGATAGAGGGACTAATTAATTTCACCGCGGGGGGGCATAATCCCACGGGACAATGCATTGGTAACTTGTTTCAAATGACAATATATACCCCCGTGAATATTATTGCACGGATCGGAATACGCGTGGGAGCGTGCGCTATGATATTTTGCAACAGGTTGACGTGACGCGAGTGCTGATACGAGAGAGAGCGAGTGAGAGAGAGAGAGAGGGAGAGATAGAGAGGGAGAGAGAGATGGAGAGACAGATAGAGAGAGGGAGAGAGAGATAGAGAGGGAGAGAGAGAGAGGAGAGATCGCTCAGAGAGCGCACGTGTGTTTTCCCCCACACACATGCAGTCGAGTGTGTGTCAATTAGGGGTGGAACCAGGGCTTGACGTTGACACCTGCCCACCTGCCCAGGGCTAGTGAAAATGCTGAGTGGCTAGTGACTTTGGAAAACCACTAGCCACAGTGGCTAGTGAGCCAAAAAGTTAACGTCAAGCCATGCATAGGTGTGTCAATGATAATGTTCACGGCGTTTGGAGCAATAATATAATTGCTAGGTTCGGGGGGGGGGCGGAGCTAGGCGTTCATGGAGTAGACGTGTTTCACGAGAGCTCCCTTCTATCGTGCAAAATATATTTTTCTCCCCATTAGTTTTTATTTTTATTTTTATTTGTTATTTGTCTGCTTGTTGAGTCGTTGAGTTTCAACTACTTTCGTCGACTTTTTTCAACTTTCTGCGATGTCGGTGGAGACCAGATCCATGAGCACACCAGCCGGCAAACTGCCACCAGATCTACCCTCGACGTCGCCCGGTATCAGTGAGATAAGTGAAGCTGTTCTCTCGGTCATGACCAAACTCCATGCAGACTTTGAGATACGCTTCGCTGAAACACAAAGAAAAGTGCAGGCGGAATTTTTTGATACCCTTCACCGAGAGATGTCAGAGGAAATTAGGTTGGCGGTCGATCTGTTGAGAGAAAAGATGGAGTCGATACATGCTGTCTCCTCGGCTAATGCTAACGAACTAGCCACGCTAACGGCAGAGGCCTCACTACAGGGCGAGAGGCTGGCGGGTCTGGAGACCTCCCTGCTGGCTAGGCAGGCTGAAGTTGCCAAGCTACAGTCGGTAATTGTGGAAATGCAGTCCCGGGAGAGACGCTACAACATCAGGATTGTTGGTGTACCGGAGGGCAGTGAGGGAGGCCGTCTCTCGGAGAACATGCCGGAATTGTTGCAGAAAATACTGGGGAAAGATGTCCTCCCCACCCCTCCTGTATGTGAGTCGGCCTACAGAGCGGGCAAGACCAGTCCTGGAGTGAACAAGGAGCCGAGGCCCATCATTGTCAAGCTAAACAGGCTTCAACAGAGGGAACTCATCATGTGGTCGGCCCGTGCCAGAAAGGGTAAACTAGGTCTCGGCGATCACAAAGTGGCCATTTTCGAAGACTTTACGCCGGAGGTTCAAGCACAGAGAGGCGAATACAAAGTGGTCATGACCAGGCTATGGAAACTAGGCCTGAGGCCTACGCTATTCGCTCCTGCGAGATTATCTGTGCTGTGTAAGGGCGATGATCGTCGTTCATTTTGGTCGTTGGCTAAAGCGGAGGAATATCTCGGGGGGATAGCCGAGACTGTAGCTTGATAACTATGTCGGGTGAGTGACTCGGCGATGTGGGCCTGAATACATTGATAGGGCGGACTACTCACAAATGCTTGTTGTCATGCCCAGACAGGCTAACTGTCCACTGCCCATCCAAACTAGCGGGGCATCCCAATGACTTCTGTTACTTGCTAATGCTGACCTCATGGTCGTACGTGTGTCGCCTATATGAAAGCTAGCGAGCTAGCTGGACAATGTACATAACAGATTCTAGCGTACTAGCTGGGTTCATCACTAGCTTACGCGCTAGCATCGGGCTAACTAGCAGGCTGTGTCTATCGCCCGCGCCGAGACATTCAAGACCCGTTAATGTTTACGTATTTTGGTTGTTGTGGCTGTTTAAGTGACATCGGTTTGCACAATTCAACAGTGATCGGGTCCTTAACTAACTTCTTGTATGCTTTACTTTTTATATCCAGGCTGTTTTGAGCTTTGGGCTCCAGTAGTAGAAGGTCGGTTGAATATATATATACAATATATGATAACAGGTTGTGTCAGGTATAGCTTATTACTATCCCCGGGTTAATGAAGGTGTTTAATTCTGTTCTTATATAGGTTTATGTCATTCCAGCCTTTGTGCCTGACCAGAGGGGCTGATACATGCGTGCACCTTGACAATAACCCTTTTTCCCTTTTCTTTTTATTGTTGCTGTCTAAATGACGTCTGTTTGCGCAATTTAACTGTGATCCGATCCTGCCTTGGACTATCTGCTGGTATGCTTTAATTTAATCTTTTTTTTTTTTAATTTTCCTTTATCCATTTATGCTATAACATTGCGACATTGATACGCAGATTCGGAGGTAGATGGTTACAAGGATGATGTTGAGTTATTATATAATAATGGCTATTTTTTCCCTTATAGTTGTCTCATGTTAGGGCCAAGGCTCACGGTGGTTTTCGACCGATATCTTTATTGAATTAAAATTTTTATTTTTATTTGTGTTTATTGGACTAGTGGGGGTTTAATCAGGGGTTTATCTAGAGAGGGGGTCGGAGTGGAGAGCGTCTTATTGGATCCATGATTCCAGTGGGAAATGATAGGAAGATGACCATCCTTAGTGGATGGGGCATAGGGAGGGGATTGGAGAGTGGGTATAGGAGGGTTAATATTAGGACGGGTGGGTTAGGGTTTAGAGTAGAAGGAGGGGGGGTTGTAACTGGGGTGGTATTTTTCTGTGTTTTATGTACTGTTGTCCTATATGTGTGTAATTGTTCCTCCTCTGAACTTCTGGGATTGACCGTCTGGGCCCGCCTGGATCAGCGCCTCTGTCCTCAGCCTAGCTGCACTGGTATGTTCTCCACGCATTTAGACAAATTCGACCATGGCTAAATTGAATATTTTAATTTGGAACGCAGGGGGTCTTAACGCCCCACACAAGCGTGCCAGTGTCCTTTGGTTATTGAAGAGAAGAAATATTGACATTGCTCTCCTTAGTGAGACGCATTTATTGGTGGGTGATGTGTCAAGGCTAGCAAATCGACAATATCACGCTATCTCCTCATCCTCAGCCGATGATAAGACAAAAGGGGTCGTCATAGTTGCAAGACGTAACCTTGATATCAAAGTCCTGGATGTGTGGTCGGACACGGAGGGAAGGATTACTATAGCAAAAGTTGAGTTCTCTCATAGGAAGATGGCAATAATAGCATTGTATGCCCCTAACACATTTGATTCAGCGTTCTATAATACAATCACAAAGAATATGTTGGAACTTACTGGATACGCTCTCATTGTGGGTGGCGATTTTAATGCGTGCTGGGATGCGGAGATGGATAGGTCCGGGTCCTCTGAAACAAGCGACCAAAAACGGTCCTCTAAGGCCCTCAGGATGTGGGCCCAGGACACAGGGCTTGCAGACCTATGGCGCATATCCAATCCCACCCTCAAGGATTACTCTCACCTGTCAGCCAGACACAAAACCTTCTCTCGAATAGACTATGCATTCGCGTCCCCTAATATGTTTGATAGTTTCGACGTCTCATTGGTTCCCCTGGCTCTCTCGGACCACAAGGGGATTTTCCTTATGGCAACCTTTGGCAGGCTCTCCGCGAGAGCTCCCAGGTGGCGTTTTAACTCAACCTTATTAAAGAACGATGATTTCTGTTCTGAGTTCAGGAGTAAACTAGCTGAATTCTTGCAGATCAATGTTGGCACGGTTGATGACCCCAGGGTCCTGTGGAATGCATTGAAAGGATTTATCAGGGGTCATGTCACACTTTTCGCCTCCAATTTGCGTAAATCCCGGTAAAAAAAACATTGTATGCGGACCTATACGCATCTTTGCAAACTAACTATAGTGAACGACTAAACACACAACGTAAGATAGTCAAGAAAGAAATAAACTCCATACTTAAACAACAGTCTGAGTTCTTGATACATAGGACAAGGCAAAATTACTACTTTCACTGTTCCAGGCCTAGCCATCTATTGGCAATGAAAATACGCTCGAATGATCATTTCTCGGATATCCCCTCGATCAAGACGCGACAGGGTACAGTCACTACTGACTCGAAAAAGATCAACAACACTTTTAAAGAGTTTTACTCACAGTTATATAGCTCAGAGGTTAATTTCGACAACTCTAAATTTGAATCGTTCATTGGCGGGCTTGAGATACCCCACATTTCTGAGGAAGAGGCTAAGGAACTGGGGAAACCGATCACTCTTATGGAACTAAGGGAGACGATTGCTGAAATGCAGAGGGGTAAGGCACCAGGCTGGGATGGTATTCCACCCGAGGTATATTTAGCTTTCTGGGACCAACTGGGTCCATTGATGCTCGATATGATCAATTACGCTATCGAACAAGGGGAGTTCTCAAGAGATGTCAACATGGCGTTGATTTCTTTACTTCTCAAGAAGGACAAAGATCCCAATGATTGTGGTAGCTATAGGCCCTTGAGTCTTCTCGGGGCCGATCTTAAAGTGTTTGCCAAGGTGCTGGCCCGCCGCCTGCAGAGATTTATGACGGTATTGGTACACTGCGATCAAACTGGTTTTATCCCGGGGCACCTGGCTGCAGATAATCTTAGGAGGCTGTTGCATGTAATCGATAACAGTAAAGACAATACAGCTCCGTCCACAGTTCTGTCTTTGGATGCCATGAAGGCGTTTGACAGACTAGAATGGTCATACCTGTGGAAGGTACTTGAGGTTATGGGTCTTGGAAAGAATTTTATTCATATGATTAAAGTCCTGTATGCCTCGCCGTCGGCAATGATACTGACAGGCAAAAACTGTTCCACACTTTTCCCAGTCTCCAGATCTTCTAGACAGGGTTGTCCTCTGAGCCCAGGACTATTCGCGCTTTCCCTCGAACCATTGGCCCAATTTATTAGGCAATCGGAGGACATCGTCCCCATAATGATCAATAATACATCACACAAAATTGCTCTCTATGCGGATGACGTACTGATTTTTATGGACGACCCTTCCCGGTCGGCCACAAAATTATTGGGAATAATCGAAGACTTTGGTAAATTGTCAGGCTTTAAGATTAACTGGAACAAATCAGCCTGCCTACCTCTTAATGAACTGGCCAAGGCGGTGCGACTACCAGCTGATATCCCCATAGTGGAACATTTTAAATACTTAGGCATAGAGATATTCCCCACGCTGAGTCAAACTACTAAGTACAACTTCACGGGTACTTATGATAAAATTTGCCAGGATCTAGACAGATGGTCGTCCCTTCCTAACTCCTTACAAGCCCGGGCTTCCATAATCAAAATGAACGTCCTGCCTGGGATAAATTTTGTTAGCTCAATGCTCCCCCTGCCCCCTCCAATAGACCACTGGCGCAAGGTACAATCGATGGTATCTAAGTTTATCTGGAATAACAAACGCCCGAGAATCAAAAGAGCTACTACTCAACGTAGGAAACAAGATGGGGGCCTCGCAATCCCTGATTTTAAGCTTTATTTCTGGTCCTTTTCACTGAGACCTCTGATGTGCTGGCTAGACCCTGTAGATGCAGTATCTTGGCGCTCCTTAGAAGCGGCGGCGGTCTCACCGCTAAGATTGCAGGATGTGGTGTACTCCACTGTCCCTATTTCGAAATGCCGGCTGAGGTATGGACCGATCATAACTCACGTGATCCAAACGTGGCGTAATGTACAGAAGTCGTGTGGGGTTAAATGCCCATGGCACCTGGACTCTCCAATTTTTAATAACCAGCAATTACTTGTTGGGCACAAGCCGGTTAATATTCCTCAATGGCAGAGGAGGGGAGTTCATACTCTGGAGGATATTTATGATAAGAACGGCCTCCGTGCGTTTCAGGACTTAAGAGAATTTTATGATCTTCCCGGCGAGTCCTTCTTTCTTTACCTTCAACTAAGGTCAGCGCTGAGGGCGCATGACGTGCCGTGGGCTCAAGCTTTGCACCCACACCCCTTCCTCAGGCTCATAGTGGACAGGACGACCTCCAGAGGGTTTGACTTTTATACGCTCTTTTTTTTTAAACTTTATTTTTTAGCGTTTATCGCTCTCCTGGTCAAGCATGACCGACAGTTGCAGGGTGAAACGGGAGAGAGAGCAGGGGGAGACATTCGGCAAATGACGGCGGGTCCGGGAATCGAACTCGGAGTCAACCAGATCCGTGACGCAGCACGGAGTCCCGCGCGAGCGCGGTAACATGGTGTGCTACTGGAGCACCCCCTTTTATACGCTCTTAATTCAATCTACGTATAAAAATTTATCATTGGATACAATCTGGCGTGTGGATATCCCGGAGTTGGACCCCGAGTTTGACTGGGATGATGTTTGGGCAAATGTGGCATTGTCTTCCCGCAACCCCAATCACCAGCAAATTAATTTTAATTATATTCATAGGACCTATCTTACACCTAGGAAGCTATTTGCTATGGGACTGATAACCGACTCTCGCTGCACTTTGTGCTCTCAAAAGGCCACTGGCACTTATATGCATATGTATTGGGATTGCCCACCAGTGGCCCGCTTCTGGAGGTCAATAACGGACAAACTTTCAGATCTGTGTGGCTTAACTATCCCATTCACAGCTGTTACGCTACTCCTGAACAATATAACAACACTACCCGCGTCCGTACAACTGAAAAGGGTTGTCCTAGCGGGCGTCACAGCAGCGAAGAAGCTAATAGCATTGAGGTGGAAGGAGCCTGAGAAGCTCACAGTGATTAACTGGTCCCTAACACTGTTGGATGTGATTTATCTTGAGATATCCACGGTGCGGGTGATTGGGGTGGGGCAGGCTGGGATTGACCTGTGGTTCGCAGCAGCTGAGAAGGTCAGGACCGCCGTGTGCGGCTGAGCGGGGTTGGGGTGCTTGTTCGGGGGAGTCCGGCGGTCTCATGGGAGGGGGAGGAGGAAATGTCTTGTCTGTCTTGTCTTTTGTTATGTCTTGAATTTAACTGGGGATTTTATTGGGGGGCAGCTATTTAGCTATTTCTTCACTATTTGGTAATTTATTAGATAGCACCCCTTGAAATTTTGAAATAAAAAATTTAAAAAGGTTGAACTTGTCTTTATAATTTATAAATTGTTATTTCTGTATTATTGTTTTTGTTATTTTCCTGTGAAGTTCTGTGTATTGTGATTGTGGTTAATGTGTTGTCTTGTTTCATGTGAATAATAATAAAAAAATTTGATCAAAAAAAATATATAATTGCTAGGTTCAACACAGCCAAGGCATAGGTGTGTCAATGATAATGTTCACGGCTTTTGGAGCAACAATGTAATTGCTAGGTTCAACACAACTCTTCCACATCTACACCCTCCATCTTGTCCCAGTCAGCCGTTGCCCAACTGGAGCTCCTTTTGCGGCTGAGTCACTGGTCGCAGGCAGTAGTAAACAATGGAGTCAACAGTCAGAAGCACAGTTGTACAGTTGGCGTGTAGCAGTATGATTACAATGATACTGTCCCCATGAAGAAGAAATTACCTATATTTATAACTTTTTGGGTGGGGGCGCGAGTGCTGGGATTTTTGGCTGAGTGGCTAGTGACTTTGGAAAACCACTAGCCACAGTGGCTAGTGAGCCAAAAAGTTAACGTCAAGCCCTGGGTGGAACGGTTCGCATTCAAACCGTGCACCGCTCGATACGACCAGCGGTGCGTTCCTGATATCAACTGTGATTGCACGCACGATAATGGCGCCACGTGCATGCGTGCTCCCGGCGCGTGCGCGCACTCCCGCGCATGCGCATAAATGTCCCCTCGCTTGAGCACAGACTAAAGACAGTGCCTAATTGCCTCTACGAATGGAATGTAACACATATCATTCACAAGTTAGGTGTGAATGTATCTGAGAACGTATTTAACACACCTGATGACCGGCGCTATTGATATGCAAAGTAGCCCATGTGGGTACTTATAGCGAGTGCAGCGCATTTCTGTGTGCGTGCACGCGCTTTTGCTCAAATCTTTGCTCAAATCTTTGTCTGCACGGAGTTAGGGCTGGGCGATATGGCCTCTAAATGATATCGCGATATTTTTTGGCCATATCGCGATACACGATATATATCGCAATATTTTAACATTTCCTCTAAAGCACTTAAAAATGCTTGATTTAACCCTTTGATGCATACAGTCACGCCAATATGATGATTATAATAAGTCCCTGCAACATATGTTTGCATTATTAAACCATGAAGATGCTTTAAAAAATTATTTAATGAAAATGTACTAAGAGTAGTCTACCGACACACTAATACATTTTTTTATTTACATCTAAGACAATTTATATAAAAACCCTTGGGTGCCTAAGACTTTTACACAGTACTGTGTTTTCTATCCACTTTAGCCAAACACTATATATACACACACTACTGTGAGAAAATAATAATCACACACAAAGGTATAATGGCTTATAGCAGACTTAATGATTTTAGAATATTTCAGATAATGAAATTAAATGTTTATATCATCAACTATCCAGTTAGTATTTATACTGTCTGTAACGTTTGGCTACTTTAAATCATTGAATGTAGAGAGAGAGCGAGAGAGAGAGAGAGGGGGCGAGAATGAACAAGAGAGCCAGCCCCCCCCCCCCCCCTCGGGTTTTGTTCTAGGTTCACGTTTTGATCGTCTAAGCTGCCTTAGGTGATGACGTCACACCATAGCTGTCAACATAGGCAGGAGACAAAACGTGTAAATGTTTAGCCCCGCCCCTTCCCCCGGCCCCGCCCCCTCTGTCCCGCCCCCTCCCACTCTGCCCCGCCCCCTCCCAATGGAGCTGCTTCGTCGCTTGCCATCTGCTGGTCAAAACCTGTATGTACCCAGCCATACAGGAAATGCACTGTATTATTTTACAGATTACTTTTGCGTTCCTACTTTAAGTGTAAATGCTATAAAAATACAGTAAATTACATTTTATCAAAATATTAACCATTAAATAAAGGTTGTAATCTGTAAATGTATTTGATTTTACTGTAAATGTTATGAATTGAAAATGGGGGAAGAAGTCCTTCTCTGGTCTGCATCCCCTTAACAATTGTGTATTGCGCCATACTGTATTGTGCCCATTCTGCAATCTGTTAAAATTAGCAATCAATCAATGTATTACCATAGTGTCTTTATACCTTCATCACTGTAGGCTACATATTAATACTACAACTCGTTAAAGCTATAAAAAATACCTATGGTCATTAATTTAGCAGTGGGAATATCATTTTTGGAACAGTGTGTGTGCCCACCACCTCCTAATAGACAGTCTCCTCCCCACCGCATGTATATATTCCCTCCCCATCATATGTATATACTCTGTCAGGATCTAGGGGTAACAGTACTGTATATTTGAATACCGTTTATGTCACAAATGTATCAGTACTAAATACCTATATGTCCCTATGCCATAAATGTCATGTATGTACTGTATGTCATAAATGTCACTATGAATTGAAAATGGGGGACCCTGATGTAAACAAGACAAACGTCTTTCTCAGGTCTGCATCCCCTTAACAACTGTGTGTATTGAGCCGTACTGTATTGTACCCATTCTGCAATCTGTTAAATAAAGTTTTCATTCATTCATTCATTCTACAGAGAAAAGTGATAGAAAAAAAGCCAATGCGATTTTGTGTTTTTCCTCAATATCTCTGCAATGCCTGCGAGTTACCAGTAACTGTATTTGTCATACCATGACAATTCACGACAACTTTTAAAACGGATCAATTTATATTTATAAATCGCATTCAGGAAATTGGGCGTCAGTGCATGCTCTCCGTGGAGGAATGGGAGGAGGGGACAGGCGAGGCGCAGAGCAAACGGCTGTTCACCAACACAACACATTTACACATTCCTGCATCACATACAGTAACTTTGTATTGTTTTATCCACAGAAGATTTGCAAACCCTTTGTTCCAGAGACAAAAGCCACAGAGTGGGCAATCAAGAGACACTGGCTAAGTTGATTTGACACCCTCGGTGCATCAGTCTCTCCCCTGAGCTCTGAGCTTACGGGTCGCTGTTCTTATTCTTCTTCGGGTCGCAACCGTCTCCCGGTCTGATTTCCTGTGATAACGTTCTAATCTACACTGCTGCCACCTGTCGTCACGGAGGGGAATTGCAGCCATTTTGTAAAAATTAATAAGTACAAAATACGTGCCAATACGTGAACCGTGAACAGGGCGTGAAGAAGGTTGAAAAAACAGGAGAATCCCGGGAAAAACGGTAGGGTTGACAGCCGTCACACGCGAATGTAAACAGGAAGAGATGGAGATGGAGACACATGGAGATGGAAATTGGATGATATACAGAAACGAATAACCAATAAATATGAAGTTATGTTTAAACTTCTGTTGTCAAGCGTTGTCAATATAACCCACCCCCTTTCCTCACGAATGGAACTAGTCTTGTGGAGTCCGCTTTGACCGTTTCCCAGGGTTAGCAGCTATCGCTAGTTAGCTTAGCATAATCCTAATGGATACCTTGGTTAGCAGCTACCGTTAGCTCATTGCTCGTGTCAATTAAATTGCATGTTATTAAAGGTCCGCGCTGGTCTGTCTAATGAAATTACAACCGCAACATTATATCGCATTGTACAGCCCTGACTACACTAACGTTAGCCTATAGCTCCGCCGTCCCTGCTACACTCTGGACCAGTACACTAACGTTAGCCTATAGCTCCGCCGTCCCTTCTCGAGGAAAGCACTGCGAGTGTCTCTCGGCCGTGGGCGGCGCCATATAAACTAATACTCGATGTTCGCGATATAGTACAGTACTACATCTCGGGTAGAACAATCCGCGATACATCGAGTATACTCGATATATCGCCCACCCCTACACGGAGTGCAATCTCATCCCATGAGCAACGCATGCCTGGATACGACCTCTACGGTTCGGGGCATGTGTGTATTGTTCGGTTATAACGTTAGCCGCAAGCTAGGCTAACGTTATGTTATCCGCAAGCTGACGAACGTTAGCCACAAGCTAACCGCGGAAATGCTCACAGCGAAGTGACTCCACGACACAAGATCCATTAGTGGGGAAGGGGGGGTATATTGACAAGGCTTGACAACAGGTTTAAAGATAACTTCACGTTTATTAGCTGTTCGTTTATATTATATCATCAGGGCTTCTCCAGGTTCCAATGCTGTGTGTTACTGTTGACTATTTACTTCCTTACTTCAAATACGGCTAGCAAGACTCAAATAGCAAAAGCGAGTCAAGTTGATTAGGTACCATGCAGTGAAAAACGGCATAAGAGAATACTTCATAATGTTTCATGCAATTAAAAAGTAAATATATATTTAGTACACATGATTTCAAAATTGCGAGAGTAACACCCCTGCACAAAAAGGGCAGCAAATTAGACCCAGGCAACTACCGCCCTGTTTCTATCCTTACCTCCATCTCGAAAGTCATGGAAAAAATAGTATACGAACAGGTCGAAAAGTACCTTGCAGAAAGAAATCTAATCTACGAATTCCAATCTGGCTTCAGAACATCCCACTTCACTGACACATGCCTTCTCTATTTAAACGACCACATCAAACAAGAGGTGGACGCGGGCAAATACTGCGTCATGGTCATGCTGGACCTACAAAAGGCCTTCGACACTGTCAATCACACCATTCTGATTGAGAAGCTAAAAGCAATTGGTTTTGATAGTCTATCAGTGAGCTGGATGCAATCCTACCTGGAGGGGAGAGAACGGTAAACGGTACCCCCCCCCCCTCCCAGTGAGCTGTGGTGTTCCACAAGGAAGCATACTAGGACCGCTACTGTTCCTAATTTATGCAAATGACATGTCGTCAGCTTGTGACTGCAACTTCTTCCTGTTCGCGGACGACTCAGCCCTGCTGGTCTCTGACAAGAACAAGTTACAGGTTGAAAAAACCCTCAGCTCGGAACTAGGCAAAATCTGCGTATGGCTCGCTGATAACAAACTATCATTACACCTGGGCAAAACAGAGTCCATTATCTTCGGTCCAAATAACAAACTCAGCAAGACCGACGGCTTCTCAGTTACAGTGGGTGACAATATTGTCACAAGGAAAGATGAAATTACATACCTAGGTTCCATCCTAGAGGCAAATCTTTCCTGTGACAAAATGGCATCCAATGTAATAAAAAAAAGTCAACCAACGAACTCGATTCTTGTACCGGATCTCCTCTCTAGTAAACAAGAATACCCTGAAGACTCTGGCAGGAGCACTCATTCAAGGGTACTACAACTATGCTTGCACCTCATGGTACCAAAGCACCTCAAAGGCGCTAAAAACAAAATTACAAACATCTCAAAACAAACTGGTCAGACTACTGCTTGACCTGACTCCTAGAACCCACCTTACCCCTGCCCACTTTGACAAACTAGGATGGCTAAGAGTAGATGGCTTCCAGAACCGGAAGTTAGGAACCGGTTCCTATTAGAACCGGTTCTCGGTGCCCAACCCTAATCACTACCCACTTTCAAAACCACTCTCAAAGAACACCTACGGGAGACTGCAATTCGAAACTGGCCCCTGTAAATGTCCTAACCCAACCCCCTCCAATGTACAGTAAATGACCAAGTATGGTCTTGTCAATACTCCAATGTACAGTTTTGCTTGTACAGTTGTACAGTGTCCCTATTCTAAAATCATTAAGTCTGCTATAAGCCATTATCCCTTTGTGTGTGATTATTATTTTCTCACAGTAGTGTGTGTATATATATATATATATATATATATATATATATATATATATATATATATATATATATATATATATATATATATATATATATATATATATATATATATATATATATATGTGTGTGTGTGTGTGTGTGTGTGTGTGTGTGTGTGTGTGTGTGTGTGTGTGTGTGTTTGGCTAAAGTGGATAGAGAAAACAGTACTGTGCAAAAGTCTTAGGCACCCAATCGTTTTTATATAAATTGTCTTAGATGTAAATTTTTTTTTTATTAGTGTGTCAGTAGACTACTCTTAGTACATTTTCGTTTAATTATTTTTTAAAGCATCTTCATGGTTTAATAATGCAAACATATGTTGCAGGGACTTATTATAATCATCATATTGGCGTGACTGTATGCATCAAAGGGTTAAATCAAGCATTTTGAAGTGCTTTAGATAGAGGAAATGTCAAAATATTGCGATATATATCGTGTATCGTGATATGGCCAAAAAATATCGCGATATAATTTAGAGGCCATATCGCCCAGCCCTACTGTACTGTACCCATTCTGCAATCTGTTAATAAAGTTTTCAATCAATCAATCAATCAAGGCGAAACCGCTGTAAACCTTATTTTCTACCAAATAAATGAGAAGCATGTTTAAATCAGCAATGCCCCTCTTGCTGTACCAACATCTCTCCTAGGTCTAACCGGTCACTGTCAAAATAATGTGCCTGATGTCAAACTGCCTCATTCTTTCAGTTTTTGCATGACTACATCCTTGAGAATAACTGAAAAGTTGGATTATTTTTAGGCTATATATCTTATGCTGATGTATGGTCTTTTTGGAGTGTTACATTTAAAAAAGAAAAAAAAACTACGTATATCGAACCGAACCGAAAAACGTTAAACCAAAACCGTGATACGAACCGAACCGTGAATTTTGTGAACCGTTCCACCCCTAGTGTCAATTCTCCGAGACGAGTCGCACCGTATGAGAGCCTCTCTCTCCCTCTCTCTATCTCTCTGTCTCTCCCTCTCTCTCTCTCACTCGCTCGTTCTCTCTCTCGCTCTCTCGTATCAGCACTCGCGTCACGTCCACCTGTTTGAGGAAGTGTCAGTGACAGGGAAACCGCTTTCGCATTATTTCCAGTCGCTCCGTTGTTGAGCGAATTGTTGATTGTGGGCGGTGGCTACAACCACAGAGGGGGCTGAGATATGCAGATCAGCAGCACCTACTTACGTCAGGGAGCGAGTCAATTCTGAATGGCTTGGTTCAGTGGCGGAGGTTCTTGTCTGAGCTGAATTGAAGAAATGGGAGTAGCTAGAGATGTCACATCTAGTCAGTGTTGGTACAACCCCACATTGCTAGAAAACAATGCAAACCACAGGAAAAGGCCATTTATAAGATAGTTCCCCTTTAATAGGCTTGGCCACTATAGCTACACCCACGCCATTGGGTTCAGTTCTTATTTATTTAATTATTTTTTGGACATGGTTCGTTGAGTCATGACTATATATGTAAAACGTGATTGTTTGTTAACCCATTCTCTGCCGGGCATTGTACCCATCATTGTACCCTCTCTGCCAGCGCTATAAGTCTATGGAGATGTTCACCTTCTTTGCAGGGCTATAACTTTTTAAATTGTATTGCTAAATTGACATTACTATGGCCCATTCAACATCAATTATATATCGTTCAGGATGTAGGAACGTTTTACTTTTTCATTCACACATTCATACTAAAATACCGTCTAGAGTATAAATATGTTTTTATCGTTTTCTGCAGTATTTCATAGAACGTGAGACTTAGATGATTAAATGCAGTTTGATACCGATCAACGTTATATTAAAATGTTCAACTGTACATGGTCCTAAACGTCATGACTGGTCATCTGCGGGTGAACGGAGGGGGGGGGGGGGTCGTTTATAATTCAATGACCGACGTTAAATGATTTATGTAGTATGGGTGATATATTAATCAGAGCAGTGTGTATCGAAAATGGTAAAGAAAAACGCTGAAACTCACCCCAGTCTCCTCGTAGCGTTGGGCGATGAGAGTGGAGCAAACAGATCCCAATTATGGGATGTTGATCGATGCGATCCATTTCCGGTTTGTATATTACTAATACACGTCCAAATCATGTTGATTATTGAGTTATGGCAAAGATCCATATCGACGGTGTCTGTATTGAGCCCCGGGACGATAAGCGAGTGGCCGTACGAAAATAGGGGACGGACCGAGCACTTCCGGCACTTCCGGTTTGGCAACTCGCCGATCGAAAAAGAGTGGCGGTATTGAAGCGTTGCAGAGTTGTGATGGCTCAGACAGCATCACCCAAGACTCCGTGGGTGAAATATGAATACCATGACGAAAATATGAAATATTGATCTCAAAAACGCCTTACGGAGTTATTGGCAGACAACGCATGGCGGAGAAACCCGCCTTAACACGTGATTGGCGGAGAATGGGTTAATGATACAACTATTGTTATATTTATTATCATTATAATTATTTAATTCTGCAGATGTCTGTAGGATGGCAATCCCCAAGGACTTCTCCCCACAGACAGCTGTTGAAAACACGGGTGCACATCGGACTGTCCGATTTACGACTGCCTTTTCGAGTTCGTAAATCCTACATTAATCCTACAACGAATTTACAATACGAAGCCGTTCGAGAATGCCAAATAAGTACGTAAATCGAGTTACAAAGGAATTCCTTGGTAACTTTCACGTATGTATGTTCGAGAATGAGGACCATTGACTCCTACACCTCCTCCGTTGTTGATTACATTAACTCCAACATCGGCAGTGTCACCACCCTTAAATAGATCACTACATTCCCCAATCAGAAGCCGTGGATGAACAGAGAGATCTGTATACTGCTAAAGGCATGTGACACCGATTTTAGATCTGGTGACAGGCAGGCCTACTGTTCACTGTGTACTGTAAGGGATGAAGAGCATCTTTGACAGGGACAACCAGGAGGTACCCACCAAGGCTGCCCTCCCTGCTAACCTCCAACCCCTCACTCTCTCCCCCACCAGAATGTGTACCACACTGAGCAGGACTAATGCACGTAAGGCCCTGATGGCATGCCTGGCCATGTGCTCAGGAACTGCACTGAGCACCTGACTGAGGTCTTAACTGACATCTTCGTCACTAGCCCAGGCAGTTGTCCCAGCCTGCTTTAAAACCACCTCCATCATGCTAGTGCCAAAACACTCCTCCCTCCACAAGCCTCAATGACTTCCGCCCTGTTGCACTCACCCCAGAGAAAAAAACGTACTTTTTACTCCTTACATTTAAAATGCAGACCTACAAAGTACAAATCTCACAGGTCCAACTATTTGAATTAGTATATTTGTTTCTCTGGCCGAACTAACGTTAACGTTATTAATCCTGCGGCCACACTTTATTTAAAAACAGCATATATATATATATGATCGATATCTGTCTGAATAATATACCTGCATATAATCCATCTAGATACCTACCTATACACCTGCATATAACTCTGTATGATAGCGTACAATAATGCTGTACTGTATATTTAATCTTACCTTATATCTATCCACATTTGTCTGTACATACCTGCTGCATATAATCCTTTTTACATATCTGTAGATACTATATCTATATTTGAACATATCCCTACCTACTATTATTAGTTACACTGCTGGCCAGTATGACTTACTAGTCTACCATAGTGTCTTTATACCTGTATCACTGTAGTAATAATAATATTTGTAGGGCGCTTTATACATCTGATTAGCACTATTACTCAGAAGTACTTATTTACATATATATTATACCCAGTTATCACCTGTACATTGTATATTACTATTGCACTTTACTGTTACATTTGCACTCTGGTTGGATGCCAAACTTATTTTCATTGTACTGTACATGTGCTGTATAATGACAATGACTTTGAATCTAATCTAATCTAATCTAATCTAAAACAGGCCCACCACAATATCAAATAGGCCCACCACAATATCAAACAGGCCCAAAAGAAAAGTAAATTCTTTTTTAAAAGATCGTCATCATTTAGAAATTAGATTGCATAGGTCTATGAATTGAGATCGTGATTTCTTTTCAATTAATCGTGCAGCCCTACACCATCAAACAGGTTCACCACAATATCAAACAGGCCCAAAAGAAAAGTAAATAATTTTTTTTAAAGATTGTCATCATTTAGTAATGAGATTGCATAGGTCTATGAATTGAGATCGCGATTTCTTTTCAATTAATCGTGCAGCCCTACACCACAATATCAAACAGGTTCACCACAATATCAAACAGGCCCAAAAGAAAAGTATATATTTATTTAAAAGATCGTCATCATTTAGAAATGAGATTGCATAGGTCTATGAATCGAGATCGCGATTTCTTTTCAATTAATCGTGCAGCCCTACACCACAATATCAAACAGACACGCCACAATATCAAACAGACCCACCACACCATAACTACCACACAGCTCTGAGAGAGGGGCAGAGCCCAGACCACCATAGACCTGTGGGTGTAATATTCACAAAAAAAAGAAATAACGCACATCCTCTGTTCCTTGGTGCTGAGCCTAACTGTAAAAACAGTAGTACATAAAACAAAACGGGGCTCGCAACTCACTTTTGATGCTCCAAGGTGTTTTAATCGACAAATAATAGCAGTAGATACAACGTTTCGACCGACCCTTCCGGTCTTTTTCAAGTATGAACACAACACAAAATTACATCTTTTTATACAGGTATAAATAGATTAGCTATCAGCCCCACCTGGTGATCAGGGGCGGTCTCAAGACTTGCATGATTTATACATTTTATACATGATTTAGTAACAATTTATCTTTTACATTTGACATTTTTTAGAAGGAGATTTTTTAGAGAAATATATATATATATTACATATATTAAACACAGTATTAGACATCATTTAAAGATAGGCAGCAGTGTGTAAGGTACATTCTTTGGACCCGGTCCAGGTCCTAGCCACTGAAAACAAACAAAAACAAAAACGAAAAAACAAAGTCTCTATCTATTGACTGTCTATTATTGATTGTAGAAGATTGCTTACAATCTACAAGAAACAAAACTACCTCTGCACAACCTATACAGTGTGTTACACAATACTCACCTCTAGGCAACCTTTTTAAGCAAACTATTAAAAAACATTGGCATCTTCTCAGTTCTGATCCAACATTGGATACATCTTTTCAGATCCCCCTAGACTAGTCTACAGGAGAGCACATAACATCAGAGACATTGTGGTCAAATCAGACCTGCCTCCTAAAAAAACACACACTTTTTAAGATGACCTGCCAGATGGAAACCGACTATGTGGTGTCACTTTACAGAAAAATTCACTTTTTTCTATCACCCATCAACTGGGAAAGAGATAAAAATAAGAGGCAAAATAACATGTAAAACTACCAATGTAATCTATATGCTTAAGTGCCCATGTGGTAAAGCATATGTCGGTAAGACAACACGTGCTTTAAAAACACGTATTGCTGAACACAGGAGTACGATACGGAATGAGGATGAAAAAAGCCCAGTAGCTTTACATTTCAAAAAGGCACACCACACTGTCTCATCATTAAGATACCTTGGAATAGACAAGACGAGGGGGAGATATAGATAATCTCCTACTGAGCAGAGAAGTATGGTGGATCCATTATCTTAAAACTATGGCACCAACAGGACTCAATGAGGACTTTGACATTAGACCTTATTTGTAAATGTAACTTATAGAGGGAGACAGTCAATAGATGGAGACTTTGTTTTTTCATTTTGTTTTTGTTTGTTTTCAGTGGCTAGGACCTGTACGGGTCCAAAGAATGTACCTTACACACGGCTGCCTATCTTTAAATGATGTCTAATACTGTGTTTAATATATGTAATATATATATATATATTTCTCAAAAAGATCTCCTTCTAAAAAATGTCAAGTGTAAAAGATAAATTGTTAATAAATCATGTATAAAATGTATAAATTGGACGGTCGGGTGGCGTAGCGGAGATTGCGCTCGTCACCAATGCAAGAGGCTGTGGTCTCGACTCCCGGAGTCAGCATTGCCCTGCGGCTTGGGCCGATCGTCATACTAACTCGTTTGGCTGAGTTAGGGGGAGGGAAGTCGTGGGTGGTAATCTGGCGTTGTGGACAGCGACACCTACAGGTCAGGTCTGGGCGCCTGCTCAGCAAAAGGCAGGAAGTGGTGAAAGCAGCGTGACCTCCCACGCGTTACACTTCACCAATGAGAGTCCTCGCTGCCAGGTGAAAAGAGAGACGCTGGCTGTCTCCACATGTGTCGGAGGAAGCATGTGGTAGAATTCAGGGTTCCCTTGTACCGACCAGTAGGGGGAACATGCGCACAACGACCAGGTAGGGGAGGGGGGGAATTGGCATAACGACAAAATTGGGGGGAAAAGCATAGAAAAATCAGAGAAAAAGAGGATACAAAAAAGAAAGTATAAATCATGCTAATCTTGGGACCGCCCCTGATCACCAGGTGGGGCTGATAGCTAATCTATTTAATTTCCTGTATAAAAAGATGTAATTTTGTGTTGTGTTCATACTTGAAAAAGGCCAGAAGGGTTGGTCGAAACGTTGTATCTACTGCTATTATTTGTCAATTAAAACACCTTGGAGCATCAAAAGTGAGTTGCGAGCCCCGCTTTGTTTTATGTAATATTCACATTCATCCACAGTGTATTTTTTTAATCACTGCTTTCTGTAATTAACAACCTCATCTCCTCTCATTTCCTCTCTTTTCCCCTACCATCCTTTCTTCCTCTCCTTTCCTCTCTTCTCCTCTTCTCCTATTCTCTCGTCCTCTCCTCTCCTCTCCACTCCTCCTCTCCTCTCCTCTCCTCCTCTCCTCTCCTCTCCTCTCCTCTCCTCTCCTCTCCTCTCCTCTCCTCTCCTCTCCTCTCCTCTCCTCTCCTCTCCTCTCTAGTAATAAGATCCAGACCCAGCCTGGCTCCAGCAGTATCAGCCAAGGCAGAACCAGTCCCGGGGGCCATCCGGTCCTTCCTGTCCCAGATCGGAGCACCTACTGTCAGCTCTTAGGTGGTGGAGGGTTGTATAGCCCAACCAGCTCCAAGGTAACCCAGTTACAGTTTTACAGGCCTCCATTACAGTTTTACAGGCCTCCATTGAACTGGACTGGACATACTGGGCAGGACTCACTGGACCTGACATACTGGGCAGGACTCACTGGACTGGACATACTGGGCAGGACTCACTGGATTCACACTAGCCTAGAACCTGACCATCATATTATATTAGTGGCTTCACACTAGCTTAGAACCTGAGTATCATATGACACTATTGGCTTCACACTAGCCTAGAACCTGACCATCATAAGATATTAGTGGCTTCACACCAGCTTAGAACCTGACTATTATGATACTAGTGGCTTCAAACTAGCTTAGAACCTGACCATGATACTAGTGGTTTTACACTAGCCTAGAACATGATTGACTATCATATGATACTAGTGGCTTCACACTAGCTTAGAACCTGACCATCATATGATACTATTGGCTTTACACTAGCTTAGAACCTATGACTAACTAAGGACTGAAGGGGAGAATAATATACATTTTAAGATCATGGTTATCAATGTGGCAGATTCTAATTGAAAAACAACCAATGGTTCACTTTGAGATGACATTAGAAGTAGGTCTATGTAACCTATAGTTATATATTCTTACTGGCCAATTGCGTCTCGCTCTGCCATTATGAGATATCATCTCCAGCACCTACTGTGCGCGTGAAGAATTGCACATGCACCTCACTTGCACGTGACCACGCCTACTCCTGTGCGTGCCTCTACAAGACACAGGAAGTGGTCACGTCCACGCCCTTCCATATTTTTTTCCATCCGTGGATCTGCTATATGCACTTTAACCAGGTGGAACGTTGTTATGAAGCAAAGGGAGAGATTTCGCAATGTTGGACTTTCGCTAGAGGTTCGCCAGCCCCCGGACCCTTCTCGGCACGTCCGGACGGAACGTCGGTCCTATAGTGAACTTTCCTCGTCTCTTGGCAGTGGACCGATGGACTACGCTCGGCGTTTGGCAGTCGAGCCATGCCGCGCTCAGGTAGGACCGACAACGCCATGTGTTGGTACTAGCATATTCAATACTACTCGTTGTCTCGTGAGACGACCGGGCGATGTATTGGCGCGGGGGGCTGGGTATTTGGATAAATGTGGTCAACATGACTCGTTGTTGAATGTTTTTCCAATTATCCTGGCGCGCACAGCTACTGCTAATAATAATGTTTTTGGGGCGCCGTTCCCATGTGTCCCGCCGGGACTGTCTCCAGTTTTCCCTCCTCTTAACCATTTCATTGCTGACGGTCAATCGTGTCTAATGTTGGGGGTTTGGCTGAGGCTTATTTACCCTTTACATGGGTGGATGGTCTGACGACAGGGCCCAGGGCAGGTGTGCCGTGCTTAGAGAAGCAGGTGGCATCAGTTCTTTGCCCTGGCATGGTAGAACGGTATCCCACCCGGAAGCCAACGCCAGAGGGCGAGTCGGCCCGGCAGGTGGCTGAGTGGGCTGATGAAGCTTATACTGCCGCAGTACAGAATTTAGCAGCAACTAATAACATTGCTCAATTGGCGGGCGGCTACGTGGCGCAGTGGGCAAGGCGCTCGCAACGAATGCTGGAGACTAGGCTCGAACAGGATGCCTCCTGTTCGAGCCCCACTCTCCACATTGCTTTCAGTTTAGCTGGTCGTCCACAGTAATACAAATTGGCCGTATTACGGGGAGGGAAACTGAAGGGTGGGGATCGGGCGTTGTGGACAGCAACTCCTACAGGTCGGTTGGTGCGCCTGCGCAGTAGAATCAAGAGGCAGGCTATCACACATCACGGTCTTCACCGACGCCTCCCTTACGGGATGGGGGGGGACGTGTCGGACCGACGCAGTAGGGGGCAGCTGGCAGGACCATGCTGCCCGGTCTGCACTACATATCAATGTGTTGGAATTGAAGGCAGTGCTTCTAGTCCTCAAGCAGCTCGGCCACCTTGTGGTGGGTGAGCATGTTTTGATCAGGACGGACAACACGACGTCAGCGTCGTATATCAACAGACAGGGAGGAGTACGCTCCCCCCGTCTACACCGGGCGGCGGTCGAACTCTGGCTATGGGCATCTCTCAATCTGCGCAGCCTGAGGGCTCTCCACATCCCCGGCAGGGAGAATGTGGGTGCAGATGTGATGTCGCTGGGCGGTCCTCACCCTGACGAGTGGGGACTACGTCCAGACATAGTCAGACAGATCTGGGACTGATTTGGGGAGGCCGCGGTGGACCAGTTTGCGAGCAGCCAGTCCTACCAGTGCCCCTTGTGGTTCTCGGTCGGTCGGAAAGACAACCCCTCTCTGGGGGTGGATGCCTTCTCGATGTATCCGTGGCCGCCCGGGATTCTTTACGCGTTCCCCCCCATACACCTGATAGCTCAGCTGTTGGAGCGGGTACGTCGGGAGCGCAGGACTTTGATCCTGGTCGCGCTGGACCGGGGCACAGCTGTGTGGTTCCCAGCCCTGATTCGGCTCTTGGTGGCCCCGCTGTCGCCTGTTCCGTGGTCACCGCGGGCCCTCTCTCAGGCATGCGGAATGCTGTTTTTGCCTCCTGTTCTGGGGCAGCCTTTAAAGGGGACATGCATTGCTATTCCTAGCACTATTTGGGCAACTTTACACAATTCCTGTGAGTCTATGGAAGACATCTGTAAGGTTTATTAAAAAAAAATCATTGTTTTATATTTCTAATGGAGTACTCAAAAGCATCATTTTCCAGCCTCAGGATTTCAGGCTGTTATTGGCTTGGCTCCACCCATACTAGCAGAATGCTTTGAGTTACAGCCACCCACCAAATAGCTCCGCCCATACTGCATGTTCCCGTCCTTCCAGGTGAATTGAAAACAATTTATAGTAAACAAGATGTAGCCATTTTGATCATTGATAGATTGATTTCCTTCACCCTCAAATCAATCTACTAGTTTTTTAGACTCCTTGTGGACACATAAACAGTACTGTATATTTGTAGATCTGGTATGTCATAAATGGCTTGATGCAACACTTCTGTAATTCCGAGAGAGAGAGAGAGGGAGAGAGAGAGAGAGAGAGAGAGAGAGAGAGAGAGAGAGAGAGAGAGAAAACTGTGTAAACACTCTGCGTGTCTCCCGGGAGAGGGAGCCGGGAGACACGCAGAGTGTTTACGTGTCTCCCTCTCCCGTTCGAGGAAGTCCACCACCGCGCCGCGCCACAGCCCATGCTCCCGAACTGAGAGAGAGAGAACTGTGTAAACACTCTGCGTGTCTCCCTCTCCCGTTCCAGGAAGTCCACCACCGCGCCGCGCCACAGCCCATGCTCCCGAACCGAGAGAGAGAGAGAGAGAACTGTGTAAACACTATGCGTGTCTCCCTCTCCCGTTCGAGGAAGTCCACCACCGCGGGTCTATCTGATTCTCTCTCTCTCTCTCTCGCTCGCTCTGTCTACAACCACAGAGCCAATCGGATCACTGTCCGCTTACCCAGCGCCCGGGCGACGTCACGATATGCCTCAAATCAGGATGACCTAATTAAATCTAGCAGGAAATGGTCTGAGCTGAATCAGAGCAATCCGCCAATATGGTATTTAGACACAAAAACACATTGATACTAACTCCTATTACTATGATACAATGCTAGAGACTGAAAAATGACATTTATAATGCATATCACCTTTAATGGTTTGGCTGCTGAAAGGGTGAATCTGGAGGGGATGCGTCTTAACCCTACTGTGGTTAACACCATCCAGAACGAGCTCGCTCCGTCCACTACCGCGGTTTACGTAGGGAAGTGGCGTACGTTTCACGAGTGGTGTGAGGTTGGGGCTTTGAGGGCAGAACACTGTTCAGCCACCCTCTCGTGAGACGTTTCCTGCTTGGCGCACGCCGTCTCAAGCCTGTGGAACGTTCTCTGTCTCCGAGTTGGGACCTCCAACTGGTCCTGGGACGATTGTTGGAGGCCCCGTTTGAGCCTCTTGAGCAGGCGCCATTGGATCGACTGTCCTTTAAGACCGCGTTCCTTTTGGCCATCACCTCCGCTAAGCGCGTGGGTGAGCTGTGTGCTCTCTCGGTGCTGTCAGAGTGCCTGTCTATTCGCGCCGATAGCAGTGCGACTCTGAGGCTTAATCCAGTCTTCGTGCCAAGGAATATCCGGAGCTCTTATCGCTCCAGGGATATTGTGCTTCAGGCGTTTCACCCTCCTCCTCACGCTAGTGATTTGGAGGCGAGCCTTCACCTGTTGTGTCCTGTCCGTGCACTGAAGGTTTACCTTAGTCGCACGCGGGATCTCAGCGATTTGTTTCTTACAGTGGCTCTCGCACGGGTAAGGCGCTGTCCAAGCAACGCCTGTCACATTGGTTGTGCGAGGGCATTGCCCTTTGCTACACTTTGACTGGACAGGTTCCCCCCACTCGTGGAGTGGCGGCCTCCGCTGCCCTGTTGGGGAGGGGCCTCGGTGGAGGACATCTGCGCTGCGGACTCCTGGTCCTCCCCGGGTCCTTTCGTTAGGTTTGACCTCATGGACATGACTGGGGGTTCTTTCTCCCAGGCAGTCCTGAGGTCCGGGACCTCTCCTGCATCCCGCCATCAGGTGGGCTAGCAGGTGGGTGTGGACCGCTGAGTGCTGTGTCACACGTGGTCCCGCTTGCACTGTGCGTTCTGGGGTGCCTGGTTCCCTTTTTCGCACATTGGTTGTAGTTGACTGCCTCCCCCCCTTCGTTAGGACAGGCGGGTGGACGGGACTCCCCTCCTCCCTGGCAGGGGCTTACAGGCCCTCAGGGGGTGCATTTGACGTGGCCACGCGTCCGCTCTGCCCCTTTTGATCTCATAATGGCAGAGCGAGACGTGATTGGCCAGTATGAATATATGACGAAGGTTATCCTATAACCCTAGTTATATGAATACTGGCTGAGCGTCTCGCTCTTCAGTGCCCTGAGGTCCCTTGGATGTTTTTCACGAATGGAATTCAAACTTGGAAGGGCGTGGACGTGACCACTTCCTGTGTCTTGTAGAGGCACGCACGGGAGTAGGCGTGGTCACGTGCAAGTGAGGTGCATGTGCAATTTTTCACGCGCACAGTAGGTGCTGGAGATGATATCTCATAATGGCAGAGCGAGACGCTCAGCCAGTATTCATATAACTAGGGTTATAGGATAACCTTCGTTTAAACAAAGGTATCCAATGGAGTTTTTTACCACTAGTTGCTTAAATTGGCAATACATAGCACAGTATAAGAAAAGAGGTCCCCAAAAGTTGTCTATCACATGTTTTTCGAGCATGAGGATACGCAAGCACGCCACACGCACAGGGGTGACATAGAACACAAAAAGAGTGCACAATATTTTATATTAAATGGAAATCAGTATATCTTTCTTAATAACAAGTTGTTCTGCTTGTGTTGCCAGGTCAGCCCCCTCACAACATTGACCTTAGCCCAGAGCCCCGTCCCACGAGCTCCATCCCCCTGCCGACACCCGGAGCTCCTGGGGGTTAATGTGGGGCAGCGCGTCCGGCGCCTCAGCTCTCCTGAGGGGGGGGAGGAGGGGGGAGGAGGAGGAGGAGGAGAGGAAGGGGGAGAGGGAGAGAGGAGACGCCAATCACAGCTGCTGCAGCTACACAGAGAGCTACAAAACGTAGAGGTGTGTGTGTGTGTGTGTTTTGTATATATAAACCTCATTTAATCAGGTAAGTCACATTGAGACCAGGGTACATATTAAGTGTATCTATAAAACAAAAAACAAATCATTTAAAATGTACAATATTAATCTTAATAATGAACAATATTACCATAATGGTGACAACAATAAGAATACAAATCATACAAATAATAAGAGTAATAATATTATTACTGTTTCATATGATACTAGTGGCTTAACACTAGCTTATTATTACTAATAGTATTACTATTTTTATTCATATTGTTGTAATACTTATAATACAATACTCAATTAAAAACTACAAAAACAGTTATAGCTAAAATCCTACAGTTATAAATGTAAGGGCTGATTGTTGACAATTATAAATGTATGGTCTGAATGGTAGACAGTTATAAATGTTACGGCTGAATGGTAGACAATATAAATGTTAGGGCTGAATAGTAGACAGTTAAAAATGAATGGTAGACAGTTATAAATGTTAAGGCTGAATGGTAGACAATAGACATTTATAAATGTAAGGGCTGCATGGTAGACAGTTATAATGTTAGGGCTGAATGATAGACAGTTATAAATGAATGGTAAACAGTTATACATGGAATAGCTGAATGATAGACAGTTGTAAATGTTAGGGCTGAATGGTAGACCGTTATAAATGAATGGTAGACATTTATTAATGTTATGGCTGAATGGTAGACAGTTATAAATTAATGGTAAGCAGTTGTAAATGTAAGGGCTGAATGGTAGACATTTATGAATGTAAGGGATGAATGTTAAGACAGTTATAAATGTAAGGGCTGAATGGTAGACAGTTATAGGTGTAAGGGCTGAATGGTAGACAGTTATAAATGTAAGGGCTGAATGGTAGACAGTTATAGGTGTAAGGGCTGAATGGTAGACAGTTATAGGTGTAAGGGCTGAATGGTAGACAGTTATAGGTGTAAGGGCTGAATGGTAGACAGTTATAGGTGTAAGGGCTGAATGGTAGACAGTTATAGGTGTAAGGGCTGAATGTTAGACAGTTATAAATGTAAGGGCTGAATGGTAGACAGTTATAGGTGTAAGGGCTGAATGGTAGACAGTTATAGGTGTAAGGGCTGAATGGTAGACAGTTATAATGTTAGGGCTGAATGATAGACAGTTATAAATGAATGGTAAACAGTTATACATGTAATAGCTGAATGATAGACAGTTGTAAATGTTAGGGCTGAATGGTAGACCGTTATAAATGAATGGTAGACATTTATTAATGTTATGGCTGAATGGTAGACAGTTATAAATGTAAGGGCTGAATGGTAGACAGTTATAGGTGTAAGGGCTGAATGTTAGACAGTTATAAATGTCCACAATTTTCTTTCTACAAAAATAAGGAAACAAGACTTGTTTAAATATAAAACATCAAGCTTTGTTCTTCATTTTGTAGTTTAAAGATTAATTTATCATATTTTATTTATACATGTTTTATTTATTTATACTTAAACTTAAATATTTATAGTACACTATTTTATGTGTGTTTGTGTGTATCTATATGTGGTGTGTGTGTGTGTGTGTGTGTTTATGTCTTGGTCTATCTCTCTCTGGTAACCACTAATCTAACCTTATCTCGGTCTCTCTCTCTCTCTCTCTCTCTCTCTCTCTCTCTCTCTCTCTCTCTCTCTCTCTCTCTCTCTCTCTCTCTCTCTCTCTCTCTCTCTCTCTCTCTCTCTCTCTCTCTCTCTCTCTCTCTCTCTCCAGGTCAGGGGAAAGGTGGGATTGTTTGAGGCTCATATTTCTGGGATTCAAGCCCAGGTCCTGGAACTCCAGCGCAGCCCGCGGCCGCTGCGCCGACAGATAGACACAGACCATGACCCCTCCCAGTCCAACCAGCCAATCACAGTCCACGACAGTCGGAAGCTCCAGCCCTCTCAGTCAAAGGACGGCCCCCTGCTCCAAAATGGGAGGGAGACCAAGGGAGAGAGAGACGGAGAGAGGAGTGAGAGAGGGGGGGAGGGAGAGAGGAGAGGGAGAGATGGAGAGAGGAGAGAGATAGAGAGAGAGAGGAAAGAGAGAGAGGAAGAGGGGAACAGAAACAAAACAGAAGAAGAGAAGCAGTCAATTGGCCAAAGGGAGAGCCAATCAGAAACTAGAACAAGTTTGAATTACAGTTTGGATGGTCCAATCAGTATTCAGAGTTCATGTCAAACTTCTGAACAGGCAGTAAGGAACGTCAAGCATGAGAGAGAGCGAGAGAGACAGAATGAGGAGAGAGAGGGAGGGAGACAGAATGAGGAGAGAGAGGGAGAGAGACAGAATGAGGAGAGAGAGGGAGGGAGACAGAATGAGGAGAGAGAGGGAGGGAGACAGAATGAGGAGAGAGAGGGAGGGAGACAGAATGAGGAGAGAGAGGGAGAAAGACAGAATGAGGAGAGAGAGGGAGAGAGACAGAATGAGGAGAGAGAGGGAGGGAGACAGAATGAGGAGAGAGAGAGAGACAGACAGAATAAGGAGAGAGAACAAGAGAGACAGAATGAGGAGAGAGAGCAAGAAGGACAGAATGAGGAGAGCGAAGAGGCAAACGAGGGAATAGGAGAGAGAAAGAGAGGAGAAGAGAGAGAGGAAGGAGAGAGACAACCGAGTATCGATGTGCTACTGGAAGGGGGAGGCTGGCTCTGGACACGACCGCAGGACAACTCCCCTGTGTCCTTGGAGGTCCAACACCATACCTTAAACGTGTATCCCTTCATCCCTCCTTCTATCCCTCCATCCATCCCTCTATCCATCCCAGCTGTCATTATCACAGATCACGGAGTGGAATCCTCCCCTCCCTGTTCCCAACAAGGTAATTAAAGTGAAGGTTTGGTCACATCTCTTCTAGTAATATGAAACAAATTCAACTTTAGTTAAACTTCTGTTACTAGCCAGGCTTTTATAGTATTTGCTTCAATCATTCAATACAACTGGTCTATATTGTATATGGGACCAGCCTTTAATTCCTTTTGTACAAAACTGTTGCTCAGTAAAAATCTGGAAATACTATCAAATAGTTTTTTTATACAAGTATGCGTGTGACCTATATAAAAATGAGGCTATCGAATCACATATCAGTTACGTATCATTCATTATGATGTCACTCCAACAGACAGAGCATTCTCATTTTAGTGTCAACCTCACTCCAAGGCAGAGAAAGAGAGAAAGTACGAATTTTGACTTGCAAAAGGCTTGGGAGTCAATTCTACTTGCAAAATCCCATATTTCCACTCTCAGAAATGTGTTCTCAGAACACAGGACAGGGTGCTCCATGTATCAGAACAGGGCAGGGTGCTCCATGTATCAGAACAGGGCAGGGTGCTCCATGTATCAGAACACAGGACAGGGTGCTCCATGTATCAGAACAGGGCAGGGGTGTAAAGTACTTGAGTACTTTACTCCTTACATTTAAAATGCAGACCTACAAAGTACAAATCTCGCAGGTCCAACTATTTTAATTAGTATATTTGTTTCTCTGGCCGAACTAATGTTAACGTTATTAATCCTGCGGCCGCACTTTATTTAAAAACAGCCAATCAAATCCCCATCAATGGAAAATGAACCCGCCCAGACCCATGCTGATTGGTCCTTGTACAAGACTAGAAAGCGGGGATATTTGATTAAACCCCTGCTATCAGAAGAATAGACAGTCAGATTTTTTTTTACTTAAGTACATTTAAAAGGTGAAACTTTTTGACTTTTACTCAAGTGTGTTTTTAGCCAGATACTCTGACTTTTACTTGAGTACGATTTTGAGACAGTACCCATACTTTCACTTAAGTATACTTTCTGGGTACTTTTTACACCCCTGGAACAGGGGGCAGGGTGTTCCATGCATCAGATCAAGGGGCAGGGGGTCCATGCATCAGATCAAGGGGCAAGGTGTTCCATACATCAGAACAAGGGGCAGTGTGTTCCATACATCAGAACAAGGGGCAGGGTGTTACATGCGTCAGATCAAGGGGCAGGGTGTTCCATACATCAGAACAAGGGGCAGGGTGTTCCATACATCAGAACAAGGGGCAGGGTGTTACATGCGTCAGATCAAGGGGCAGGGTGTTCCATACATCAGAACAAGGGGCAGGGTGTTACATGCGTCAGAACAAGGGGCAGGGTGTTCCATACATCAGAACAAGGGGCAAGGTGTTCCATACATCAGAACAAGGGGCAGGGTGTTCCATACATCAGAACAAGGGGCAGGGTGTTCCATACATCAGAACAAGGGGCAGGGTGTTCCATACATCAGAACAAGGGGCAGGGTGTTCCATACATCAGAACAAGGGGCAAGGTGTTCCATACATCAGAACAAGGGGCAGGGTGTTCCATACATCAGAACAAGGGGCAGGGTGTTCCATACATCAGAACAAGGGGCAGGGTGTTCCATACATCAGAACAAGGGGCAGGGTGTTCCATACATCAGAACAAGGGGCAGGGTGTTACATGCAGGAAAGGACTAAAGAGTGTTGGGAAAAATAGAACGACATTCTCAGACAGTTTCACTCAGTTTACAAGTGTTGCTTTAAGCTCTGGGCATGTTGAGAGAGAGAGGGACGAGAGAGATTGAGATAGAGAGAGAACAGATGTGTCTTGCTGCAGCGTGTTGTCTTGTGACTGCAAATTATAATAAAGAAAAAAAGAAAAAGAACACTGCACCCATGGTAACCGTAACCACGAAAACAATGAATTTAGACTGGTTTCTAATAGAGCCTTTATTTATCAAAACATGCAGCTATACCCAGCGAGTAAAAGGCACTTGACGTTTAAGTGAAGATTGATGGTATTTTTCCTGGTTAGAGCGTCAGGATAGTTTGTGTTGTACTCTTCCATGACTGATGACCATACAGAACAATGCAATATGGTTGGCAAACTGCACACAGAGGTCCACTTGGACTTTGACTGTAAAAAAGAAATCTGAGCAAGCAATTCCATTCTGATGGCTGGTGCAATAAGTTACACATTAGTTAATCTTCGGTGTTGATACTATGTTAGCATTAGCTAGCAAAACTCTCTTAATTCTAACTTTTGTCCCCATCCTCCTGGAATGTCCCAAAATAAGCTGTCCCAAAATGTATGTGGACTGTCCCAAAATGAATGTGGACCGTTCCAAAATGTATGTGGACTGTCCCAAAATGTATGTGGACTGTCCCAAAATGAATGAGGACCGTTCCAAAATGAATGTGAACCATCTCAAAATGAATGTAAACCGTCCCAAATTTAAAATCTTTTTCTCTGCACCAGACTCCCATACTCTCAACTCAGACCAGGTACCTTCCTGCCAGCCTAGCCCCAGTTCCAGCCCTGTCCCTGGGCCTAGCTCTTCAACCTGCCCCCTGAGGAAACTATCTTCCTCCTCTACATCCTCAGCTGGCTTCTCCTCATCCTGGGAGGAGTCGGAGGATGACATCTCAAGTGATACTGAGAAAGGGGATCAGCTCCTTAACCCAGCACTCCTCACCTCCCAACAGAGAGCGGTAAGTAGTGACTAAAGTGCTGTGACCACAGGAGGTCTGTGTGTGTGTGTGTGTGTGTGTGTGTGATTTATTTCCTCAGATACCCCCATCTGAGCATATTTAATCCCAGTGAGCCCATCTGCAGTTGAATATTATGACGAAATAGTTGATTATTAAGACGGCATAGTTGATTATTATGACAGCATAATTTATTATTATGACGGCATAATGATGGCATAGTTGAATATTATGACGTCATAGTTGATTATTATGATGGCATAGTTTAATATTATGACATAATTGATTATTATGACGACATAGTTGATTATTATGACAGCATAATTTATTATTATGAAGGCATAATTTATTATTATGACAGCGCTATTGATTATTATGACGGCATAATTGATTATTATCAGCACATCCCAAGTTCTACTCCTTGCAACAGTTATAGGCTTATGTTTACTGGCTGGTGCCTCACCGGTGTTCGCTTTCTGCTTTGACATGATCTTCTGTATGGTAGCATGTACAGTATATATATTTATTCTTACCATATTTATATACAGTATATGCACACATCTGTCTGTACATACTTGCATATAATATTTTTTTTTTTTTTAACTTAAATTTGTATTCACATTTACAGACATACAACACTTAGACAACACCTACAATGACATCAATGACATGGCAACACACTAACATGGGCTCCTTGAATATGGTCCAGCCTCCCAGACCCCCATAAGAGGGACCCCCCCTCCCGCCATCTCCCCCTAGAAATAGGGCTCCCCACATCCCAGGTCCGTCCCACGCGGGGCCGAGCACTCAGCGACACAGGTCCCTTGAATTTAATTGGGCCAGGCTCAGTAGAGGAGCGAGGGGTGGTACTCCCCCCCACCGAGCCAAGCTCATATAATCCTTTTTACATATCTGTAGATACTAGGGGTGTAACGGTACACAAAAAACACGGTACGGTACGTACCTCGGTTTTGAAATCAAGGTTCGGTACAGGTTTTCGGTAAAGTGGTGGAAAGTTTGGCTTTCCATGTTCCACTCAGGGGTGATGTAGTGTGCAGTAACTAATTGTACTTGTAGGGCTGTCAACGAATATTCTATATTGAAATTAATAATCGACTTGTAAAAAAATATTCAAAAATAATAATAATTATATTAGATTGTGAAGAAAACAGCCCCCGGTGGGCGGTCGTTAGTGGTTAACATACCACTGTATTCATTCGGTACACTACACAGCCGTTCTGTACGGTACGGTACACACTGAAACGGTTCGGTTCGGTACGGATACGTGTACCTTTACACCCCTAGTAGATATTATATATATATATATCTGTATATCCCTTACCTACTCTTACTAGTTACACTGCTGACTTACTACCATAGGGTCTTTGTACCTGTATCACTGTACATATTAATACTCTGTACCACTACATATACATCTGATTAGCACTATTGCTCAGTAGTACTGATTTATATATTTTATACCCAGTTTAATCACCTGTACATTGTATATTACTATTGCACTTTACTGTTACATTTGCACTCTTGTTGGATGCCAAACGTATTTTCGTTGTACTGTACTTGTGCTGTATAATGACAATAAATTTGAATCTAATCTAATGTAATCTAATTTTGATCAGTCGCAAATTGCTTTCGTGTTGCCTGTGGATTCTGTGTGCTCACGGTCTTGTGGTTGGCTGCATGCTCTTGTAAGGAGCTGGCAAGGCGTTTATGTATGCAAATTCAGGTGAATGCACATTCAATTTAAGAATCAGTGGCATTCCTCATTCTGGGGAGCGCAGCTGAGAACACTTTGGCTATTTAAGAACACAGTTTCACGCGTTCAATCCGGCTGGGATCTTTCTTGATTGATTGATTGATTGATTGATTGATTGAACATTTTATTAACAGATTGCAGAATGGGTACAATACAGTACGGCTCAATACACATAATTGTTAAGGGAATGCAGACCAGAGAAAGACTTTTTTCTGGTTTACATCAGGGTCCCCCATTTTCAATTCATAATGACATTTATGACATACACAACATACATATACAGATATATATCATGACATTTATGACATACATGACATACAGATATACAGTACTGTTACATTTATGAATGAATGAATAAATGCTACTATGCAAAGCATAGTAGTAGAACATAAAAAAAAAACGAAAACAAATAAAATTGCCGAAAAGGTGTAGGCTGAAGCCTACCCTTTTTACATTACATTATTTACACACAAAGAAAATATAAAAAAGAAACATAATTCAGTACATCATTTAGCAAAGGTTACAAACGTTTCATAGTTTTATGTACAAAACGTATACACGTTTTGTACATAAAACTATGAAACGTTTGTAACCTTTGCTAAATGATGTACTGAATTATGTTTCTTTTTTATATTTTCTTTGTGTGTAAATAATGTAATGTAAAAATATATATATATATATATTTGTCACTATTTGAATACAGTTATGTTATAGATAAAATATAATTAGGATAATAATGAGGTTTTATATTTATGTATCACCATATATTTGAGTGATTTCTTAAAAGTATGTAGCGAACTACACATTTTTACTTCTTTGTCAAAGTTATTCCATAGTTTTGCCCCTTTAACAGATATACATCGACTTTTTATATTTGTCCTTGCCTTTGCAATATTGAATACACAAGTTCCCCTAAGTCTACACCGGCTCTCTCTAGTCTGGAACAACTCCTGAATGCAACTTGGAAGTGAGTGCTTATGTGCTTTGTACATTATTATTGCAGTGCTAAGATCAACAAGATCTTCCAATTTTAAGGTATTTGATTTAATAAAGAGTGCGTTCATAGTAATCAGCTTGATTCACAATTCTTATTGCATTCTTCTGCATTAGGAACATTTGGTTAGTGTTTGTTTTATATGTGTTTCCCCATACCTCCACACAGTAGGTTATGTATGGAACTATGAGCGAACAGTACAACAAATGGAGTGAGTTCTTGTTTAAGGTATATTTCATTTTATATAATATTGCAATGGTTTTGGATATTTTTTTTGGTTTTTTATATGTGATTTCCAGTTGAGTTAGTTTAGTTTAGTTTATGACATACAAGATATACAAATATACAGTACTGTTTAACAGAGATCCTAACAGAAACTATATACATTCGAGGGGGAGGAAACTGTACATTACGAGGGGGTTGGGTGGGTGGGTGGGGGGGGGGTTGGACATTTACAGGGGCCATTTAGGGTTGGTCTTATGAAGTTCGTAAGAAGACATTTAAGAAGACACTTAAGAAAATGTTCCAGAATGAGGTGCAATGTTCTAGTTACTACATTGTAAGAATATAATCTCTGGGATTTCTCCCTGTTTATAAAGTGATGAGATGATTGTGGCTACTAGTTAATCTGGGCAGGACCATATATAGAGCAGGTACAGGCAGGTCTTAGCAGAACCATATATAGACACAGTTTGGTCTTTACAGTATTGCAGTAATGTCTCCATAACCGTTGCTAAGTAACTGCAGGAGTGAATTAAAGTGACTTCTTAACCTTCTGTTACACAACCTCAGACTCTATCCTTTTCACAAGACAGACCCACCTGCTAATAGAAGGTTGAGACTTGTGTATAATTTAATAGTATAAATTAGTAGTATAGTTAAGTAATATAGTTTGTATTGTTTGATATGATAGTTTAGTTGTATTTAATATCCTATATTAGTTGTATACAGTTTAATATGATAGTTTAGTTGTATAGTTTAATATGATAGTTAAATATGATAGTTGTATAATTGTATATAATAGTTTAGTTGTATAGTTTAATATGATAGTTTACTTGTATAGTTTAATAAATGGGTAGTTGACAAATATGCAGTAAAAGGCTTTTTGTAAAACCTTTTTTTATCTGATATTTGAGAAAAAACAAGGTCACTAACTTTGTTCATTCTTTCACTGTTTCAAAATTTTTCACTGAACTGCAATGCAAATGTGTTCTATTGTCAGTTTAATAGTATTGTTTAATATGATAGTTTAGTGGTGTAGTTTATGATAGATTATAGTAGGGTGACCAAACGTCCTCTTTTGCCCGGACATGTCCTCTTTTCACGCCCTGTCCGGGGCGTCCGGAGGGGGGGGTTATAAATTCATGGAAATGTCCGGGTTTAATTGTTTTTCAGTTTCAGTTTCACGGCCCTTTGCGAGCATCTGAAGGCTCGGGACTGCATTTTTCGCCGAACATATAAATTACAGAATTAAAGCGCCATTCGTTGCCGTTCGAATGCCATGTGAATCGCCAAAATCTGTGCCTCGGTTCTCGAGTTACATGCCGATATGTCAGGCATGCGACTTTTTACGTGCCGCGCCAGATTATCACCCCGGACTCCCGGAGAAGCATGCAGCTGCAGAGCTATGGATTTGCTGTGTTTTCCAGATTATTCAAAAAATATATATATATTATTTTGGAATATTGCAACTACTACACAAAAACGTGAGTACACAAGTTCAACTCATGTTCAGCCCTATGTTACTCATTAGCACTAAAAGTGATTTTTATTTATTGTGTACGAAACTTCAGAAGGTTATCTTTCAAAAGAGACCAGGCTTATGCATGTGCTATAAGCATAAAGTATAAAGATAAGCTTTGCAAAAAATGTATGCAGTCCTCAAGTTCAAGTAAAAAAATTTCCACTTTTCTGGGCGCATGTTATGTGGTTACATTTGGGATATTGCAACCACTGCAGAAAAATGTGAGTACACAAGTTCACGTTCAACTCAAGTTCAGACCTATATGCTACTCTATTTCATTAGCACTAAAAGTGATTTTCTTTTTTTGCATTAGTAACTTCAGAATGTTATCTTCCAAAATACTTCCAACACTCATCGGGTCAGACATAACAAAAATTGTCATTCATTCTGGATCGTTTGACATCCTGCGAAGGAAAACGGGCACAGAGACATTGAAAGAGGATTTCACTTGTTTAATGAACACACTAGACAAATATCAGGATGTATCCATCAGTGGACCAATTGCATGCTATCGCAGAGGACAAGAAGCCTTTAGTCGACTCCTAAATTTTAATTCATGGTTAGAATCTGCCTGTCTTAAACACGGACTGAATTTCATTGACAATTTTAATGTGTTCTGGAATAATCCTGAACGCTTTCAGAGGAATGGATTCTTCCCAAACTTGGGAAGCTTCTAGCAGCAAACCTACGTCATGCCTTAGTGACTTCCAAGGGCATCAAACTCGTGATACAAGCACGAGCACAAGGCGTCCTGTCCCCAGACAAGGCCATCATGGCCACCAGCAACCCGCTTGATCAAATGTCCCCGAGAGCGCTAATCAAACCAGCTCATCATGCACTAGAGGAGATGGACAGTCTGCTAGCACCAAAAAGTGTTAAATGAATAGTACAAACACCATGCCATCTTTCAAAACATACCGGTAATCTTAACCAGCCAATGGCATGGTAAAAGCTATAACAGATATACACCATCAATGCGTTCACCTGCTATTAACCTCAAAGCCATCAAGGTCAAGCCAAAGCAGACCTCCTCTAAACAAATAAAATTAGCCCTCCTAAATGTCAGATCATTGAATAATAAATTTTTTTTAGTAAATGATCTGATTAAAGAAAATAACTTAGATTGCATTTGCCTAGTAGAGACATGGCTAAATAATGACACAGCTACATCAATAATGATTGAGGCTTCTCCACCAGACTATCATTTTTATCAAATACCCAGAAAAAATAGAAGGGGTGGCGGAGTTGCAGCAATTTTCTCCTCAAAACTCTTGTTTAGAATCACGGAACTAGGCGAGTTCATGTCGATGGAATATCTTGCCATTGAGCTGAAAACAGACACTCAGACACTCACCAATATTTATAAAGGAGCTCTCTGAACTGATCTCATTATGTGTTACCGGATATGATAAGGTGATCCTAAATGGAGACTTGAACATCCATTTTAATAAGAAAACAGACTCCAAAACTATAGAGCTAGAAAATCTACTGGATAGCTTTGACCTAACACAACATATAACAAATGCAACTCACAAGCTTGGAAATACATTAGACTTAGTTATAAGAACAACTGGGCTAAGCATAACAAATGTCTCAATAACTGAATTACCTGTCTCCGACCATCACTGTATATTTTTTGATACTCAAATAACACTTACTAAAACAAAAAAAGAAATCATAGTTAAAAAGAGGCTCCTAAACGACAAGGCTGAATCAAAGTTCATTAATCTTATCAGATTACATGAACCACACAATCATGACAGCTCTCTAAATGAAATGGTAGAAAATCTCAATGATGCACTGTCATCTGTATTAGATTCTGTCGCCCCACTAAAAATGAAAAAGAAAAAAACCAGAGCCTCGCCCTGGCTGAACTATAATGCTGTCAACAAAGAAAAAAGGAAATGTCGTGCAGCAGAGCGAAAATGGAGAAAAACAAAAACCACCACATGCTGTGATATATACAAAGATGCTTTAACTGCTTATAATAAAACCATCCGCTTAGCAAGGAAAGACTACTTCTCTAAAATCATTACAGAAAATGCTGGAAACTCCAGAATCCTTTTTTCCACTATTAATCTACGACTCAAACTACTCAAACCGTGCAATGTAACCATGAGAAGTTTCACATGCATCACATTAGATGTACTCTGCAAAACTGTCTCAGAATGTAACTCCTCCACCTCAGACATTGACCCTATACCTACAGCTTTCTTCAAACGGGTGTTTAATAGTGTTTCAAGCCCTGTGCTAGATATCATAAACACTTCCGTTAGAACTGGTATTTTCCCAGATGCCTTTAAAACAGCAGTTGTAAAGCCATTACTAAAAAAAAACTAACTTGGATAGTAATGAAATGGCAAATTATCGTCCAATATCCAACCTACCATTCATTAGCAAAGTACTTGAAAAGATAGTTTCAGTTCAAATAAATTCCTTTCTTGAAGAAAACAACATCTTAGAAGAATTTCAGTCGGGATTCAGAAAATATCATAGCACTGAAACTGCCCTCACCAAAATAATCAGTGACCTCAGGCTAAACTCTGACGAGAATAAGATCTCCATCCTTGTCCTGCTAGATCTCAGTGCAGCATTTGATACAATCGATCACGATATTCTAATCGATCGTCTTGAAAACCTTGTCGGTTTCTCAGAACATGTGCTAAGCTGGTTCAAAACATACATCAGAGGGAGGAAATTCTATGTTAGACTAGGAGAGCACATGTCTGATATATACGACAACAACTATGGAGTTGCACAAGGGAGTTGCTTAGGTCCTTTACTCTTCTCCCTTTACATGTTACCGCTGGGTGATATCATCAGAGAACATAATGTAGATTTCCATAGCTATGCGGATGATACACAACTGTACATATCTGCTGAACCAAATTATACAGCGATTAGCTCCATTACAGACTGCTTACTGGCAATAAATAAATGGATGAGTAAGAACTTCCTGAAACTAAATGAGAACAAAACTGAAATTCTAATTATCGGCCCCAAAACTAAAAAAGAAACGTTAATAAAGAACCTAGGAGGACTAACCCCTTGGATCAAATCTGAGGTCACTAGTCTCGGGGTTATCATAGATTCAGAACTGAACTTCAATTCTCATATTATTTAAAGTTATTATTATATTAGCAAAGTAACGAAAACATCGTTCTTCCATCTCAAAAATATAGCAAAAGTACGACCATTTATTTATCAGAACAATGCTGAGAAGCTAATTCATGCATTCATATCTAGCCGGTTAGACTACTGTAATGCACTTTTCACAGGTCTCCCTAAGAAAACCACAGAGAGGCTTCAGCTAATCCAAAACTCTGCAGCCCGACTGCTAACTAGAACCAAAAGGAGAGAGCACATTAGTCCAGTCTTAGCTGCTTTACACTGGCTTCCTGTAACATTTAGAATTGACTTTAAGGTCCTTCTCCTTACATACAAAGCTCTAAATGGACAGGGACCTAGCTACATCACCTAGTAAATATACAAACATACAACACTAATAAATTACACGCCAGCAAGAACACTGCGATCATCAGCTGCTGGACTACTAGAGGCTCCCAGAAACAGTCAAAAGAGGATCGGTAATGCAGCCTTTATCAACTATGCCCCAAAACTGTGGAACAAACTACCCCAAAACATCAGGGAAGCCAACTCGCTAGACATCTTCAAAAGACAGCTTAAAACCTATCTCTTTGCTCAGGCATTTCAATGACTTACCTGCACTATTCTTACCCTGCCTACTTTTCTATGCTAATTTTATCTTATTTTACACTGGCTATCAAATTCATGTGTCGGTTATCACACTTTTTACTTCTTACTGATGACTATTTTTAAACTGAATAATTTTAAACTATTTTTCACACTTTTTACTGTAACCTTGCTATTTACATGTTTTACTGTTGTTGTATGTCCGTTCTATTTTATAATTTTTTGACTATTTTTAAACTTAATCATTTTAAACTACTTTATTATTTGTATTACTGAATAGAGAGCCTATTAGGATGCTAGATCCTAATGTGAAACACTGTGATTTACCATACCCTGCCTATCAAATTCATGTGTCGGTTATTGCACTTTTTACTTCTTACTGATCTCAACTGAATCATTTTAAACTATTTTTATTATTGCTAGATCCAAATGTGAAACACTGTGACTATTTGTATTACTGAATAGAGAGCCTATTAGGATGCTAGATCCTAATGTGAAACACTGTGATTTACCATACCTTGCTATGCTCGCTCATGCCTGTATTTTTTATGTCTGTTCTATTTTATAATTTTTTTACTATTTTTAAACTGAATCATTTTAAACTATTTTTATTATTTATGTTACTGAAAACTGTAAGCGGAGAGCCTATTGGGATGCTAGATCCTAATGTGAAACACTGTGATTTGCCATACCTTGCTACCTGTCTATCTTTTTTATGCCCGCTTATGCCTGTATTTTTTACTGTTGTGAAGCACTTTGAACTGCAACCTCTGTATGAAAAGTGCTATACAAATAAAGTTATTATTATTATTATTATTAAAAGAGACCAGGCTTATGCGTGTGCTAAGCATAACGTATAAAGATAAGCTTTGCAAAAAAAGAATGCAGTCCTCAAGTTCAAGTAAAAAAAAAAAAAAAGGCCGCTTTTCTGGGTGCATGTTAAGAGGTTAAAACAATAAAGCCATCTTTGAGTAAACTTTGAGTAGAGATTCAAGATTCAAGAGGTTTATTCATCACATACAGTACAGTACATACACAAGACATAGTGAAATGAAGGTGGCCATGCCTGCTTCGATTGTGCAAAGTATCATTAAGTATCTCGAGGCTGGGGCCAGCATGTCCTCTTTTTTGGAAATCAAAATATGGTCACCCTAAAAGTTTATAGGCCTATACTATAGCTTAATATGATAGTTTAGTAGTACAGTTTAATATGATAGTTTAGTAGTACAGTTTAATACGATAGTTTAATATGATAGTTTAGTAGTAGTTTATGATAGTTTAATAGTATAGTTTATATGATAGTTTAGTATAGTTTAATATTATGATAGTTTAGTAGTATAGCTGGATATGATAGTTTAGTAGTAGGCCTACAGTTTAATAGTACAGTTGAATTAGTTTGTATTCGTTTTGTTTGCTTATGTTGGTGTAGCACTTATAGCTCCTAGTGAGCTGCCTTGGAACTCACGTAGTTGTAGTGCTGATAATTATAGATAAAGATTCCAGCTGGTTATGTATTCAATAGCTAAGTTAGCTAGCTATCACTAGCCTCCATGCTGTTATGTTATGTATTCAATAGCTAAGTTAGCTAGCCACCATTAGCCTCCAGGCTGTTATGTTATGTATTCAATAGCTAAGTTAGCTAGCTACCACTAGCCTCCAGGCTGTTATGTTATGTATTAAATAGCTAAGTTAGCTAGCTAGCATTACCCTCCAGGCTGGTGATGTTATGTATTCAATAGCTAAGTTAGCTAGCTATAGCAGTAGCCTCCGGGCTGGTGATGATGTTATGTATTCAATAGCTAAGTTAGCTAGCTAGCTAGCACAAGCCTCCAGGCTGTGATGTTATGCATTCAATCGCTAAGTTATCTAGCTATCGTTAGTCTCCAGGCTGTTGATGTTATGTATTCAATAGCTAAGTTAGGTAGCTAGTGCTAGCCTGCAGGCTGTTATGTTGTCTCGTCGGTTCTAGTCGACAAGGTGAATAACGTTAGTAGAGGAGAGATACATTTTCATAGTCAGAATAACGTTTTAATAGGCTTTGGCATTTGTTATATCATGTAACGTTACAACTAAGGCTGTCAAAGTTAACGCGGTATCAACATGTTAACGCACAATTATATTAACGGCACTATTTTTTTTAACTCACGATTAACTTACATTTTTGTTTTATTTTTTTACTTTAAAATTTTTTATTTTTTACTAGACTTCACTCAGGTGTATTATTGATACTCTCATTGATACTATGTTTGTTTCTGACTCAAAGTGTGTGTGTGTGTGTGTGTGTGTGTGTGTGTGTGTGTGTGTGTGTGTGTGTGTGTGTGTGTGTGTGTGTGTGTGTGTGTGTGTGTGTGTGTGTGTGTGTGTGTGTGTGTGAGAGAGAGAGAGAGAGAGAGAGAGAGAGAGAGAGAGAGAGAGAGAGAGAGAGAGAGAGAGAGAGAGAGAGAGAGAGAGAGAGAGAGAGAGAGAGAGGGGGGGGGGTGAGAGAGATGAGGAAGGGGCAAGAGAGAAAGAGAGCTGCATGGGAGAGTGTGTGTGAGAGAGAGAGAGAGAGAGAGAGAGAGAGAGAGAGAGAGAGAAAAGGGGGGGGCGGGGGTGTGAGTCCTCAGCCCTTGTGTGGGTGAATGTAACAAGTTCCTAATGTTTTCTTTCCCCTATTATTTCATGCACACTTTATTCATTGTTTTAGTTATTTTGTGCATCACTCTGTTTTGAATTTGATGCAAATTTGCAATGCATGGTCATCCTTTTGTGCTAAATGGCTGCATAAAGCAAGCATTTGTTGACGCTCATGTTGATAAGAGTATTAAAACTTGGAACTTGAAAAAGATCAGTTTAAGGTAGATACTTTTTATTTTTATTTTTTTATGCGATTAATTTGCGATTAATCGCAAGTTAACTATGGACAATCATGCGATTAATCAGATTAAATATTTTAATCGATTGACAGCACTAGTTACAACATAATTGTCATACTACTACGCAGAGTTGCCTCTACACCTGTAGGTCTACGTCGTCACAGCCTGCTAAACGGTGGAATGCAGGTGGAACATCGTCTAACTTTCTGCATGGAGTGTGAATACTTTTAAAATTCAGAAATAGTTGTCAGGCTGGCTGGGCATGTTTTTGCATGGGCTGCTGGTGTGCAATGCATCCTGGTACATAGGCACTGCCGGCACGCCTTCATGAGCAGGAGAGTGGATCTTTCTTGGTCAATATAGACACTGAGGAATCTATTGCTGCAATGGACTACATTCTGTAACTGTAACTACATTCCTTTAGCTAAGAGGTTTTTCTGTAGTTAAGTGTCACCATATTCCTTTACCTAAGAGGTTTTTGTTTAAGTGTATCTATATTCCTTCAGCTAATAGTTTTTTCAAGACAGTGCCCCTGACTTTTAAATAGTAGGGGAAGTGCACATGTACACACACACACACACACACACACACACGCACGCACGCATGCACGCACGCACACACACACACACACACACACACACACACACACACACACACACACACACACACACACACATACATGCATGCATGTACACACACAATGCTTTGACCTGCAGTGGAAACATTTTCATGACCGCGGCAGGTTGCCTAGCAACATTGTGACGTCAAAGAGAGTTTCCCTCTTGCAGCTGTGTGTGTGTGTGTGTGTGTGTGCGCCAAGGGAGTTCTGTGCTGCGCAGGGGACAGGAAATGTGATACTGAAGAAAAAGATTGGGGCTAAATGTTCACTGTGTATGTGTGTGTGTGTGTGTGTGTGTGTGTGTGTGTGTGTGTGTGTGTGTGTGTGTGTGTGTGTGTGTGTGTGTGTGTGCGTGCGTGCGTGCGTGTGTCAGTGTGTGTGTCTGTGTGTATGTGTGTGGGGGGGGGGGTGTACACGTGTGCCTGTGTGTGTGGTTTGTCACTAAAGGGAAACACCTTCAACTTCTCTCTTCATTTGCAGTAATTGTGTGTCTATGTACATGTGTGTGTGTGTGTGTGTGTGTGTGTGTTGTGTGTGTGTTTGTGTAACTAAAGAAAAACCTCTTAGCTAAGGGAATATGTTACACTTAACTACAGAAAAAACTCTGGAACGCTAATGGAATTAATAGTTCAAGTTTCAAGTTTAATAATCTTGAAGGCTAGCTACAGTGTACAGATACAGGCTAGATACAGTGTACCACGCACATGGGAAAAGTGGCGAGTTGGTACCGTCCTTGTTGCCTAGCAAAATATGGTTAACACATCCTGCGCCAAAAACGAGTTTACTCATTATTGCCCGCCAATCTAATAACGCCAACAACGAGTTTACTCGTTTTTATGATCGTTATATCCTTTATTCGCTATTGGCAATCATAATTCATCCAGGAAGGCTCCGGGAGCCAGCTGGACTCTGTCTGATATTGCAACGCCTCAATACCGCCGCCTGGTGGATTTCGGGCGAGTTGCACTCCACTTTAAACCGGATGTGGCGCTCTGTGCATCGGGGAAAAAGTTCCGGCAGAGCTATCTTGTTACGTGGATCCAGACAAACACCTTGAGTGCTTGTCCAAGAAGTCCACTATTATCCCTGTACCCAAAAAATCCAAGCCTTCTTGCCTCAACGACTACCGCCCTGTAGCTCTCACCTCCATAGCCATGAAGTGCTTTGAGAAGCTAGTAAAGGTCAACAGGTCCACAGAGGATGCCATAGCCCATGTGCTGCACACAGCAGCATCACACCTGGACAAGAGGCAGGGGAACTATGTGAGAATGCTGTTCATCGACTACAGCTCAGCATTCAATACCATAGTCCCCTCCAAACTCATAGCCAAGCTCAGGGACCTGGGCTTGAACTATGACCTCTGCCAGTGGGTCTTGGACTTCCTGACGGGCAGACCCCAGGTGGTGAGAGCAGGCAACTGCACCTCCTCATCCATCACTCAACATAGGGGCCCCCCAGGGCTGTGTTCTGAGTCCCCTCCTCTACTCCCTGTACACACATGACTGTGTGGCACAGCGGAACAACAACACAATCATCAAATTTGCTGACGACACAGTAGTGGTGGGCCTGATCTCTGCAAACAACGAGAGGGCCTACCTGGAGGAGGTCAAGGTTCTAGCGGGATGGTGTCAAGAGAACAGCCTCTCCCTGAACGTCAGCAAAACAAAGGAGATGATTGTGGACTTTAGGAGGTCGGGGGTCAGGGACTACAGCCCCCTCAGCATCGACGGGGCACCGGTTGAGAGAGTGAACAGTTTTATGTACCTCGGAGTCCACATATCCGAGGACTTGACATGGACCACACACATTGACAGTGTTGTGAAGAAGGCACGGCAACGCCTCTACTTCCTCAGGCGCCTAAGGAAGTTCCAAGTCAGTCAGAAGATCCTTAAGAACTTCTACTCATGCACAATAGAGAGCATCGTGACTAGCAATATCACCTCCTGGTTTGGGAATAGCACCGCACAAAACCGTAGCAGACTACAGAGAGTGGCCCGTTCAGCCGAACGCACAATTGGAGGGGGGCTTCCCACTCTCCAGGGCATTTACAACAAGCGATGCATGGGCAAGGCTAAGATAATTATCAAAGACTCGAGCCACCCAAACAACTGCCTCTTTGAACTGCTGCGGTCAGGCAAGCGATACCGGAGTCTCATGGCAAGCACAGAGAGACTCAGAAGAAGCTTCTATCCCCAGGCCATCAGGATGCTCAACGAACAATAACACTATGTAACAACCATCAAATGCACTCACAGCACACACATCCACACGCACACACACTCACTTTGCAATATTCATTGATCTTTCCAAAGCGTTCGATATGGTTGATCACTACCTCCTCCTTGACAAACTGTACTCTATTGGTTTAAACCGAAATGCCCTACTATGGTTTAGTGCCTATCTTCACAACAGGCGCCAGTGTGTTGTACTTCAAGGCTCTCAGTCAGAGTTTCTAACTGTTGAGAAAGGTGTTCCTCAGGGTTCCATATTGGGGCCACTTCTCTTTTCTATATTTATTAATGATCTGCCAGATATTTGTTCCCACTGTCAAGTCCAGCTCTATGCTGATGATACCGTTATTTATGTCTCTGATAAAAACATTAATCAAATTCAACATTTTCTACAGTCAGACTTCAATCTGGTCCAAAAATGGCTTAAAAACAACAAACTATTACTGAATAAGAGGAAGTCTTGTAGCATGCTGCTTGGCCACTCACGTAGTGGTGCAAGTTCCATTGACCTACAGATCAATTTTGAAGACGGCTCCCATCTTGAAAAAGTGGATTCATTTAAATACCTCGGTATCACGATCGATCCAGAACTCTCATTCAAACTTCACATTGAACTTACCATTAAAAAAACATATGGCAGCTTGTGCTCACTTTATCCCTCAATCAATTGTTTCTCATTTGAAGTGAGGAAAAGAATAATCTCCCAAGTACTACTTCCCATTGTAGATTATGCTGATATTGTATATATGAACACCACATACACTAATCTCAAACCTCTCAATGTATTATATAACTCCCTATGTAGATTTGTGCTGAGGTGTCCATACAGAACACACCACTGCTCTCTGTATAGTTCGCTTGATTGGCTGCAGCCTAAGGCAAGAAGGCAACTTCACTGGTACCTGTTCCTTTTTAAATGTGTTCACTTTAACTGTCCTTACTTGAAACAGTCTCTGGAACCATATACATCACCATACCCGCTTAGACATTCACAACATCCCTATTTTACTGTTCCCAGAAGAATCTTTTCTGTAGCTGGACGAAGGTCATTCCATTACAAAGCTCCATCTGACTGGAACAACCTTCCTCTTTCTCTCAGATCTGTTACCTCTCTTGGCCGCTTCAAGACTTCACTGTATTCACATCTTGAAACTACATGTGCATGCTTTTAACACTGCTTGTACATACGTCTATTTCTGACTTTGAGATAGGTCATTGTACTGTATACTTGACTTCTTTGTTTAAAATGAGTTGGTGAATGGGGGTGTGGGTGGGAGAGGGTGAGCAAGCTACAGTAACTGTATCTGTACATGTGTGTATTGTGTACTTGTACTGTATGTAATGTTTTACGTTTGTGCATAGGACCCCCTCTAAAATGAGATGCTGCATCTCAAGGGGCTATCCTTTCAATAAATTCTGACCAAATTCTGACCAAACATACAACTCACTGCAGCACCCACTTTAGAACATCTAAGCACACTTTATATTTATTGGTAAAGAATTTCCACTACAACCCATACCTCATTACACCTTACTGTAAATTGTACCTAAATTGTACCTCATCCCACTTCTGCTTTGCACTGTATAGTATATTGTATGGTAACTCAGTTACTGCTACTCTACATTGAGCATTGTATATATGTATATACTGAACATTTTTGTCTACGTACTTGACTTCTATTTTATACTTGCTATACTTATTTTATACTTATCTATTTTTGCCTAGCACAGTCTCTGGAGCGTAACAGAAAGAAGCATTTTGTATAAAAGTATTCTGTACTTCTGTATGACAACTAATGAAGAAACTTGAACTTGAACTTGAACTTGGATCGTTTTCGAGACGCAAGAATCAATATGCTTTCGGCGTTTATTGCGTCGTACAAACGGAAAATGGATCTAGCAGATCGAAATCAAATAATTGGAAAAAATATTCTCCAGACTCATCGGCCACAGGTAAGAGGAATCTAACGTTAATTCCAGCTCGATTGTGCATTTATTTCATTGCAATCCCTCTGATCAACGTATGATGTCGTACTAAAGAAAGCCGTTACTGACAATCAAGGAATCATAAACGACCCCCCCCCCCTTTCCTTCACGCATAATGGAGCATAATGTATAGCGATCATATGCATTTGAATTTTTTTCTATAGCGTGTATAGGAACGAAACGCCAATCGATTATGTATAATATGCGTCGGGGCCTATAACTCGCGTTCTAGGAATTACTGCTCTACACTCTAAAAAACATACTTGTATTCACGACGGTACCAACACGACAATGTATGAATGGAAAAATATAACGTTCCCACATCCGGAACGATAGATACCCGATGTTGAATGGGCCATAGTAATGTCGATATAGCTATAATATTTAAAAAGTTATAGCCCTGCAAAGAAGGTGAGCGACTCCATAGGGTTACAGCACTGGCAGAGAGTGGTATAAGATGGGCAAACTGCGTGGCAGACGATGTGTTTAAATGAGTTTAAATTAAATATAGGAAAATAACACACTTAAAACAGGACTTTGAAAATCGATGATTACATTTTGTGATGCAGAATTGCAATTTATTTTTATTAGTACAAGTGTTTGTGCTTGTGTTTTAGTGGTATCTTCATGTACTTCTTGTGTGCGTGTGTGTTGCATGTATGTTCACAGAGAGGTCACTCACAACCTTTCTAAAGTAGCTGTATAGCTGTAAAGTAGATGAATGAATGAAAACTTTATTTAACAGATTGCAGAATGGGTACAATACACAGTACAGATCAATACACACAATTGTTAAGGGGATGCAGACCAGATTAGGGTCCCCCATTTTCAATTCATAGTGAGATTTATGACATACACAACATACATGACATCATGACATTTATGGCATAGGGACATACATGACATACAGGTATGTTACATTTACATTTACTGTTACATTTGTGACATATACGATATGCAAATATACAGTACTGTTACCCAGAGATCCTAACAGAAAATATATACATATGATGGGGAGGAGACTGTACACTAGGAGGGGGTGGGTGGGTGGGAGAAAATATATACATACGGTGGGGAGGAGACTGTCTCTCTTTCTCTCTATTGTGTGAGTGCCGCCTTACATTTCCTTTCTGCAAGGAGTTCATCCGCTTACCTCTTCCCCTCCTTCCCTCTCTCTCTTTCTCTCTCTCTCTCTGTTTCTCTCTCTTTCTTCTTTCCTTCTTTTGTTCTTTCTGTCTTTCTCAATTATAAAAAAATGGTGTACTACTATTTCTGCATACTGTGGTCCTTAACCCTTTCATCGCCGCACTACCAAACGGTTAACCCTTTCACTGCAACAATACACAGAAGGTTAACCCTTTCACTGCCACACGACAGCCGGTTAACCCTTTCACTGCCACACAACAGAAGGTTAACCCTTTACTATCACACAACCGACGGCGACTTGACCTCACTGTATACAATGACCTGTTGTGACCTCTAGGATAATTACAGCCTCGTGAAACTTTACAACCACAAACCTAGAGACAGACTAAAGACCTAGAAACAAACTACAGACCTAGAGACAAACTAAAGACCTACAGACAAACTAAAGACATAGAGACAAACTAGAGACCTACAGACAAACTAAAGACATAGAGACAAACTAGAGACGACATAGAGACAAACTAGAGACTTAGAGACAAACAAAATACCTAGAGACAGAAATGAGACACCTAGATACAAACTAGAGACAAACTAAAGACAGAGGACATTCAGAGGGTGTATGTCTTTCGCAGGTTTATTGACAATAAGAGGGTTTCTAAACAATTTCTAGAACAGAAGTGCCAATCACCGAAAAATGCTATTACACAACTTTCCAAATGTCTCTTACAATGCTGATTCATTTTGCACATAATCTCACACACACCCCAAAACTCTAAACAGTTTTACACACATTCATTTAGTTTGACAGTTATTGAGAGTAAATATATATTGAATATGGCCACCAGTGATCATCATTGCAGCTTCTCTTCTCATTTTCTCTCCTCCTCTCTTCTCTTCTCTCCTCCTCGCTCTTCTTTTCTCTCCTCCTCCTCTCTCTTCTCTTCTCTCATCCTGTCTTTTCTCTCCTCCTCTCCCTTCTCTTCTGTCCTCTCCTCTCTCCCCTCTTTCTTCTCTTCTCTCCTCTCTTCTCTTCTCCTCTCCTCTCCTCTCCTCTCTTCTCTCATCTCCTCTCTTCTCTTCTCTATTAAATCTTGTTATGGTGATATATTCTTACTGTTACTTACTGTTAAGCTGGTCTAGAACAGCAGTTCTGTGCAGTAGGACAGGTGTTTGAGCATTGAGTTGAGAGAGAAAGAGTGCATACTCTCACACATATACACTCTCTCTCTCTCTCTCTCTCTCTGTCTCTCTCTCTCTCTCTCTCTCTCTCTCTCTCTCTCTCTCTCTCTCTCTCTCTCTCTCTCTCTCTCTATCTCTCTCTCTCTCTCTCCACACACACATGCACACACACAGAGGCCGTGTTAAGTGGTTATAGAGACTGAGCAGACCTCCAGGCCATAATGTGAGACCTGTTCCTCATCTTAATGTGACAAATCTGAAACCAACGCTATCTTTCTCTCTCTCTCTCTCTCTCTCTCTCTCTCTCTCTCTCTCTCTCTCTCTCTCTCTCTCTCTCTCTCTCTCTCTCTCTCTCTCTCTCTCTCTCTCTCTTTCTCTCTCTCTCTCTCTCTCTCTCTCTCTCTCTCTCTCTCTCTCTCTCTCTCTCTCTCTCTCTCTGTCTCTCTGTATATCTCTGTATCTGTGTATGTGTGTGTATATCTCTCTCTGTCTGTGTGTGTGTCTCTCTCGTCCAATATATTTCAATGTACTGTATTTGTTTACAGTATACCATGCCTGTGTCCTACTGGTTGTCTCTTTTGTTGTGGCAGAAAGTCATGTAATTATCAGCCAACATGGCACATTCCTTCTTTTCCCCAGAATGAGGGTCATTTCTGTCAGATTTTGGAATCCTGGACAATATTTTTTTACATTTTGGAAAGAATGATTCCCTAATAGTTATGTCGTTTTTACATTTAGTTAAAATGGAATTGTGTTTCTACTCCCCCATCACAGTGACAGCTCAGGCTTTCTTCTCTGTTCAGCAGGTCTGCCTGTGTCTGTCCTTCTCTACTGTCAGACTATGGTCACTCAGTCTGTACATTGTGAACTTCTTTCTTTCTATCAGTCACTGTGGTTAGGTAGTCTGCCACAGTATTGTTTAGCGCCAAATATGTTTCTAGTTTATGTTGTAGGTGTGTAATATCATTCCAGTAAGTGGTGTATCTTTCTTTTTCTGTTTTTTTTTTTTTTTTTATCCACTTTTTCTCCCATTTTCTATATTTTTCTCCCATCCCAATTTTTGTATCATCCAATTCAACCCTCCCCTGTCACGAACGCTGTTTCTTGCCTCCCACAAGCCGGCTGCAATGTGGACTAAGTCATACATAGCACAAGTCCCCTCCGGTACTTGAGGTAACAGCAGTCGCATCTTTTCACCTGCGCAGCTCGATCTCTCAGTGGCGAGGAGTAACGCGTGGGAGGCTCACGCTGCCCCCGACACTTCCTGATTCTACTGCGCAGGCGCACCAACCGACCTGTAGGAGTCGCTGTCCACAATGCCCGATCCCCACCCATCAGTTTCCCACCCCCTAATACGGCCAATGTGTATTAGTATGAACGACCAGCTAAACTGAAAGCAATGTGGAGCTCTGGGATCGAACAGGCGATCCCAGCGTCTCCGCATTCGTGGCGAGCGCCTTGCCCACTACGCCACGTAGCCGCCCCTTTCTTTTTTTGTTGTTATAATTTGGTGAGTGATAGTGTAACTGCTCTGAGATTGGATGGGGTTTGTGATGTCAGAAGGTGAAAGGTCAGCCAGCCTCAGGACCAGTTGGCTGAGGGGGCTCCTTTCTATGTTAAACTCTTGACAAGCAAGGTCTTTATAATGGTAACAGGGCTGTATAATGATACATTATGGTACTTTATAACAGGCGAGGTCTTTATAATGGTAACAGGGCTGTATAATGATACATTATGGTACTTTATAACAGGCAAGGTCTTTATAAAGGTAACAGGCAAGGTCTTTATAATGGTAACAGGCAAGGTCTTTATAATGGTAACAGGCAAGGTCTTTATAAATGTAACAGGCAAGGTCTTTATAAAGGTAACAGGCGAGGTCTTTATAATGGTAACAGGCAAGGTCTTTATAATGGTAACAGGCAAGGTCTTTATAATGGTAACAGGCAAGGTCTTTATAAAGGTAACAGGCAAGATCTTTATAAAGGTAACAGGCAAGGTCTTTATAATGGTAACAGGCAAGGTCTTTATAATGGTAACAGGCAAGGTCTTTATAAATGTAACAGGCAAGGTCTTTATAAAGGTAACAGGCAAGGTCTGTATAATGGTAACAGACAAGGTCTTTATAATGGTAACAGGCAAGGTCTGTATAATGGTAACAGGCGAGGCCTTTATAATGGTAACAGGCAAGGTCTGTATAATGGTAACAGACAAGGTCTGTATAATGGTAACAGACAAGGTCTTTATAATGGTAACAGGCAAGGTCTGTATAATGGTAACAGACAAGGTCTGTATAATGGTAACAGACAAGGTCTTTATAATGGTAACAGGCAAGGTCTTTATAATGGTAACAGGCAAGGTTGGTAACAGACAAGGTCTGTATAATGGTAACAGACAAGGTCTTTATAATGGTAACAGGCAAGGTCTTTATAATGGTAACAGGCAAGGTCTTTATAATGGTAACAGGCAAGGTCTTTATAAATGTAACAGGCAAGGTCTTTATAAAGGTAACAGGCAAGGTCTGTATAATGGTAACAGACAAGGTCTTTATAATGGTAACAGGCAAGGTCTGTATAATGGTAACAGGCAAGGCCTTTATAATGGTAACAGGCAAGGTCTTTATAAAGTTAACAGGCAATGTCTTTATAAAGGTAACAGGCAAGGTCTTTATAAAGGTAACAGGCAAGGTCTTTATAATGGTAACAGGCGAGGTCTTTATAAATGTAACAGGCAAGGTCTTTATAAATGTAACAGGTGAGGTCTTTATAATGGTAACAGGCAAGGTCTTTATAATGGTAACAGGTGAGGTCTTTATAATGGTAACAGGCAATGTCTTTATAATGGTAACAGGCAAGGTCTGTATAATGGTAACAGGCAAGGTCTGTATAATGGTAACAGGCAAGGTCTTTATAAAGGTAACAGGCAAGGTCTTTATAAAGGTAACAGGCAAGGTCTGTATAATGGTAACAGGCAAGGCCTTTATAATGGTAACAGGCAAGGTATTTATAAAGGTAACAGGCAAGGTCTGTATAATGGTAACAGGCAAGGCCTTTATAATGGTAACAGGCAAGGCCTTTATAAATGTAACAGGCAAGGTTTTTATAATGGTAACAGGCAAGGTCTTTATAATGGTAACAGGCAAGGTCTTTATAATGGTAACAGGCAAGGTCTTTATAATGGTAACAGGCAAGGTCTGTATAATGGTAACAGGCAAGGTCTTTATAAAGGTAACAGGCAAGGTCTTTATAAATGTAACAGGCAAGGTCTTTATAATGGTAACAGGCAGGGACCGAAATTAGAGAGCGCCACCCGCCATTTGCGCTCAGTTTTTACGTTTGGCGCCTCCCACTGAGACGTCTGAGCGCCGTGTGACGGGCTATCAAATAGTCATGTGAAAACCGAAAATCATGATCCAATTCTTTAGCGGAGTTCTCACTCGCTGTCTCAGCACAGACATGCAGCGCGCACCGCGCACTGCTGCTGCTACCCCCTCCCCACCTGTTTCTGTTTCTGTAACTATGTAACGTTAGTTAGCACTGCTGCTGCTGCTAATGCCTGCATGTAAACAGAGGCCATGTAAACAGAGGCTATTGCCTCACCGTGACGTTAGTCTAGTCAGTGTGGGACCTTCGTGAGATAACGTTAGCTACCGTTACAAAATGACCCAGTCAACTATTCACTTAGTTTAATACACAAGGCATTGTGTAACGTTATCCAGCCGGCTAGCTACGGATAGCTCCCGACATCAACAAATCCTCCAGCAATAGTCCAGTGCATAATACCTCCGTTGGCTAGGCAACTAGTCACTACGAAATGTCGCAGTAAACTAAATAGTTCACTGAGGCGTTGTCCCAACGCCATCCAGCAGTAGCTACAGATAGCTCTTGGCATCAATATCCTACAACAACAACAACAACAACATGCGTATTCGAGTCCCTGGTTTACATCGCATGAGTGAGGGCTGCTGACTAGGGTCCAGGTGCAGCGCCGGATAATTCTTTTGCATGCTGAATGTAGCGTTTAGGGTCCAGCTGCACCCCCGGAGAATCCTTGCTGGAGCTGGAGGCCACTCGAGTATACACACAGACAGTGGAGCTGTTTGCAGACAGCGAGGTGGCGATGTCTCGCAGATAACACAATCACAAGTATGATTATATAATATATATATTTTATTTAAAAAAAAAACTATATAAAATAATAATAAAAAAAAATGTTATCAAAAAAAAGTTGGCGGGTAAGAAATATGCTTGGCGGGTAGATTCTTCCCATCTACCCGCCACTGGCCGGTGAGTCAAAAAGTTAATTTCGCTCCCTGGTAACAGGCAAGGTCTGTATAATGGTAACAGGCAAGGTCTTTATAATGGTAACATGCAAGGTCTTTATAATGGTAACATGCAAGGTCTTTATAAAGGTAACAGGCAAGGTCTTTATAAAGGTAACATGCAAGGTCTTTATAAAGGTAACAGGCAAGGTCTGTATAATGGTAACAGGCAAGGTCTTTATAATGGTAACAGGCGAGGTCTTTATAATGGTAACATGCGAGGTCTGTATAATGGTAACAGGCAAGGTCTTTATAAAGGTAACAGGCAAGGTCTTTATAAAGGTAACAGGCAAGGTCTTTATAAAGGTAACAGGCAAGGTCTGTATAATGGTAACAGGCAAGGTCTTTATAATGGTAACAGGCAAGGTCATTATAAAGGTAACAGGCAAGGTCTTTATAAAGGTAACAGGCAAGGTCTTTATAAAGGTAACAGGCAAGGTCTTTATAATGGTAACAGGCAAGGTCTTTATAATGGTAACAGGCAAGGTCTTTATAATGGTAACAGGCAAGGTCATTATAATGGTAACAGGCAAGGTCTTTATAAAGGTAACAGGCAAGGGCTTTATAATGGTAACAGGCAAGGGCTTTATAATGGTAACAGGCAAGGTCTTTATAATGGTAACAGGAGAGCTCTTTATAATGGTAACAGAGAAGGGCATTATAATAGTAACACTCAGAATGTGATGAGTTAAGTTCCAATTTTCCCAGAAGGTATTTGATCCCAGAGGCTCTTCAGTTAATTGTAATTGGTTTAGTAGATATTGCAATTTTTTTGTTCTGTGTTTTTATATTGTTTTAGATTCTGTCTGGATTCTTGTGTTTTTGGTTTCAGACTTTTCTCAATGTCTTCCTAATAGTTCTGCAGTCTCTTTTATTTGGTTTTACATTTTAAGTTTGCCAATGAGGCCAAATGATCAAATATGTGAATAATGTTTACCAGCCACAGTTCTACACCTTCTGTATTGTGAGGGTAGGTCTGGGCCAGAAATGAGTCTAGAAGAAACTGGATTTTTTTTCCCCCGCTGGCCACTGCTTCCTGATGCGCCAGGCTAGTGCAGGTTAGTGTCCATCTGTACGACTTCATTATCTTGTACCTGTTTGTACCACTTTGTACCTATTATGATACCTGTGTCTGCTCTCTTCTGATAGAGGTCTTATTCTCTCTCTTTCTTTATTTGTCTCTTCTCTTCTCTTGCTTTGCCTCTAGTCTCTCCTTGTGTGTGTGTGTGTGTGTGTGTGCGTGTGTGTGTGTGTGTGTGTGTGCGTGTGCGTGTGCGCGTGTGTGTGGTGTCCAGGTGACCTGCTAACCCTTTCCATCATGTGATGTGAGTGATTAAGACACACCATGTGACTATTTTTCTTTGTCTGTCTGTCTGTCTCCCTCTCTCTCTCTCTCTCTCTCTCTCTCTCTCTCTCTCTCTCTCTCTCTCTCTCTCTCTCTCTCTCTCTCTCTCTCTCTCTCTCTCTCTCTCTCTCTCTCTCTGTCTCTCTATGTCTCTCTATCTATCTGTGTGTGTGTGTGTGTCTCTCTCTCTCTTCATATATATATCTGTCTCTTTCTCTCTCTCAATTAAATTAAATTCAAATAGGTATAATGGTATAATATAGGTATAATAATCTCTATATCTATATCTATATCTAATCTATCTATCTAATCTATATCTAATCTCTATAGGTATAATAATCTCTCTCTCTCTCTCTCTCTCTCTCTCTCTCTCTCTCTCTCTCTCTCTCTCTCTCCCTGTCCCTCACCCTCTCAGTGATTTGCATGGCCAGATTGGGTTTGCCCGCGGATTTGACTACAAATGAGATATGTTTGTTTATCCTGAGCTCTTTCTCTCACTTTACACTTTACACAAAACATTACAATGTAGAATGATTATATCAAAACAAAACACAGCACATGTAGTTATTTGGCTCAAAATTGTTCTTCAAACTTAACAATCACATAACCACTGAGGAATCATTAGGTTCTGTATGAAACATCCAGGTGAGATTCCACCAATGGTTTGCATGGTGGTGGAGTGCCATGTTGTGATTTGAGTGGTTCAAATAGTCAAATGCCATTTAGCTCACAAAGAACTTAAGAAGAGTGCATAACAAAGTATAACTGGTTGATTACATGAGAATATATAAATAAACATTAAGTCACAACACTGTCCCTCAGGCTACGGTATGCTGACATATACTGGGCAGCGAGTCCAGCAGTGGTTCCCTCCCCAAGGAGGATTTGGATTTGTTCCTCCTCTCTTAATAGAGAAAAGTTTGGGATTCTTAACTCATTGACCGCCATGCATTAGCCCAGGGGTGGCCAACCAGTCAGAGACTAAGAGCCACAAAAATTACTTTGGTACCACAAAGAGCCACACCATATATACCAGCGTTTATCAACCTTTTTTTCAGTCACGGCACTCTTCATGTGTTTATAGGTCCCACTCTCTGGCCTCTGTGTAATGTCTTTTTCATTTGGGACTCACAGTGTTAACCTCTTAAGCCCGAGCTGTCCGATACTGGACCGCAAATGTCATCAGGCCATAAATCCATGAAGAATGTATGAATTAATGTTGCGTTTTCTTTTCAAATGTAGCCAAGAGTAAAGACCCTAACCCTGTCAAAACAGCAGTCAAAGTGTATATTTTCAGCATTACGTTTGTTTACCAATGATTGTAACTGTTATTAGTGAAATATGTGATTATAGAAATCTCAGGGCACTGATTCGGAAACCGGCGCATATTGACGGGAGGAAGTGGCGCCGCCAAAAGTGAGTGTAGTCTTTTGAAGGAAGAGACCCAGGGCTTTTGATGGACTTTCGAATTTCGAAAAACTACCCTACCCAGCTCACGCCAGCCCCTGTCAATCATCTGACTTCTGGGTAAACTTTTTTATTTCTCTTATTTTTCGGGATTATCTCCCACAAACCTGAACGTTATTGCCATAATACAGAACACAGTTAGTGTCTCTATCTTTCTGTGAACGTCTAGCAAAAAACGGCGTTGCAATCTGATGAAAAATGTTGGAGAAATGTACATTATAAAAAAGTAACTGTACTTGTGAATCACGCCTGGTGATACTAAATCCAGATTGAATTCTGCCATTGGAAAGGGGAGATTTGGCCCGATCCATAGATCTGCGACTTGGCCATAATAAGGTAATTTATAGGCCTGATATTCTATAATCATATTTCAAATTGCATGTGTCCGGATGGCAGAATTCAGTACTGTATCTACAAAACCTTCTGTTTAATCATCTTCCCTTTATTCATTTGCTTAGATTTTTCAGGTCTGGTCAATTTTAGCATGGTGTTATTCACAGTCAAAGATAAAAAATATATATACGTATATAATTTAATTGATATTCTCCTTTGGTTCATTACAATTTACTCAAGCCTAGTAACATACACAATATTTCTGACACTGGGAATACATTCCCTGAGATCCATAGATGTCCCTAGAATCAGATAGCCTACCAAGAACATGCAAATGAACCATTAAAAAAAAAAAAAGTCTGTAAATGTTTATTCTATGTCTTATGGAATGAATGACAAAAAATATATATATTATAATTTCTTTTCTTTTTTTTAATGGAGGGAGGAGCCACACATTGGCGGGCAAATAGCCGCATGTGGCTCGCGAGCCGCGGTTGGCCACCCCTGCATTAGCTTAATCCTGTAGCAGCTACCGCCAGCACTGTAAACAGTGGGAGTCGCTCAGGGCTATAACTATTTAAATATTATAACTATATATGCAATACTGTGGCCCATTTCACATCGAGTATCTATTGTTCAAGATGTGAAAAAGGAATATTTTTTCCATCCTTACATTCTCGCTTTATACCGTGGTCAATATAAGTATAGTTTTAGAGTGGTCTAGGGTCATTCCTGGGAGGCTAGTTATAGGCCGCAATGCATATTATACTTAATACATTGGCATTTCGTCCCTATACACGCTATAATAAAAAATTCAGGAAAATGTGTTAATTTGTCTATGTAGGACGAATTAGTCTTTTCACATTAGTCTTCCACTTTTAGCCTTGTTTACACTAAATCTACAATATTTAGGTCATAACAGCATGATACAATCTTTATTAACATTTTATTTCCAATATTAACCTCAAATTTATCTCATCTGATGGACTACATTTGAGGAAAGTGGGAAAATAGAGATGTGATCTAAACATTTTCAGCTTTTTTTGCATGAATTCCTTGGGTCAATGTGTTTGGGGAAATGTTTTAATTTGTCTCTATATGTTGTTAACTTCAAAAGCTATGCTGTTTTTTATTTGTCAATTTTTCGTTCAGGATAGGTGTAATAAAGGGTTAAAAATAAACCCCATGGGACATTATTTCAACCTGTTACCTGTTAAAATCTTAAAATAGACACTTCAAGGATTAAGAAAAAACAGGTGGTGAAAAAAATCCAGACCATGTAGGTGGACCTATGTTTCCATCTAGACTAGTAGGCTAATATCACGACAGAGACTGTTCTTTTCATATCAACACTCTCTCGGCTTAAGGTCCAAGTGAACCTAGACCTATGTAATTGTTGTAATTACACTTTCACCAGTCTCGCTTAAGCTACGTCATCCCCCGCTAAGAGTCACGGGAGATGTAGTAAATACAACAGTCCTTCCATGTAGGCTAGAACGCCGTGAATTATGACAGTAGTTCAAGTTTCTTTATTAGTTGTCATACAAAAATACAGAGTACTTTTATATAAAATGTTTACTGTAGCCACTACAGTAACATCATTAAGTCTGCTATAAGCTATTCTCCCTCTCATGTGTGCAGATCTTTATGCAGTTTTAAAGCACCTTGGCTTTGTTCTGAATGCACTTTGTTGTAGTTATCCTACAGAGAAAAGAAAATGTACTTGACTTTAATGCACATTTTGTTGTATGCAAAGAGAAAATGTTTAAATTGTACAATCTTTCAGCAGTCAGTCTGGAATTAATGTATGCATTCAAAAGTGTTGAATAAATGTTTTATGGACCCATAATAGTGATTATTAACATTATTTAAGTTAAGTTTTGCCATAATCATGTCTTTTGTCATAATCAGGTAGCTGGACAAAAAAAAATACATAATACTGTTCGCCCTAGCCATCGAACCACTGGCCATCTGGTTAAGACAGGAAGAGAGGTTTGAAGGCATCACACGGGTTGGAAAAGTTCATAAACTGTCCCTATATGCAGACGACCTCCTTCTATATCTAACCCGACCGCCTCTCTCCCTATAATTCTTAATATACTGGACAAGTTCGGGTCCTACTCGGGCTATAAGTTAAACCTTCATAAAAGCGAACTCTTTCCAATCAACTCCTCAGCCAAAAAAATACCCCGGACTTTCTTCCCCTTTAAGTATACAACAGATGGATTCAGATATCTAGGGGTTAAAATCACCAACTCAATCCAAACAATGTTCTCGAAAAACTTCTCACCTCTTCTTGAAAAGTGTAAACTAGACTTCAACAGGTGGACATGTCTTCCACTGTCTCTAGTGGGCAGAGTCAATTTAATTAAAATGGTAGTGCTACCAAAGTTTTTATACCATATCCCAGTCCTCATTAAGAAGTTGTTCTTAAGACACTCGACCGATTAATAAGCTCCTTCCTCTGGGACAATAAGATCCCACGGATGAGGAGATCAATACTACAACTCCCCAAAGAGCTAGGGGGACTGGCACTGCCTAACTTCCAGCACTACTACTGGGCGTGTAACATACACAAACCTTTATATTGGATGAGGGGCACGACACACAACTTAGGCCCGGTGTGGGTCGACATGGAACTTTCTTCCTCTAGATCAGGGGTCAGCAACCTTTTTGACTTTAGTGCCTGTTTGAAATATAGTTGTAACTAGTGTGCCTCAGCAATATGCCATGCATCTTATTTTTTCTTCTTCTCATAATCAGGTCTTTTTAATGATAGTTTTTACATTATTACATCATTATTGTTATTGTTATTATTAACAATATTATTATGATGGTTGTATCAACCCTAAATATGAGTTGGGGGGGGGGGGGGGGGGGGATGCAATGCAGACAAACAGCTGCATACAGTGCGACCATTTCACTCACATTTGCCCATTCATTTTTGGACACATCACACACCATCGGTGTGTGTACTGTACGTGTGCTGTCATAGCTCCACCTACAGGCCCAATGGAGAACACCAGGATGTGAATGGAGGGTGAATGTGAGGTATATCGTATAAATAAGTTTTGATTGATCGCAAGACTACACTGTAAAAAAATAAATAATAATAAGTTACCAGAACTTAAAAATATTGAGTTCAGTTACTGTGCATTACGGTTTTCAGTTTTCAATCCATAAGTTTCAAGTTCAAGTTTCTTTAATAGTTGTCATATAGAAGTACAGAATACTTTTATACAAAATGCTTCTTACTGTTACACTCCATTATCTTGTGCTAGACAAGATAAGTATGAAATAAAATAGTATAGCATGTAAAATAGAAGTAAAAATAGAGGTCACAGTGTTCAGTATAGACATATGTACAATGTTCGATGCAGAATAGAAGTAACTGAGTTACCATACAATATACAATATACTATGCAATGTACTAATATACAATACTATATAGTGCAAAGCAGAAATGGGATGAGGTACAATTTAGGTACAATTTACAGTAAGGTGTACGAGTTGTAGTGCAAATCCTTTACCAATAAATATAAAGTGTGTTTAGGTGTTCTAAAGTGTGTAGAGTGGGTGCTGCAGTGAGTTGTTTGTTTAAAGTGAGTGTGTGCGTGTGGATGTGTGTGCTGTGAGTAGAGCTGCCGCGGTATTGATGTTTTCCTTACCGCACGGATTTGCAAAATATTTCCTACCGCCGCGGTTATTACCGCACGCACGCACAAAACAAAAATAAAAATAAGTTTGAATGCATTTTTTTTTTTAGTAGTAGTAGTCTACTTTTTATAGCATATAGCCTGCCTCTAGTCTAAATGTCGATCTTTAGAGGATGACTTTGCAGCATGAATATTGTTTGGGATTCGGCAAGCACGCATTAGTTATTGAAAGTGAAACACGGATTCGAAGTTTCCCCTCTGGTCGTGCGCCGTTCACTCGGTGTCGCGGGCAGGGGTGGTTACCCCCCCGACCCTTTCTTATTATTATTGCTATAAAGTTACTACTTTATAATAAAGGCATTCGTTTTGTGGCATTACCATTATATAGTTATACGTTCAATAACATCAGCGTATTTACCGGACCATCTCAGTTCCTTTCTTTGCTCAGAGCGTGCTGAGTTGTCCCATTCTGCGGTCTGTTAATAAAGTTTTCAATCAGACAAGTGTATAGAACGAAGGGCTTTTATTATAACATTCGTTGCAGACAGTAAAATCATTATGTCTCGTTTAGTACTCCTGAGTGAGGAGCGATGGTAGTCCACTCCGGCGGGGAGCTAAAGCTAACGTTATTAGCCGTATTGTGATGAGCTCTGATCAATGGCTGACATTCAGGATGTAAAAAACTGCAGGACGCTCCCAACGTGTGACGCGTCTCTCTTCTGACCAATCAGTGGTCTGCAATGTTTCACGTGACTTTTCTGGTACCCAATAGGGTCGCTTGGAACCTCGATAGAAGAGTAGGGTATATCTGCAGAGCCGCAAGCCCAACGAGAGGAGGGGACTTCATTATTATTATTATAAAAAACAGCGGTGATGCGGTATTCAGCCTACTCTGCGGTGGCCGTGATGTAACAGCGATACCGCGGTAATGCGGTAATCGCGGCAGCTCTAGCTGTGAGTGCATTTGATGGTTGTTGCATAGTGTTATTGTTCGTTGAGCAACCTGATGGCCTGGGGATAGAAGCTTCTTCTGAGTCTTTCTGTGCTCGCCTTGAGACTCCGGTATCGCTTGCCTGACCGCAGCAGTTCAAAGAGGCAGTTGTTTGGGTGGCTGGAGTCTTTGATCATTCTCTTAGCCTTACCCATGCACCGCTTGTTGTAAATGTTCTGGAGAGTGGGAAGCCCCCCTCCAATTGTGCGCTCGGCTGAACGGGCCACTCTCTGTAGTCTCTTACGGTCTTGTGCGGTGCTATTCCCAAACCAGGGGGTGATATTGCCAGGGTTAGGTCAGGATGCTCTCTATTGTTTAATGAACACACTAGACAAACATCAGTCTGTGTACATAGACACTGATGTCTCCATCAGTGGACCAATTGCATGCTTTCGCAGAGGACAAGAAGCCTTTAGTCGACTCCTAAATTTTAATTCATGGTTAGGGTCTGCCTGAAATTCATTGACAATTTCAATGTTTTCTGGAATAACCCAGAACGCTTTCAAAGAAATGGCTTCTTCCCAAATCGCTTAGGTTCGAGTAGGGCTGGGCGATATGGAAAAAAATCATATCGCGATAACGATATGATAATTTTATTTTATTTCTCGATATCGATAATTATCGAATTGTTATAAGTATAAAAAAAAATGTTTTTTTTTTTTTTTTTTTTTACAACAGATGTTTATTTTGCAGCAATTCTTTGTCATTGCCGCCATCTTTAGTGTTACATCCCCTCACACTCCAGTTCTCAGGCTGCAGCTGGTTTAAAAGCTAAAGTAAACCGGCTTCTCTGCTGGCTGTGGCTCCAGAGGAGTTGAACAGTTCTGGCTCTGCTAGTTTATTTTCGATCTTTTGGCGCTTTTTTGGTGGACAAACCACCGCACATGTGCACTGTGACTCGTGACTGGAGTCTAGTTCTGCTAGCACACATAGCCTACTGTGTACAGACGGTTTCAAAATGTATTTTAAATTAGAAAGCAAACAAAATAAATGGACAAGAGAAAAAGAAATCTGAATTTGGTCAGTATTGTCATTTGGACAAGCAAAGCCATTACTTTAAGTTGCAGGCAAGAAAGACAAGTCTGTCCACTGTCTCTGGTTTTAAAACTGCCCTGTTGCAGGTAAAAAAAAAAAAAAAAAAACGATTTTTCGATATTTTTTTTATTTCGATATTCGATATCGATTATTAAAATATATCGCGATATTTATCGTTATCGTTATATCTCCCAGCCCTAGGTTCGATGCTTCTAGCAGCAAACATGCGTCATGCCTTAATGGCCTCCAAGGATATCAAACTCATACCAGCACGAGAGATAATCACGAAGGACACAATCTCGCCACGAGGTGCATCTCAGGCTAAACTCTGATGAGAATAAGATCTCCATCCTTATCCTGCTAGATCTCAGTGCAGCATTTGATACAATCGATCACGATATTCTAATCGATCGTCTTGAAAACCATGTCGGTTTCTCAGAACATGTGCTAGGCTGGTTTAAAACATACATCAGAGGGAGGAAATTCTATGTTAAACTAGGAGATCACATGTCTGATATATACGACAACAACTATGGAGTTGCACAAGGGAGTTGCTTAGGTCCTTTACTCTTCTCCCTTTACATGTTACCGCTGGGTGATATCATCAGAGAACATAATGTAGATTTCCATAGCTATGCGGATGATACACAACTGTACATATCTGCTGAACCAAATGATACAGCGATTAGCTCCATTACATATATATTGCTCGCTTATGCCTGTATTTTTTACTGTTGTTGTATGTCCGTTCTATTTTAGAATTTTTTGACTATTTTTAAACTTAATCATTTTAAACTATTTTATTATTTGTATTACTGAATGTAAATAGAGAGCCTATTAGGATGATAGATCCTAATGTGAAACACTGTGATTTACCATACCTTGCTATGCTCGCTCATGCCTGTATTTTTTACTGTTGTGAAGCACTTTGAACTGCAACCTCTGTATGTTTCTATTTTATTTTATTTTATACATATATATTTTTTGTTTTGCATATATATATATATATATATATATATATATATTTTTTTTTTTTTTTTTTTTTTATGTTTAAAATAGTACACTCATTTGAGTAGTGGAAAAGGGGTAGGATTAAATAAGTGTATACTTCTTCCTACTCCTTTTCGAACATGCAGATTGAGTTGTTTTTCTTTTTTGTTATTGTTTGTTGTATTCATTGCATGTTCGAAATAAAGACTTCAAATCAAAAAAATCAAATCAAAAGTGCTATACAAATAAAGTTTATTATTATATTATTATTATTATTATTATTATTATTATTATTGTACATGAGTAGAAGTTCTTATTTGGTGTTTGTATGATGTGATTTAGTTTTTTTTATCTGATTGTTTATTTTTCTTATGATATCTGATCTGTAAATCTTGATTCCCTGGTTTATTATGTTTTAAAAAATGTTACGATTTTCTATGTTCTTTTCCGATTTTTAAGCATTTTTCTTTTGGGGAATTTTTCCTGGTATTTTTCTTGCCTCTTAATTGGATGGTGTCATATTCTTTTTGCATAAAGTTAAATATATGGTAGTATCCGTACTTTTCGGACTATAAGCCGCGGCTTTTTCCCCCATTTTTCGACCCTGCGGCTTATATAACGGTGCGGCTTATATGTGACTTGACGTGACCAAACCCGAAAATGTCAAAATCAAAATATTGCTTTTTTGACTGCATTGAAATGTTATTTATCTGTTCCCTTATTTGCTAAACTTAATACAACTTGTAAATGAGTTAATTCTTGTTATTTGTCCGACAGTATTGTGTCCCAATGCTAATTACATATGGTAATTAAACATTAAAACATCTGCGGCTTATAGTCCAGTGCGGCTTATATATGTACACATCATTAAATTTAGCTGCTGCGGCTTATAGTCAGGTGCGGCTTATAGTGCGAAAAGTACGGTATGTATACTACCGTATTCAGAGCTTGAGTGAACCTTTCTGTGCTGTGTGGAGCCCCTCTGTAGGTCTGATGTAGTTTATACAGCTTTCTGTGCTGTCTGGAGCCCATCTGTAGGTCTGATGTTTTCTTCTCCACCTCACTCCCTGCATGTGTCTCTCTTTCTATGTCTCTCTCTGTTTCTCTACCCCTCTCTCTCTCTCTCTCTCTCAGTGATTTGCATGGTCAGATTGTGTTTGCCCGCTGATTTGACTATCAAATGAGATATGTTTGTTTATCCTGTGCTCTCTCTCTTTCTCTCTCTAAACATGAGGAGTTTCTCCCTTAGAAGCCTCAACTTAAGAGTCCAAGTTAACTCACTCTCTCTCTGTCTCTCACTCTCTTATTTCTCTCTCTCTCTCTTTCTCTCACACACACACACCATGCACAATAATACACCTGCAGGGCATAGAGAGAAAGTAAAGTACAACCCAACCCAGTAACACTTGAGAGACACAGAGACGGAGGCACAGAGAGAGAGAGAGAGAGAGAGAGAGAGAGAGAGAGAGAGAGAGAGAGAGAGAGGAAGAGACAGACAGAGAGAAAGACAAAGAGAAACAGACAGAAAGAGAGAGAAAGAGACTCTGTTTCTCTCTCTCACACACACACACACACACACACACACACACACTCTCTCACACTCACGCACATCTGTTTCACATGAGAGAAAGAGAGGGATACTTCTCTCACACACAAAAAAACCTTGGAGGAACGTGTGTGTGTTTAACCATAGATAGACATGCTATCATTTGATGACAGCTATACATATCCTTCTATGGTCAAATACTCTCCTCCTCTCCTCCTTTCCTCTTCTTCTCTCCTCCTCTCCTCTCTTCTCTTCTCCTTTCTTCTGCACTTCTCTCTTCTCCTCTCGTCTCCCCTCCTCTTCTCTTCTTCAGATTCAGATTCAGATAGTGGAGGGGTTGGATGCACCTTCCCAGAAAGAACCTCTTACTCTGGTGCTAAACCCAAAAGCATACACTTAAAAAAACAACATCCAATGATGTATGGTAGCGCTCACCAACTTTGGGGGGGGGGGAAGGACAGGGACAGTGCCACAGTTTCACCAATTTATTTTGGCCATCGAACAAAACATGCTAACGTTTCGGCCTAGTCAGCCTTCATCAGAGCATGAATGTAGCAGTAATGTCATGTGATCTATATAGGGCTGCATAGTGGTTGAATCACATGTGACTGGGGGGCGCATGCATATAAACAACTCCTTAACACTTTCAGTGCCGGGCCGTGTTTTCTTTTTTACCCCGTTGAATGCCACCATCCACGGCCAATGTTAACGTTAATATCGCCTAATCTATGTTTTAAATTATGGCTATGTGTCTAATCTGCCCGTCGCTTATCAAAGACTCATTTTCCAGTCAACATTGGCAAGGCAGATTGTATTTTTATCGCTTCATTTCCGTTTGATAGCATTTTGAAAATCACCCGTTTTCCGGGGGAAAACAACCCATGCCTATGATAATCGCCTTTTACTGGAATATTCCAGAACGTTGTCATTTGTCTGCCTATTTATGAATCGTTTTCAAATAAACGCTAGATGATCGATAGTATATGTGTGCGCACGCACGCTTGTGCCGTGCGCTGATAATCGCTGCTATTATTTCCTCATGGCTTTTACAGTCAAAACAGCCATATCACATATCACATAAACGCTTATATATCAGTGAAAACGAGTCTGATTATCCTAACACTGATAACATAGATTCCTTACCTGAGGTCAGATGGTATCCAAATGGTTTATTCCAATTTCCGATCGCCATTCGGAAAAAACGATAAATGTATTGATCCATCGTGTGTACAGTATAACACATGATCCGCGCGGCTCAGAGGCTCCAGAATGAACTCTGGTAGACCCCGGCTGCATCAGTGAGAAGTAAAATGTGGAGTCAGAAATCCGTTCTCCCATTCACTTTCATTGAGTCCATTCCAAAAGGGTGATTTACCATCTGGGAGACGATAGGGGGCGCTTTTTTCACATCTGAGCGCCGGCGGTCCCTGGATCTCCAACGGTAGGCTCGCGTGATGCAATATGATTTCAGATCGCTAATAAAAAAATTTTAAAAAAATACCTGAGAATACTCTGGGCGTGGCATTCAACGGTCGGGTCGTAAACCCGAGAAAAGCCGTGAGTGGCACTCAAAGTGTTAAGTAGATGGTAAGGGTCACATGGTAGAGAATGGAGATCAGCAAAATCACAGACAGACCAACACAAAGGTAAAATAGTTATGTTCATATTACAGTAATGCTGCTAATACAATTTAGGTAAGGTCAAAATTAAATTTTTACAATTATTTTAAATCACCAAATAGAGATGAATACAGTGAAATGAACAATATTGAAAAACAAAGCTGTACTGTTATTGATTTTAACAGCGTGTAGTAGGCAGCATCAACTCTAGGGGGCCAAGCAACCAATAAAAAAAAACATACAATATAGTGGCCAGCAGCAATGGACCTATATCAAAGATAGATACCATTTTCCTCTCTGTGCATTCAGTAGAAATCTATCTGGCTCCAAGCTAGCCTAGCTTAGCACAAATTAATGGAAGTGGATACGGACCAGCTAGCCTAGCTGTTGGCCAAAAACACCTCTCAGAGTTTTAAGATATCCGCTTCCGTTCCTATACTATAGACCAGGTCATTATGATGTCATGATCAGACGGTTCCTATACTATAGACCAGGGCCCTCATTCATCAACGTGTTCTACGCACAGATTTGTGCTTACCCTGTGCGTACGATCATTTCTAAGCAAAGAGTGGGATTCATCAATTTCAACTTGAACTTGACTCCGTGCTTACGTCTACGCACAGGTCAGACCATGCGTACCTGGCGCCCAGTGGTAGAATATATTATTACAACAAGGAAATGAGCTTCTGTGCATAATAACACTGGCATGTTCTGTACGAACCGTAGTTCATTATAGTTCATTGTAAAATAGCAACAGTAGTGTAATTATGGTCAAAACCCTATAAATAGCATTTGGAATAATAGATCTTTCTCTCAGAATGAATGCAGCATGGTTTATATAGCGTTATCGGAATATACGGGGTGTAGGCTACTGACTGACTGCGCTCCGCGTAGCTTGATTGATTGATTGATTGAAAAGTTTATTAACAGATTGCAGAATGGGTACAGTACAGTACAGCTCAGTACATACAATTGTTAAGGGGATGCAGACCAGAGAAAGACTTTCGTCTTGTTTACATCAGGGTCCCCCATTTTCAATTCATCATTACAGACCACAGAAACACGGGAACGTTTTGATTATATTTAAAAGGCTTTACGTTAAACGAAACAAGTGGAATTTCGAAGCTGTAAGCAGAATACAAGTCATATGAATATAGTGTTCTTCCCCCTTTTTACTGTATAAGAAAGAATAGAAAACGCATTGCAATGACACCAGATAGTGGACAGACTATGTATATGATGGGATTCAAGTTCGCGTTTTTGTTGATCATAGGCATGCTGTCAGAGTATGATATCTTAATCAAACATTCTAGAACATTTGTCGTCACAGATCATGTCCTAATAGAACATAGGCTATGGCATGGATCGCGTGATATTGTGTGGACTGTTATTATTACTGTACCGGTACCACCCATTGTGACAACAGCCTTGTGAGTCCCGCACACAAACATGATGGAATTCAAGTTCATGTATTGAAAGGCAGGCTACATCATACATGCAGTGAGATTCATTGTTCTTGTATATGCTCTCGTATTATTGTTTATATAGGCTACCCAATACTGACATCAAAATAGATTGTAGTATGCCTCTAGAAATCATATGCAGCAGGTAGAAAATTGACGGGAGATCCATCGCGATTTGGAATAAAATTGAGGAGAACTTTAATCCCTGGGTATTAATCAAACAACACGGGAAAAGGCAGTCATATTCCAGCGCGGTATTTATTAGTGTTTGCGCTGCCCAGGCAGCAATGGTTAATAGATATCATATCCGACATCACCGTAAGTGTACACGTCTGTCAGCCTGTCTCATGACACGCTTCCCTCGGCTTAGTCCATTTTTCCACATTTCATGGGTGTATTCCATTACCGTATATGGTTAATCGGGGCGTTTCTGGTATGCAAATACGTGAAAGTGTGCACGAGCCTCGGCGCAGAGCCAAGGTGGGATTCATCATGACAGGTGTGCGTAGAGCCTGCGTACGCACCTGTGATGAATCCCGACTTCCCTGTGCGTACACTGGTTCTACATTCTGTGCTTACGTGTGGAAATAGAACATGTTCTACGCACACATTGATGAATGAGGGCCCAGGTCATTATGATGTCATGATCAGACGGTTCCTATACTATAGACCAGGTCATTACGATGTCATGTTCAGATGGTTCCTATACAATAGGGGAGAACGGGGTTGGTTGTCACACGGGTTGGTTGTCACATACATTATATTTCGCTACCAAAAGGCGCTGTCTCCCATATTTTGCTATGGAAATGTACAGAATTGGGATCAGAGCTCACCTACATAGTCTTCTTGGGAGTAAGACAGCTGAACTTGAGGTGAGAGGACTTTTTGTGTGTTTTTCATGTGAAATTGTAAATATTCAGCTCCTCAGTATTCTTCTTCTAGGCTTTTACACAATTGGTGTATAATGAAACAATTGTTACCCTTAAAAAGTGTGAAGGGGGTGGGGCGGTCGGGTGGCGTAGCGGAGATTGCGCTTGTCACCAATGCAAGAGGCTGCGGTCTCGACTCCTGGAGTCAGCATTGCCCTGCGGCTTGGGCCGGTCGTCATACTAACTCGTTTGGCTGAGTTAGGGGGAGGGAAGTCGTGGGTGGTAATCTGGCATTGTGGACAGCGACGCCTACAGGTCAGGTCTGGGCGCTTGCTCAGCAAAAGGCAGGAAATGGTGAAGGCAGCGTGACCTCCCACGCGTTACGCTTCACCAATGAGAGTCCTCGCTGCCAGGTGAGAAGAGAGCCACTGGCTGTCTCCACATGTGTCGGAGGAAGCATGTGGTGGACTTCAGGGTTCCCTTGTACCGACCAGTAGGAGAAACATGCGCACAACAACCAGGTAGGGGAGGGGGGGAATTGGCGTAACAACTAAATTGGGATGGGGAGAAAAATAGAAAAAGCAGGCGCAGAAAAAGAGGATTAAAAAAAGAAAAAAAAGTGCGAAGGGAAGCTATAGTTTAGATTGTTGTTGGCTAACTAACTTGTTTTTAGATGGTTGTTAGCCTTGATACTAGCAAGACATTCCAGTTGGGGTTGGTCGTCACATTCTCTTTGGGGTTGGTTGTCACATGTGACAAGCACATGACAGTGCTTTTAATGAACATCGGCTATTTCTTCACCAACTTGGAGGAGGTTATGGATGAGCTGAGGACAGACCGAGCAGAGCCCAATGCACGCCAGCGCACCTACCAAGCCTAGTACATCCCAGCCTAGACCACCTGCCAAGCCTAGTACATCCCAGCCTAGACCACCTGCCAAGCCTAGTACATCCCAGCCTAGACCACCTGCCAAGCCTAGTACATCCCAGCCTAGACCACCTGCCAAGCCTAGTACATCCCAGCCTAGACCACCTGCCAAGCCTAGTACATCCCAGCCTAGACCACCTGCCAAGCCTAGTACATCCCAGCCTAGACCACCTGCCAAGCCTAGTACATCCCAGCCTAGACCACCTGCCAAGCCTAGTACATCCCAGCCTAGACCACCTACCAAGCCTAGTACATCCCAGTGTACTCCACCCCAGCTGGAAAAGGCAGCCAGCAAGAAGATGGGGTTCCAAACGAAATGTAAAAGCTTTACAAGCTCAAATACTTTTTATGAGAGAGAGAGAGAGAGAGAGAGAGAGAGAGAGAGAGAGAGAGAGAGAGAGAGAGAGAGAGAGAGAGAGAGAGAGAGAGAGAGAGAGAGAGAGAGAGAGAGAGGGAGAGATAGAGGGAGAGAGAGAGAAAGAGAGAGGGAGAGAGATAGAGGGAGAGAGATAGAGGGAGAGAGAGAGAGAAAGAGAGAGGGAGAGAGAGAGAGAGTGAGTTGGACTCTTAAGTTGAGGCTTCTAAGGGAGAAACTCCTCATGTGTAGACTAATTTAGTGTGTGTTTGTGCGTTGCTGGGGGAAACCCCAGCTCCTTCCAAGGGCTCTCCTTGGCAAGGACACATTGGACTAATGAACTCCTTATAAGACACACACATACACACAGATTAAAGGGAATGGACAGAGAGAGAGAGAGAGAGAGAGAGAGAGAGAGAGAGAGAGAGAGAGAGAGAGAGAGAGAGAGAGAGAGAGAGCACAGCACACTTAGGCTTGGGAGCTTCAGTGGTACCGTATTAGTCTGAATATAAGACAACCTTGATTGTAGACCTTTGCAGTGGGATGCTCTTCAGGATGTGCTTATTAATCTCAAACTGTTACTTAAAACCTGTTAAGCTGTAAGGTCCCAAATGGGGGACCCTGCCGTTTTTATCATAAATCGATCAATACAGACCGTATTAGATCCCCACTTGGGGTATCATTGGAAAGCCACACTCATTGGTTACAACCCTGTCCAAACATTTTCGAGATCGCCAAATGATTGACGGAGCTAGAGCCCCAGGAGTCGGGGGTGGTAATGTGTACTTTGGCGCACGCCTTACATATCGGCATGTAACTCGAGAACCGCTGAACGGATTCTGTCGCCTGAAATGGCAATCGACAGCCAACAAATAGGGCTTTAATGCTATATATATTGTATTAAAAGAAATCCACACCCGAGACGCTAGAGGTCGGCAAAGTGGCGCGTCGCGAATCGTCCTCAAGAGGGCACACATGTGATGATGATGATGTTAAGAGATTAATGTTGTGTTTCTTTTTCAAATGTAGCCAAGAGTAAATACCTTAACCCTATCAAAACAGCAGTCAAAGTGTATATTTAAATTTTTACCAATGTTTTTAAGATTTACAGAAAATAAGAATTTATCAAAAGAATTCTAATTATATCTCTTTTATTTTAAAACCGAGAGGAAATGACTAAATCCAGATTTAACACTGCCATTGGAAAGGTGAGCATTTTCCCTATCCATATATGTATGATTGGGCCATAATAAGGTCAAGTTCAAGGTCAAATATGAATTTATAATTAAAATGGATTATAATTTATTACTGTATCGACTACAAATCCTTCTGTTTAATCATCTTCCCTTTATTCATTTGCTTAGATTTTTTGTACACTTGATCTCAAGAAAGGCACTGAATGAGCTCAGTGGGAGAGCTCGGTTCCAGCACAATTGTAACATGGTGTTATTCACCGGCACAGATGCACAGATCCTTTTTTTCATTACAATTTACTTAAGCCTAGTAACAGACACAATATTTCTGACACTGGGAATACATACCCCCAGGTCCCTATGTTCCTAGATACCAAGACCATGCTAATTGACCTTGTAGAAGTGGAGTAATCTTCCATTTACTTAGGCGAAATGTCTGAAAATAGGGCTACAGTTTAACAGGTTAATGCTGATAAAAAAAAAGTTCCTGCTGTTTACTAGATTGATTATGATAGGATCTGCTTATCCACTCTGGCAGAGAGGCATAATAATCACTGGTATTATGGTTTATCTATGAGGCCATTATTAGAAAGCTACCACCTTATATTGCAACAAGGCTAGATTGGAATTCTGGACCCTATCTAACCCACTCAAATAATAATAATAATAATAATAATAATAATAATAATAATAATAATAATAATAATAATAATAATAATAATAATAATAATAATAATAATAATAATAATAATACATCTATCTTATATAGCGCTTTTCCAGGTGCTCAAAGACGCTTTACATGGATAGGAGAAACAAAACTATGGCACAACAAAAAACAGAACAAAAACAGAACAAAAATAATACATGACAAAATTAAATAAAACCGACAGAATTAGAGGTCAAAAGCAAGATTGAAAAGGTGAGTTTTGAGGGCTGATTTAAAAGATGTCAGGGTGTTTGCATCACGGATATGGCTGGGGAGGGCATTCCAGAGGGAGGGGGCAGCAGCAGCAAAGGCCCTGTCACCCCAGGTCCGGAGCTTGGTCGTGGGAGGTGTTAGGAGGTTGGCATCTGCAGACCTAAGGGCGTGACGGTGGAGGAGGTCGGACAGGTAGGGAGGGGCAAGGTTGTTGAGGGCTTTAAATATGATGAGTAGTATTTTAAAATGTATCCTGTATTTGATTGGAAGCCAGTGGAGGTTGTGGAGGACAGGAGTGATGTGATCAGAGCGACGGGTGGAGGTGAGCATGCGGGCAGCAGAGTTTTGGACATATTGGAGTTTATTGAGGATAGTGTTTGGTGAGCCGTAGAGGATGCTGTTACAGTAATCTAGTCTTGATGATATGAATGCATGAACCAGTGTTTCAGCAGCGGAGAGTGATAGGGAGGGGCGGAGGCGAGCAATGTTCCGGAGGTGGTAGAAGGCCGATTTGGTTATGTGGTTCACATGGGGGAGGAAAGAAAGGGTGGAGTCCAGGATGATGCCAAGGTTACGGACGTGAGTGGAGGGGGTGACAATGGAACCATCAATATTAGGGAGAAGTCCTGGGTGTGGCTGGTGAGGGATTTTGGACCGATGATGATGATTTCTGATTTATTACAGTTTAATTTGAGAAAGTTATTTTGCATCCATGTTTTGATGTCTGTGAGGCAGGTGGTGAGGGTGGAGAGAGCGGCTGGAGTGATAGTCTTGGTGGAGAGGTAGAGCTGAGTGTTGTCTGCATAACAGTGAAAACGGAGGCCATGTTGGCGGAGAATCAGACCAAGTGGAAGGATAGAGGATGAAGAGCAGGGGACCCAAGTACTGAGCCTTGGGGGACACCATGAGTGATGGGGGCAGTGGGGGATTTGCAGTTCTGTGTCGTTATGGCTTCGCTCAGCACCTGATGCACTGTACTTCACTTCGTGCACGAGCACTGAATAAAAAATTCCACCATGTACCTTTACATCCCAACATTCATCTGGCCACACCCCCATCCGCTTACCTTCATAAGCAGGAGTGTGGTCACCTACTCGCCTCCTTCTTCACTTTCACCACAAGGAAGTGCCTTCGGTAGATCCCCACTTGACGAGGTTGTTAGTAGAAGAAAGTTGGAAAACAAAAGAGATACGTTGACATCATATCTTTATTTTCTCTCTCACTATTTGGAGGAAATACGGCGATATTGTCTTCGTTACTGGAGGTCATTCCGACCTTCAACGGCTTTTTCGTATTAGGAGCTCACGCCGCTGACATGCTCCCCAGCTACAGTCCTCCTTGCTGCGGCTGGATGGGGTTGCCCGCCGGCAACACAGCTGGACTGTAGGAAGCACCGACTGTTGTGAGAAGCGGTTGTTTCCAGGTTGGGTACGTACTGTTTTGCTTGCGAGCTCTGGTTGTTGTTGATGCTGTGGGGGTTAGCTGACAATTTACGAAACGCCGACTTCAGGCTGGGGTCCTCGGCTTAAACGGCGGTCGGAGGATCTTGGTCTGACGCCCATGATGGTCAATCTAGTGGGCCCCGACCAGGACGCGTGTACCGCTTCCGCAACGGATTCTATTTCCGGGGTTGCCCTGATTGGCCGTGACGGCCACGTGACACGCCGCGGCCACGCCCTGCGGCAAAACGCAGAGGCTGCTGTGTTTCACTGCCGCTTCCCCACTTCAACGCCGCAGCAGCAATTGTCGCGCCACATTTTTTTTCTGAGTGCAGAGCTGTTTAATCACTTGCCCCACTGCCTTTCACATCGCGCCACGCTTAATCATTTATCATTTAACATTTGAAAGGCATACATTGTTGTTGTCATACAGAAGTACAGAATACTTTTATCCAAAATGCTTCTCATTGTCGCGCCACATCTCCCGAGTGCAGAGCTGTGCCCCACTGCCTTTCACATCGCGCCACGCTTAATCATTTAACATTTGAAAGGCATACATTGTTGTCATACAGAAGTACAGAATACTTTTATCCAAAATGCTTCTCATTGTCGCACCACATCTCCCGAGTGCAGAGCTGTGCCCCACTGCCTTTCACATCGCGCCACGCTTAATCATTTAACATTTGAAAGGCATACATTGTTGTCATACAGAAGTACAGAATACTTTTATCCAAAATGCTTCTCATTGTCGCGCCACATCTCCCGAGTGCAGAGCTGTGCCCCACTGCCTTTCACATCGCGCCACGCTTAATCATTTATCATTTAACATTTGAAAGACATACATTGTTGTCATACAGAAGTACAGAATACTTTTATCCAAAATGCTTCTCATTGTCGCGCCACATCTCCCGAGTGCAGAGCTGTTTAATCACTTTTCCCACTGAGTTACCATACACCATACGCTATACTATATACTATGCAATGTATACAACTCTCATGGTTAACGGTAGAGAATAGGCTGGTTTCAAGTCCGCGTTCAAGTACAACACAGCGGCGGCCTCTCTCGCTGCCACGTCTGCTGCCGCGGGGCGTGGCCGCGGCGTGTAACGTGGCCGTCACGGCCAATCAGGGCAACCCCGGAAATAGAATCCGTTGCAGAAGCGGTACACGCGACCAGGACCTGGTGATCCCAGGATTCTCGAGCGGATGCTTCTCTGTCCCGTGCAGGCCCCATCTTTCATATACAAATGAAAGTATACCCTAACGAGGAAATGTGGGCATAGGATCTTCTTTATCGGGAGTTCCATGCTCAAAGTCGGCTGCAGCCCGAAATGGGAACTGTGCTGGCTATGCTGCATGTCTGGATCACCGTTGAAAACTGTGTTCTGACGTTCTTTTTCTTTTCCCTCTTAGGGGAGGGACTTGGACAGCAGCCTATCTGAAGTGTGGCTTGTTATGTCGTTGTATACAGTTCAGGTGATAGCTGCTTAGCTTGCGTGCTAGTTGTGGCCTACTGTGTTAGCCAGTCAGCTGTTAGCTGCACAGCTGTTAGCTGCGGCGTTAGCTCGCTGTGTTTACCAGGCTAGTAAGCGTTAGCTTGTTGCTATCAGCCGAACGGCTGTTAGCTTAATGCTACACTGTTGAACGTTTTCTGTGACTATAACATGCCTTAAACACTCTGACTACGACGTCATCTTTGACAGAGGATGTTAGTCGAACCTACCGGGAGCCCTGCCAGCGAGGACTGCGTCAACATGGAGAAACGTAGCGGCTGGGTGGCGCAGCGACACTGCCCTCGTCGCCGACACAAGAGATGTGTGTTCATCTTCGGTGTCCCGTTAGCCAGATTGCAGTTCGCTTGGCCTGCGTTCAGGGTAGGAAGGTCCCGACCGGACCTTAAACACTTCTTCTTTCCTTCCCTTCTAAATGTTTTGTAATAACGATGTTTTCCAAAACGTGTGTTGCTGCAATACATTAAGGATACGATGCGTGTTGTGTGTGAATTGTCTTGTCACTGGTATGGCTTCTCTCTCCATAGAAATCGGGTTGTTGTTTTACATGTGTAAAAATTATCTGGTTAGTTGTGATGAGAACATGTGTGTTCATGTAACGTGAACTCACAACTAAGGGGGTTAATTAACCTATAAAGCTATGCTTAGTGACATGTGATTGAGGAATGAATTCTTTTCTCAGCCTGTCATGACAATGAACAGTGTGTTCACATATTAACAGGGTTACCTGTTCAACTTGGCCGTATCAAGGGTAAGGAAGGAGGGGTGATCCCCCCGGTTCCCTGGGGCTTCCCCACCCTCCTCTCAGACATGTTGTTTACAATATATTGTGTCACTGTGTTTGTGGGGATACGATGTAACCCTCAGCTTAATTGCTGGGGTTGTGTTTTCTGCTTGAGAAACTATAAGATATAAGATCCTTAGGAACTTCTACTCATGTACAATAGAGAGCATCCTGACCGGCAACATCACCTCCTGGTTTGGGAATAGCACTGCACAAGACCGTAGCAGACTACAAAGAGTGACACGTTCAGCCGAACGCACAATTGGAGGGGGGCTTCCCACCCTCCAGAACAGTTACAACAAGCGGTGCAAGGGGAAGGCTAAGAGAATTATTAAGGACTCGAGCCACCCGAACAACTGCCTCTTTGAACTGCTGCGGTCAGGCAAGCGATACCGGAGTCTTAAGGCGAGCACAGAAAGACTCAGAAGAAGCTTCTATCCCCAGGCCATCAGGCTGCTAAACGAACAATAAACACTATGCAACAACCATCAAATGCACACAGCACACACACCCACACGCACACACGCACACACTCACTCAAACAAACAACACACTGCAGCACCCACTCTCCACACTTTAGATCACACAAACACACTTTACACTTTATATTTATTGATAAAGGATTTGCACTACAACTCGTACACCTACCGTGAATTGTACCTAAATTGCACCTCGTCCCATTTCTGCCTTGCACTATATAGTATTGTATATTAGTACACTGCACAGTATTGTATATTGTATGGTAACTACGTCTATTCTGCATCGAACATTGTACATATGTCTAAACTGAACACTGTGACCTCATTTTTTTACTTCTAATTTTACTATGTTATTTTATTTCATACTTATCTTGTCTTGCACAGTCTCTGGAGCGTAACAGTAAGAAGCATTTTGTATAAAAGTATTCTGTACTTCTGTATGACAAATATTAAAGAAACTTGAACTTGAACTTGAACTATATTTTCCTAAAGAAAAGATTGTTTGGTCACTTATCATGTGTGTTTAGCAAGGCCTCTGGCCAATACATAATCGAGGTTTCTGTATTCTCTCGTTATGAAAAACGGCGTTCCTCTGTAGCAAGAGTGTACTTTTGCCATTTTTTGTTGTGATGAAGGTCTACAACTGGGTTAGGTTGGCCACAGAAGCACATGTGTAAGTCTGGTACCGGGCTCTTAAAGGGGGCCCTCTCTATTCTGTGTTTTTTCCTTAGTAAAAATCAGATAGCAGGTTAGCACATGAGCTAGGTGAAGCTGTTAGACACTTCATGTAGCTGACTATGACTGTGTCATGCTCTTTTTTGTCATTACATCGTATCATGGGTGTGGGGTCGTAAAGGGGTGAACTGGTAATCCTTTCCTCCCCTTTTCTGATTGGTCAGGGGTTAAAACCTCCTGTCCTTCAAGGTTCCTGTCACGTTGCTGTTCGGCATGTTACAGGGTAAGAGGGGGGGGGGTTTCCTGGTCCCACGCCCTGGAAGATTGGGCGTGTGCACAGCAGAAATTCCCCCGCCATAGAGTACGTCACTGTGCGCGTCTCTGTTGGTAAGACTTCCGTGAGTTGTTCAGGTCCATGTGATGGATCTGTTTCAGGGAGTTGTCAGAGCTCCTCCTCACGAAGCTCCTCCTCGGGCCTTCTGTGAGTTCGGACTCTCCTTCCCTGTGAGGGAGCCTCCTCAGAGTTCAGAGCCTCCTCCTCAGATTGTCAAGGTGAGTAGAACTTCAAAAAGGAGTTCTGCTCTATTGTGTGTGTATTCGATTCAATTCGATTATTGAGTGTGTATTGGTTCAGTGCCTCCTCCTCGGAGAGCCCTAACCCAAATATTACATAGCTCAATGTTGCAATATATTCTTTTCAATCTATACAGCTCGCGTGGGAAGTCTCTCTGGGGATTTCCGTCTCCTCCCTATGGCGAGGGTGGTGGGATGTAAAAATGTAAAAAAAGATTACCCTCAGCTGCGTCACGTGGGATTCATGTCAGTCTGTGTTTCTTTCTTTTTTGGATAAAAAGAGGAAGGTACATGAAGCACGACGGCTCCGTGTCGTTCTCCCAGGCGACTTGGAGGAACAATGTTTGGTGTCTTGCTAGACTATCCATTGATGTGTTTGGGTCTCGACGCATACATAGTACTGGCTCGATGTGTTTCTGTTAAAGAATCACGCAGGGGCTAAGAGCGCCTTGGTTGCTTGTTAAAACAGCGTTTTTATAGGGCAACTGGGATGGAGTTTTTTTTCTTCCGAGCGCCGGTTTACTAGGTTGTCTCGATGAATTATCGTTCATATCTGGGGGATGTTAACGGAATAGATCAAAACATAGGTAGAGGGGTCTCACGCCCTTGGGGTGGGCCACTGAGCACGGTCCAAATGGGACCGTCTGGGTGGCGCCCTCTTTTCATGTTTTAGATCGACACGCATACCTACCCCCTCATCTGGAGTGGGCATGTCGGCGTGGTTAGGACACGGGACTGGTCTGGTCGCGCTGGTCCAGGTCAGTTAACCCGTTGTCCGCCGGGGATGCAGTTCTGCTGTTCTGGTACCCTGAGGGACTTGTGCTTTTTTCGGGGGGGAAAATGCCGGGTCGGTCCGGGTGTCACAGGGTTAGGCGTTATGGAGACCCTTTGTTGGGTACATGTTGTACTCTGCACTATCGTAATGGCTTACGGCCATACCAACCTGTAGACGCCCGATCCCTGGACGCCGCTGCGGCCCTTGATATCGCCTTATGGTGAAAGTTTGGGAAGGAGGCGAGTAGGTGACCACACTCCTGCTTATGAAGGTAAGCGGATGGGGGTGTGGCCAGATGAATGTTGGGATGTAAAGGTATATGGTGGAATTTTTTATTCAGTGCTTGTGCACGAAGTGAAGTACAGTGCATCAGGTGCTGAGCGCACCATAACTCACAGAACTGGGTTATATACATAACTTTATGTTGTTGATGGAGATGAATTGGTGCCTGTGTGAGAGGTTAAGGTCCCTCGTGCACAGTCTGGACTGAACTAAATCTGTCTTTTGTTTGAGTGAAAATCGATTCCTTGCTGACCTTTGGTCAGTTTAGGGCCATGCTCTTAAACCTTAAACATTGTGTAATTGTTTTAACTGATTTTATCTATGTTTTTATCTGTGATTTTTGGTTTTTATTGATGCCTATTTTAATGTTGTCTACTTGTTTTATTTATTAAAAAAAAATTGTATAAACGTTTTTGTTATTACATTATATTCATCTGTTTTAATTATATGAACTGTATGTTTTATTTATTATAAATTTGTATTCATTCGTATTGTCGAATTATTTATCGTAATGAACTATATGCTCAACATGGTTAGACATTTTTGCATTTGTATGGCCCTTACTGCTAAGCTAGCTCCTTATACCACATCATTATTTTAATGGAATCTTGGAACCTACAGTATGGAACACGTTCTAGTGAATGGCTGGTCCTCATGGTCATCACCCGCATTTGCTCTGAACAGGGTAAATCTGCACTTGGCCATGATGCCCCTAGCTCATGGACTGAACTTCAACAGTCCTTAAAGCTTGAGATGGTTGCATAGTTTAAGACCTTGATCTCTAACCTTTGTTAGTCAAGTTGTACATGTTTCACCATGTTTCAACCCTCGTCTTGTTGTCTTATTGTTGTGAATTTCTATGCTGTGTGTGACTTTTATGTTTTTATGCTTATTTCTGTATGTAAACTTGATGATGACTGTCAATGAGGGAAACCTCAGTTGCCTTTTGAATTTAAATACAGGTTTGAAATTAAATTAATTATTGTTGAAATAATGTTTCATTACATAATTGTAGTTTTTCTTTTACATATTAGTAGGGATGCTCGATATTGGCTTTTTTACCGATACCGATATACCGATATTGTCCAACTCTTAATTTCCGATACCGATATCAACCGATATCAACCGATACCGATATATGCAGGGTTTCCCCCCCAAAAAACAGAACAATTTCAGGTAATTAACATTACATATCTCTTGTTGTGGAATTAACACAACATTATGCATACTTTTGACAATAAATAAAATCAGAATTTGTTCTTACTTGCTTGCCTGGGTAAATAAAGGTTATGTTTTTTTTTATTTTTTTTTAAACCGATACCGATATTTTCCGATATCACATCTTAATGCCAATATCGGCCGATAATATCGGTAGGCCGATAATATCGGACATCCCTACATATTAGCGTTGTTTTCTTATTTTTGTTTCTTTGCTTTCGTTTCTTTGTTTGTACTCCTGCTCCCGACTACTGTCAGCGACTTCGGGTTATTGAGAAGCGCTGTATAAATTAAATGAATTATTATTATTATTATTATTTGCTGATTAATTAAGTGCTTAATTTGCAGCAAAAGTCATGGAAGAAGATCAAGAACATGGTTCACTGGTCTCCATTCGTCATGTCCTTTAAGAAGAAATACCCCTGGATACAGCTGGCAGGACATGCTGGTACCTAACACATAACTGGGCCTCTCTCTCTCTATCTCTATGTCTCTCTCTCTGTCTCTCGCTCTAATTCTATGTCTCTCTCTTTATGTCTCTCTCTCTCTGTCTCTCTCTCACTCTGTCTCTATCTTTCGCTCTGTCTCTCTATGTCTCTCTCTCTATGTTTTTTTCTCTCTCTATGTCTCTCTCTCACTCTGTCTCTCTATCTCTATATCTATGTCTCTCGCTCCTTGTCTCTATCTCTATGTCTCGCTCTCTGTCTCTCTCTGTTGTTTCTCTCTCTTTCTATGTCTCTCTCTACTTGTGTGTTCCTTTTAATCTGAGTGTATGTGTGTATGTGTGTGTGTGTGTGTGTGTGTGTGTGTGTGTGTGTGTGTGTGTGTGTGTGTGTGTGTGTGTGTGTGTGTGTGTGTGTGTGTGTGAGTGTGTGTGTGTGTATATGTGTCCAGGGAGCTTTAAGGCAGGAGCTAGCGGTCGCATATTAAAGGTGAGTTGACACTTTATTTATTTATTTACAGACATGCAGTTCACACTGCCAACTCCAAACAGATAATTATCTGCTGTGACGTATCAATTCATTATTAAACATAAGCATTTACATACTAGCTTGCGGTTGTGTCATGGAGAAGGGAAACAGCTACAGCTGTGTATGTGGTTTCCATGCTTAAACATGTGTAGAACAGCAGACCGTGTTAGCTAAACCTAAAGCAGCTTTGTAGCAGTTAGAATGTTGTCAGAGCATCTAGACTCAGCCAGCCAGTTAGAATGTTTCAATGTATCAGAGCATCTAGACAACATTAACCAGCTAGCCAGTTAGAATGTTTCAATGTATCAGAGCATCTAGACAACATTAACCAGCCAGCCAGTTAGAATGTTACAATGTATCAAAGCATCTAAACAACATTAGCTAGACAGCCAGTTGGAACATTACGTCAGCCAGTTAGAACGTTACAATGTACAGTATCAACGCATCTAAACAACGTTAGCTAGACAGCCAGTTGGAACATTACAATGTATCAAGGCATCTAAACGTTAGCTAGCCAGCCAGTTACCATTACAATGTAGCATCTAAACAGCGTTATCTAGCCAGTTGAAACATCTGAAAAACAACTAAACAACATTACCTAGCCAGCCAGTTGAAACATTACAATGTATCAAAGCATCTAAACGTTAGCTAGCTAGCAAGTTAGAACATTACAATGTATCAAAACTAAGGCTGTCAAAGTTAACGCGGTATTAACGCGTTAACGCACGATTCTATTAATGCCATTTTTTTTTTAACTCAGGTGTATTATTGATACTCTCATTAATACTATGTTTGTTTTTGACTCAAAGTGTGTGTGTGTGCATGCGTGTGTGTGTGTGTGTGTGAGATAGAGAGAGAGAGGGGGGGGGGGGTGAGAGAGATGAGGAAGGGGCAAGAGAGAAAGAGAGCTGGGAGAGTGTGTGTGAGAGAGAGATGGGGGGGGGGGTGGGGTGTGAATGAATGAATGAATGAAAACTTTATTTAACAGATTGCAGAATGGGTACAATACAGTACGGCTCAATACATACAATTGTTAAGGGGATGCAGACCTGAGAAAGACGTTAGTCTTGTTTCCATCAGGGTCCCCCATTTTCAATTCATATAGACATTTATGACATACACAACATACATGACATTTATGGCATAGGGACATATAGGTATTTAGTACTGATACATTTGTGACAAACGGTATTCAAATATACAGTACTGTTACCCCTAGATCCTGACAGAGTATATACATATGATGGGGAGGGGACTGTACATTAGGAGGGGGTGGGTGGGTGGGAGAGAAATATACATACGGCGGGGAGGGGATATATACATGCGGTGGGGAGGAGACTGTCTATTAGGAGGTGGTGGGGGTTTTGGGCATTTACGGTGGCCAGTTTAGAATTGCAGCCTCCCGTAGGTGCTCTTTAAGAGCGGTTTTGAATGTGGGCAGGGATTCACATTCCTTTACAGCTTTGGGTAGGGCGTTCCACATTGTTGTGGCATAATTGCGAAACGTGTTTAGTCCCTTGTTTGAGCCGAATCTGGGTTTAACATGATTTGTTGAGCTTCCTCTGGTGTAGTGGTTGTGGTATTCACTGACCTTTGGGAAGTATTTTGACATGTACATGGGCACCCCGGTCGTATAGTGTATCTTGTAGACCAGGCCCATTGCAAGTTGCTGTACTCTGTCGTCTACTCTAAGCCATCCTAGGTTGTCAAAGTGGGCAGGGGTGAGGTGGGTTCTGGGGTTCAGGTCAAGTAGTAGTCTGACCAGTTTGTTTTGTGATGTTTGTAATTTTGTTTTAAGCGCCTTTGAGGTGCTTTGGTACCATGAGGTGCATGCATAGTCATAGTACCCTTGAATGAGTGCTCCTGCCAGAGTCTTCAGGGTATTCTTGTTTACCAGAGAGGAGATCCGGTACAAGAATCTAGTTCGTTGGTTGACTTTTTTTATTACATTGGATGCCATTTTGTCACAGGAAAGATTTGCCTCTAGGATGGAACCCAGGTAGGTAATTTCGTCTTTCCTTGTGACAATATTGTCACCCACTGTAACTGAGAAGCTGTCGGTCTTGCTGAGTTTGTTATTTGAACCAAAGAGAATGGACTCTGTTTTGCCCATGTGTAATGATAGTTTGTTATCAGCGAGCCATATGCAGATTTTGCCTAGTTCCGAGCTGAGGGTTTTTTCAACCTGCAACTTGTTCTTGTCAGAGACCAGCAGGGCTGAGTCGTCCGCAAACAGGAACAAGTTGCAGTCACAGGCTGACGACATGTCATTTGCATAAATTAGGAAGAGTAGCGGTCCTAGTATGCTTCCTTGTGGAACACCACAGCTCACTGTGAGGGGGGGGGATAGAGTACCGTTTACCTCTACCATCTGTTCTCTCCCCTCCAGGTAGGATTGCATCCAGCTCACTGATAAGCTATCAAAACCAATTGCTTTTAGCTTGTCCATTAGAATGGAGTGATTGACAGTGTCGAAGGCCTTTTGTAGGTCCAGCATGACCATGCCGCAGTATTTGCCCGCGTCCACCTCTTGTTTGATGTGGTCGTTCAAATAGAGGAGGCATGTGTCAGTGGAGTGGGACGTTCTGAAGCCAGATTGGAATTTGTAGATTAGATTTTTTTCCGCCAGGTACTTTTCGACCTGTTCGTAGTCTATTTTCTCCATGACTTTTGAGATGGAGGTAAGAATAGAAACAGGGCGGTAGTTGACTGGGTCTAATTTGCTGCCCTTTTTGTGCAGAGGGGTCACTCTCGCAATTTTGAAGTCATTGGGGACGTGCCCCTGTTTTATAGAGAGGTTTATTATGTGTGTGATGACTGGGGTGATGGCGGCTGCTGCGTCTCTGAGGAATTTGGAGGGGATGTTGTCATGGCCAGTGGCCTTGTTAGGTTGGAGGGCGCTCAATTTTTTGAGTACCTCATCGGTTGTTACCATTTCAAGTTTGAAGTCGTCTTTGTGGACCCCTAGGTTATGTGTTCTACCCCATAATGCCCTGAGTGGGAGGGTAGTTTGTTTACCAGTGTTGTGGCTATGTTTGTGAAGAAGATGTTTAAGTAATTGGCTACCAGTGATGCCAGTAACGCGTTACTAAGTAACGCGTTATTGTAATCTGATTACGTTTCCCCGAAAATAGTAATCTAACGCGTTAATCTTTAAAAGCCAGTAATCTGATTGCAGTTACTTGTCCAAGTGGCTGTGCGTTACTATTTCGTTACTATCTCATCATAAATTCATAATGCAGGCGGAATGCAGTATTTTATTTCGTTTTCGACAGTCAAAAATACATGTTGAGCTGTTTTTCTTATTTGGGAGTGACGTGGTGTGGCAGTGAAAGGGTTAAATACAAGAATGTGTCCCGCGGCGTGAGTGGACCCTCTGTCTGTGAGTGACTCTGCTTTGGTCCAATCACATTCCCCATCCACAGTCTGCGAATCAGAGGCAGAGTAGGGCGGGTCTTCACTGCACGTCATGTGACATATGCGCCAATCGTGTGACAGCAGGGCTCCGTCGTCGGAGAATTCCACCACAAAACAAAAGCATCTGGAATCACAACACTAGCCGACGCTTCAACTAGGTACAGGAGGGTTGATGGTGGCAGAGCAAAAGCTCTTATTTGCCAGATTTACAGTTAATTTACATGTTAAAGAGAGACTGATTGTATGTTTATAGAGAGACATTTATAAAAACAATTTAATAGTTACAGTTGATATAATTGAATAGTTCAGCCTGCATTTGTTAGATGTGATACACTGGTTTTGTAAAACCACTGGCTGGCTGCTCTAATGCTGTGAGCATCATAGACTGTTGCTTTACCATACTTGATGGTACAGAAGCTGAAGCACTAGTTTAACAATTTACGTTATGTGCAGAGAAACAAGTTAAAAACAATTTATGCACTTTCAATAAAGCGTTTAAAAAAAACTGTTGGGGGAACGACGACGACTTCGTAACCTAGTTACTTTCAAAGTAACTAAGTTACTCTGATAATCAAGTAATCAGTAAAGTAACTTGGATTACTTTTTAAAGGAGTAATCAGTAATCAGTAATCAGATTACTTTTACAAGTAATCTGTGGCATCACTGTTGGCTACATCCAGCTTGTCTGTGATGAGCGTGTTGTCCGTCTTTATGTTTATGTTTGAGAATCTGGTTTTAAGTTTTTTACTGCAGCCTAGTTGATTATTGAGTAATTTCCAAAGTTTGCGGGGTTTGTTTTTGTTTTCCTCAGTTTTGTCGTTGATGAAATTTTTTTTGCGGTTCTGATCATGGTGTTTACGTCATTTCTTAGTCTGTTTCTTTGAATTTTTAAATTTTTAAATTTTAAAAAGTGTGAGCCCCAGTGTTAATTTTGTCAACTATGAAGATGTTTGTCAACGAAGGTTTTTTTCATGACGACGTGACGTCACGTTATTGAATACCATGTGACGCTAACGAGACTAAATAGTTTATTAAATATCGTTGACCACAACTGAGGACACAAAAATTTAATTTACAAAAACCAGGACGAAATTTCTCTTCATGTATGTTGATATTGTTGACTAAAACAAGACGAGACAAAATAATTATAACTTTTCTTAATGCCATCGTCCCGATAGAGCAGTGTGACAGGGAGCTCTGTTACTAGCATTAGCTGAAGAGCTATTTGAAAAGCTAGTTTTAGCTTATCGTTACCTTGGCTAAAGTTGGGACTATTCATAATCCAGCTGCAGACCTGCAAGCAAAGTACAGCAAGTTGGCAAAGGAGTATTCCAAGGTAAATCACTTTTTCACCAGTAACGTTACATTGTTTGTATTTCCATCTAGCTTGCGTTAGCTAGTGGCTAACCTAGCTCACGCTAATGTGGCTAACTGATCGACCTCTCGCACACAATTAATGACATGTGACAATGTGATTAATGACAGCCATACCGGTGACAATGTTTAGCTTTTAGTGCCAAATGATAAGAGTCTGAGGCGGAGTCTCAAAAGAGAATGTTGAATATTTATTGTGCATTTAAAATCACAACAGAGCCTCTGCTACTACAGTAGCTAACCTAAACGGAGCCTTCTGGATAGGAGGAAGTGCGTCACAACGTATAATGTCCGTGTGGAACCAATGTGCCAATAACCTTTCCGTGGGTGAAGCATAGTTGAGCATAGAACTTTTGATGATACTAATACTAATCTATACAATCACCTGTTGTTGAATAAATACCATTACTTTCTAGTTATTACTAAAAAACAGTATATATAAAACAGTAGCTGTAAAAAAGAAAAGAATAATTTTTTTTAATAATTTATATAATATATATATATTTTTTTGTACATTAACACATTAACTGCCACGGAGTTTGCCCGTCTCATACCACTCTCTGCCACCACTCTAAGCCTATGGAGATGTTCACCTTCTTTGCAGGGCTATAACTTTTTAAATTGTATTGCTAAATTGACATTACTATGGCCCATTCAACATCGATTATCTATCGTTCAGGATGTAGGAACTTTTTCATTCATAGATTCATACGAAAATACCGTCTAGAATATAAATATGTTTTTATCGTTTTCTGCAGTAATTCCTAGAACGTGAGTTATAGGCATAAACGCATATATAGATTATCAACTGCCGTTTGTTGCCGATACACGCTATATTAAAAATTTCAACTGTACATGATCCTAAACGTTATGACTCATCATGCGCGGATGAACGGGGGGGGGGGGTCGTTTATAATTCCGTGATCGTCAGTAAATGCTTTATGTAGTATGGGTGATATATTGATCAGAGCAGTTTGCATTAATAATAATAAACAAACACGCTGAAAGTAACGTTACTGTCCTAGTACCGTTCGCCGATGAGACTGGAGGAAAAAGATCCCACTTATTTGACGCGATCTACTAGATCCATTTCCGGTTTGTATAATAATAATAAACGCCCAAATCATATCGATTATTGAGTTATGGCAGCGATCCATATACACGGATGTGTGTCTAGAGTCCCGCAACAATATGTGAGTGCCGGACGCATTTCCCAGATGCACAGAGATCACCAGAGATCCATTTCCGGTTGTAACTCACCCGATCATCCACCAGGCTGCAGTATTGAAGCGTTGCAGAGTTGTGCAGGCTCCCACTGTATCAGCCGAGGCTGGGTGAGGGAATTATGAATACCATGGCGAAAAAATTAAATATGATATCAATAACATTATACGCCATGGTTTGGCAGCATTAGCATGACCTTGAAACATGTTGTATGACGTTATTGGCGCCCAATGTGTTAACTAAAAATAGACAAAAATGTCATCCGTTTTCGTCGACAAAATCTAGACTAAAAAAATATATACAAAATGTAGACAAAAACTGACTAAGACTAAAATGCTCAGACATTTAGTTGACTAAAACTGACTAAACTAAAAATAAATGAAGATGACTAAATATGATGAAAACGAAAAAGGAGCACTTGACACATGACTAAAACTAAAATGAAAATAGTTGCCAAAATGAACACTGGTGAGCCCTTGTGTGGGTGAATGTAACAAGTTCCTAACATTTTCTTTCCCCTATTATTTCATGCACACTTTATTCATTGTTTTAAATAATTATTTTCTTTTAAGTAATTTTGTGCATCACTTTGTTTTGAATTTGATGCAAATTTGCAATGCATGAGGGTCATCCTTTTGTGTTAAATGGCTGCATAAAGCAAGCATTTGTTGACTCATGTTGATAAGAGTATTAAAACTTGGAACTTGAAAAAGATCCGTTTAAGGTAGATAACATTTTTATCTTTTTAATGCGATTAATTTGCGATTAATCGCGACTTAACTATGGACAATCATGCGATTAATCAGATTAAATATTTTAATCGATTGACAGCACTAATCAAAACGTCTAAACAATGTGTCATACTATCAAAGCATCTCAACTTTAGCTAGCCAGCCAATTAGAACATTACAATGTATCAAAGCATCTAAACAATGTTAGCTAGCCAGCCAGTTGGAACGTTACAATGTATCAAATCATCTAAACATTGTTACTGTAGCTAGACAGTCAGTTATAAGTTAACATTACATTACAACGATATCCTGCTAAATTCAGATTCCGGTTTTCTCTCCATACTCATCCTCCTCGACCTCAGCGCTGCTTTTGACACCATTGATCACAACATCCTACTCTCCCGTTTAGAACACACAGTTGGCATCACAGGCTCAGCTCTCCACCTATTTCACTCCTATCTATCAGACAGACAGCAGTTCACTACCATGGACACGGAAAGTCACACCTCAACTTCTTTCCCCGTTACATCTGGTGTCCCCCAAGGCTCAGTCCTTGGTCCCATACTCTTCTCCCTCTATATGTTACCCCTCTGCCACATCTTCAGAACACATGGTCTTCAAGGCCACTGCTACGCCGATGACACACAGTTATACATTCACTCCCATCCCGACACCAGCACTGCTGCTACTATTGCCCTCTCCTCCTGCCTCTCTGAAATAAAAATCTGGATGAACCACAACCTTCTCCAACTCAATAGCACTAAAACTGAAATCCTTGTAATGGGCACACCTCACCTTCTCCGTAAAAATCCTGACTGCTCCATATCCATCAACAACCACTCTATCCTCCCCTCCCCCACAGTGAAAAACGTGGGTGTTCTTTTTTACCCCAAACTAACATTCGAACCACACATCAACAACATCACCAAGACATGCTACTTTCACCTCAGGAACATTTCACGCATTAGACCACTACTGTCCCCTTCCGACTGAAACGCCCTCATTTTCTCCCGTCTAGATTACTGTAATGCATTACTCATTGACTCAACAACTAAATCCCTCCATAAACTTCAACTAATTCAGAACACCTCAGCCTGCATCATCACCCGCTGCCTCAAATTGTCCCACATCACACCTGTCCTCTCCTCACTTCACTGGCTCCCTGTCAAGTATAAGATTGACTTCACTCCCTAGCACCTGATTACATCTACAACCTCCTTCAACACTACACTCCCTCCTGCTCACTCCGCTCATCCAACTTAGCCCTTCTGAGCACACCACACTACCGCCTTAAATCCACAGAAAACAAATCATTCTCCTCCGCTGCTCCCCGAATCTGGAATCAACTCCCATTACACATCAAAGAAGCCCCATCTGTAGAAACATTTAAGTCCCACCTCAAAACCCACCTGTTAAATTTAGCATACCCTCACTCCTGACCCCCCAACCCCTGCATCACTTACATCTTCACATCTGTACACACCTATATTTTAGTATTATTATTTATTTTAAAATGTTCTCTCTGTCTTGTCTCTAAGCTATATCCCTCTCTCTGTATTATCCCCACTATGTCGTCATTGTGAAAGTCCATGTACTGTGTTTGTCCATGTACTGTGTTTGTCCGTATGCTATAATGCCATGTATGTAAAGCGCTTTGAGATGCCTAATGTAAGGCGCTATATAAAATACATTTATTATTTATTATTATTATTACATGTATCAAAGCATGTACGCAACATTAGCTTGTTGAACATTAGCTAGCCAGCCAGCTTTGAACATTAGCTAGCCAGCCAATGTATCAAAGCATCTAAATGTTAGCTAGCCAACCAGTTATAATGTTACATGTATCAAAACATCTAAACAACTTTAGCTAGCCAGTTGAAACACTACAATGTATCACCACATCTAAACAATGTTAACTAGCCAGCCAGTTAGAACATTACAATGTATCAAAGCATCTAAACAATGTTAGCTAGACAGCCAGTTAGAATATTACAATGTATCAGAACATTTAACGTCAGCTAGTCAGCCAATTAGAACATTACAATGTATCAAAGCCTATAAAGAAAGATGCTAGCCAGTTGAAACATTACAATGTATCAAAACATCTAAACAACGTTAGCTAAGCAGTTGAACCATTACAATTGATCAAAACATTTGTATTTATTTAATTAATTGTTTATTTGTCAGGGACAATGCAAAAGAAAACATTGTAGCAAGTTACAATAATAGGATAGGCCTACAGGTTCATTGCATATAGGATTTCTAGCCGAGGCTCATTTGCAACCCCTGTCCCTGGTTAGGCTTTTCTACTTAAAAGTGGTCATTACAGGGTGGCTGAGTGGCGCAGTGGGCAAGGCGCTCGCCACTAATGCAGGATATGCTGGTATCGAGCCCAGCTCTCGGCGTTGCTACCGGCTTGGCCGGTCGTTCATACTAACACAATTGGCAGTGTTAGAGGGTGGGAAAGCCGGTGGGTGGGGATTGGACGTTGTGGACAGCGACTCTTACAGGTCGGTTGGTGCGCCTGTACAGCAGAATCAGGAAGTATCGGGGGCAGCGTGAGCCTCCCACGCGTTACTCCTCGCCACTGAGAGATCGCGCTGTTCAGGTGAAAAGATGCGACAGCTGCCTCCTCGTGTACCGGAGGGGACACGTGATGCAAGGCTTGTTCCTCACTGCAGCCGACCAGTGGGAGGCATAGTCTAGCAACGTTCGAGACAGGGGAGGGGAGAATTGAAGGGAGAATTGGCGAGGCGAAATTGGGATTGGAGAAAAATAGAAAGATAAGGAGAAAAAGTGGATAAAAAAAAAAGATTTGGTCATTGTATATAATCATTACCAAAGACACATTAGTTAAAATGAGCACATAATTAATAGTGACACACTTTACATGATCATACAATAATTACAACACATTACACATGTGTTGTATATGTGTGCATTTGTGTGTGTTCCCTGCTTCATGGCAATATCTGTGTATTTGTATGTTTATAGGTGTATGTGTGTGTATGTCCGTGTGCATGTATGCATGTACTGTAGTCTTATGTAGTAATACGTATGCATGTTTGTCCATGTGTGTCTGTTCCTCTATGATTGATTTGATTTGATTTGATTTTTATTTAGTACATACAATTTATACAATAGTATAAAAACAAGGGGTACAAGGATAACATGTGAAAGTCTGTCGACTTGTTTCCAACATGGTCCCAAGAAAAATACAATAAATCACAAAGAAAGAGTTAAGATAAAATAGATACAACAAGTAGATAAAATAGACAACACAATTTTCTAAGAGCCTCATTACAGCATGTCATGTTCCTGTTCTTCAAGAGTGGTGGCCAAGCACCCTCTGCAACCTATTGTTGCAGATGTCGCTTCACACCCCTCTTGAAGACAGCAATAGTGGGGGAGTTTTGGATGGCCCTGGGCAGAGAGTTCCACAGCCGGCAGGCTGTAGACAGAAAGCCATTCTGTGAATAGGAACCCTTTCTAGGCTCATAAACTGAGAGCTGTCCAGACCGTAACTGTCATCCGTGGACCTGGCCACGCAGGACAATACGAGAGCATAAATATCTGGGGGCAGATCCATTTAACATTTTATACATATATGTCCCAGTTTCAGAAAGGAGACCCTCTGCTCCACAGGGAGCCATCCCACCTCATTGAAGTGACATGGCTCAATATGGGTTCGAGGTGGCAGATTTAGGACCAATCGTATGGTCTTATTTTGGCTGGTTTGTAGCCTGTGTTTACTTTCCACTGTAACATCTATCTGTGTGTGCATGTCCATGTGTGTCTGTTCCTCTATCTGTGTGTACATGTAAAGTATTATTATTATTATGTCCATGTGTATGTAATATGTATGAGTGCATGATCAATGATCGCAGGTTTGGTTTAGTTTCAGCCAGTGTTTTACCTTTTCATAAAACAAGTTTTTATTTCAGTTGGTAGGGCATTCCAAGAATGTATCCCTTTTACCGAAAAGGATGATTGACCGAAGGTGGTTTTGCGCTGTACCACCGTGCAATTGCCATTTACTGATCCCCTAGTGGTAATTCTATTGGTGTTTGTTTTTGTGACATATTATGGCCAAAGTACAGCTGGGGCGAGATTGTTCACACATTTTAAAATCAATTTGATAAAAGAAAACTTGATAAAACTGTCATAACTGAGCAACTTGTACTTTTTCAGAATTATACAAACATCTAAACAACGTTAGCTAGCCAGCCAGTTGAAACAATACAATGTATCAAAACATCTAAACAATGTTAGTTAGCCAGCCAGTTGGAATGTTACAATGTATCAAAGCATCTAAACAACATTAGCTAGCCAGCCAGTTGATATAATTAGGGCTGCACAATTTTGGGAAATAATCGAATTGCGATTTTTCGGACAGATATTGCGATTGCGATAAAATTTGCGATTATAATAATTATTTTTATGCAGCCCCACAGAGGTTTATTGTAAAATGCGGCTTGCATCTGGCCTACGCGGTGGGTCTGTTCGAGACACCGAGCCTGAACATTTTTCTTTTTACCTGGGAATCGATACCTACCGGTACCCAGCGGTACCTTTTTTTTACTGTAAACTTCACAACACACAATCTAAAACCCCTTACCTCCCTCTCCCAAACCGATCTTGTATCTTGTATCTCTCCTGGTTAAAATCTTTTAAAAAGAAATATATATTTGCGTTTTTCTTTTTTTTTGCGATTTGCTAATTGTATCATTCCAAATCGCGATTTCGATTTAAAATCAATTAATCGTTCAGCCCTAATATCTATTATATAATATATCTATAATAATATAACTACCTATATAATATATCTATAATACTATATCTACTATATATATAATAATAATATATCTACTATATAATATACTAATATGATCTATTTGCAGAAACATTGTGACTGCGAGCAGCGCTGCCTGTCTCAGCTGATGCGTGACGTCCTGCGTCCGTTCGTCCCTGGTTACCATGGCGATGTAGAGAAGGATGGACAGAGGTACAACCAGATGGAAGACCTCCTGGCTGACTTCCAGCTGCCTTCTGTCATGGACTGTAAGATTGGTGTAAGGTAAGACACACACACACACACACACACACACACACATATTTTAAGGTAAATTAATTGATGATATATTGATGTAAAGATTTACATAGAATTTACATTGGATTTTTAAACAAGCAGTAAAGTACTGTCTGTTAGAAATTGTGAATTAATTTGAATGTTCAAGTTTCAAGTTCAAGTTTCTTTATTAGTTGTCATACAGAAGTACAGAATACTTTTATATAAAATGCTTCTTTCTGTTTTGCTCCAGAGATTGTGCTAGATAAAAATAGATAAGTATAAAAGTATAGTAAGTATAAAATAGAAGTCAAGTACGTAGACAAAACGTGTTCAATAAATACATATATACAATGTACAATGCAGAGTAGAAAGTAACTGAGTTACAATACAATATACTATATACTATACAGTACAATGCAGAAATGGGATGAGGTACAATTTAGGTACAATTTACAGTAAGGTGTAATGAGGTATGGGTTGTAGTGCAAATTCTTTGCCAATAAATATAAAGTGTGTTTAGGTGTTCTAAAGTGGGTGCAGCAGTGAGTTGTTTGTTTAAAGTGAGTGTGTACGTGTGGATGTGTGTGCTGTGAGTGCATTTGATGGTTGTTACGATTGTTCATTGTTCAAGCCTTGTTCATTGAGAAATCATTGTTCATTGAGCATCCTGATGGCCTGGGGATAGAAGCTCCTTCTGAGTCTCTCTGTGCTTGCCATGAGACTCCGGTATCGCTTGCCTGACCGCAGCAGTTCAAAGAGGCAGTTGTTTGGGTGGCTGGAGTCTTTGATTATTCTCTTAGCCTTGCCCATGCACCGCTTGTTGTAAATGCCCTGGAGGCGTGTTGCTTTTTAACAGCGGAGGAGTGCAAGAATGTGACAATGTGACCATGTGACCGCGGCAGCGCGAGAGAGCGGCAGTGCGGAAATAGGCTGTCTATTGCCATTCTCTAAGACAAATGCTAACCTTAACCAGCTCCTTAACAGCGCCTAAACTTAACCTTTCTAACCTTAACCAACTCCGAAACAATGCCTAACCTTAACCTTAACCTTAACCATGCCTAACCTTAACCTTAACCATAGAAAGAATATTGCCATTCTCTAAGACAAACTCTAACCTTAACCAGCTCCTTAACAGCGCCTAAACTTAACCATTCTAACCTTAACCAACTCCGAAACAATGCCTAACCTTAACCTTAACCTTAACCATGCCTAACCTTAACCGGCGAAAGAATACACGTTAAAAAAAAAAAAAAAAAATGATGGGATTCGAACTTGAAACCAACAGACCGCAGGACCGCCGCGCTGCCAGGTGAGCTAAGCTTCGAATGAGAATCATGGCCGTTTTACGGCTAAATAATGCCGCAAGCTCTGCCGCTCCGCTCTGCGGTTGCCGCGCCTGCCGCAGGGCGTGTCGCAGCCAATCAGGGAAAACGCGGAAGCATTCGGCGCACTCCTCCGCTGTTAATAAGCAATAGGCGCCCTGGAGAGTGGGAAGCCCCCCTCCAATTGTGCGTTCGGCTGAACGCGCCACTCTCTGTAGTCTGCTACGGTCTTGTGCAGTGCTATTCCCAAACCAGGAGGTGATATTGCCAGTCAGGGTGCTCTCTATTGTGCATGAGTAGAAGTTCTTGAGGATCTTCTGACTCACGTTGAACTTCCTTAAGCGCCTAAGGAAGTAGAGGCGTTGTCGTGCCTTCTTGATAACACTGTCAATGTGTGTGGTCCAGGTCAAGTCCTCAGATATGTGGACTCCGAGGTACTTAAAACTGTTCACTCTCTCAACCGGTGCCCCATCGATGCTGAGGGGGCTGTAGTCCCTGACCCCCGACCTCCTAAAGTCCACAATCATCTCCTTTGTTTTGCTGACGTTCAGGGAGAGGCAGTTCTCTTGACACCATCCCGCTAGAACCTTAACCTCCTCCAGGTAGGCCCTCTCATCATTTGCAGAGATCAGGCCCACCACTACTGTGTCGTCAGCAAATTTGATGATTGTGTTGTTGTTCCGCTGTGCCACGCAGTCATGTGTGTACAGGGAGTAGAGGAGGGGACTCAGAACACAGCCCTGGGGGGTCCCTATGTTGAGAGTGATGGAATGATCTTTCCCTCCATCTCTATCTATCCCTCCCTCTCTCTATCGTTCTCTCTCTGTCTTTTTCTCCCTTTCTCTGTCCTCTCCCTCTCTACGCTCCTCTCTCTCTGCCCTCCTCTCTCTCCTTCTCTCTATCCCTCCCTCTCTCAGGACCTACTTGGAGGAAGAGTTGACTAAAGCTCGTAAGAAGCCATCTCTGAGAGCAGACATGTACCAGAAGATGATCGAGGTGGATCCAGACGCTCCGACGGCCGAGGAGCACCAGCAGCAAGCAGTCACCAAACCCAGATATATGCAGTGGAGAGAAACCATCAGCTCCACCGGCAGGCTGGGCTTCAGGATAGAAGGAATCAAGGTACATGTAAGAGTTACTGAACCACTAGGCTTCAGTATAGAAGGAATCAAGGTAAGAGTTACTGAACCACTAGGCTTCAGTATAGAAGGAATCAAGGTAAGAGTTACTGAACCACTAGGCTTCAGTATAGAAGGAATCAAGGTAAGAGTTACTGAACCACTAGGCTTCAGTATAGAAGGAATCAAAGAGTTACTGAACCACTAGGGTTCAGTATAGATTCTATACTGAACCCTAGTGGTTCAGTAACTCTTTGATTCCTTCTATACTATAGAAGGAATCAAAGCGTTACTGAACCACTAGGCTTCAGTATAGAAGGAATCAAAGAGGTACTGAACCACTAGGCTTCAGTATAGAAGGAATCAGAACCTTTTCACTCAGAATCCGCTGCATTATACCGCAATATGATAACGGATTAATTTATTTCAGTAAGTTGTTCAGTACAGCAACAGACCACCAGTTGAAGTTCTTGAAGGCTGAAATCAGGACGGCGTGATCACATGAACCAGCTCGCAATCATGTCCGAGTTCTGCACACGGTTCTGGATAATTATCGAGATAATGAAATAATAAGTTGTTATCACGAGAAAACGGACTTTGTTATAATCACGATAATGAAATAATAAGTCGTAATCACAAGAAAACGTCAATAAAATAATAAATAAAGACGCGGCTGTTCTCGGCTTCCGTACTTCTCTGCCATGGACAATACATTTTTTATTTCATGAAAGTCTAGGACTGCATTAAAGTGTTTCCAGCAGTAGGCTATTAAAGCATTACATCACGCGCAGGAGTGGGTTGTGAGAATTAGACCATGCCTAGGGGTGGTCGTTAGACCCCCCTAGGTATGGTCTAATTCTCACAACCCACGACTGCACGTGGTGTAATGGCTTTTATACAACGGCATGCAAATTTCTCGATTCTGATTGGCTGAAACAGTCATTTTACACGTGTTTATTCTTCACAATTCCACGCTCTTTGTCCCAGGACCCGCCCACAACCGAATCACTATCACTCCGCGTGCGAGTTAAAAAAAATAAACAAGATGGCGGACAATAATCTTTACAAATGGATATGTTGATAGCGTCAAAACGACTAAATATAAAGCGATTCTGTCAAGGCGAATGTCTTAGACGTTTAAACAATGTTGGATGATGTAATTGATGGGTCATGAATTGTGTAGCAAAAGAAAAATCGCGGATTGATTGATTGATACATTTGCCATTTTCTTTTCAATTTCTACTTCCTTCTCCCTGACTGCAGCGTTCACTGTCACACTGTCCGACGCTGGCGTACCCACCTACACACACACACACACACACACACACACACACACACACACACACACACACACACACACACACACACACACACACACACACACACACACACACACACTCCTGTCTGCAAGAGTCAGACTGAGAGAGAAGCAGCGCTGTTTTAAGTGAGCATGGTCTATTGAATTGATTGATTGGTTGATTGCTAATTTTATTACTGTACGCCTGATTTCCAACTGGTTAAGTTTAGGCTAAAAAAATAAATAAAAAAATAGGGCGAAGAAAACTTCTTTTTTCTTATAGGGCAAAGAAAACCTTTTAATTTGTTTTACCTACTTTCTATAGAAGCATCTAAGAATGAAGTTCTATAGAAAGTAGGTCTGCATCCCCTTAACAATTGTGTGTATTGAGCCGTACTGTATTGTACCCATTCTGCATCTGGTAATACAATTTTCAATCAATCAATCAATCATTCCAATAACCACTAACTTCATAATTAAAAACTAAAGAAAAGTTGGATGTGTTAGTTGGTTGGATGTCTTAGTTGAAAGGCAGTTGGATGTGTTAGTTGGTTCGATGTCTTAGTTGAAAGGCAGTTGGATGTGTTAGTTGGTTGGATGCCTTAGTTGAAAAGCAGTTGGATGTGTTAGTTCCAATAACACACAGTTGGATGTGTTAGTTGGTTGGATGCACTTCAAGCTGCTTCCACATGGAGGCAACTTGTCTTTTTTGTAGTTGTGGGAACTACTTTTTCTGGCGGATGGTTTTTTCAATAAATCTTCGATTAATGTGTGTTTATTGTATAGCAATAAGGTTGGATGAATGTGGCAGTTGTATAAAAGCATTACACCACTTGTAGTCGTGATTTGTGAACAATAAACCATGCCTAGGGGGGTCTAACGACCACCCCTAGGCATGGTTTATTGTTCACAAACCACTCCTGCGCGTGATGTAATGCTTAATTATACAACTGGCGCATTCATCCAACCTTATTGCTATACAATAAACACACATTAATTGAAGATATATTGAAAAAACCATCCGCAGAAAAAGTAGTTCCCAAAAAAAAGAGAAGTTGCCTCCATGTGGAAGCAGCTCGGAAGTGCATCCAACTGTTCTCAGTAAGACATCCAACAAACTAACACATCCAACTGTCTTTCAACTAGACATCCAACAAACTAACACGTCCAACTGTCTTTCAACTAGACATCCAACAAACTAACACATCCAACTTGTCTTTTGTTTTGAACCTACTTTCTATAGAACTTCATTCTTAGATGCTTCTATAGAAAGTAGGTAAAACAAATTAAAAAAAGTTTTCTTTGCCCTATATAGGGAGGGGGGGGGAGTTTTCTTTGCCCTATAAGAGGGGATTTTTATTTATTTTTAAACCTACTTTCTATAGAAGCAGCTGGGAGGTGCGCTGTTTTAAGTGAGCGTGGATTATTGAATTGATTGATTGATTGATTGATTGCTAATTTTATTACTGTCTGCCTTGTTTCCAACTGGTTAAGTTTAGGCACTCTTTCGAAGTCGCTCTCTTTCGAAGTTGGTTAAGGTTAGAGTTTGGAATTTGGTGGTCTATCGCCCTGCTCTAAAGACAAACTCTAACCTTAACCAACTTCGAAAGAGAGCGACTTCGAAAGAGTGCCTAAACTTAACCAGTTGGCGGACAGTAATAAAATGTGCAATCAATCAATCAATCAATCAATTAAATAATCCATGCTCACTTAAAACAGCGCACCTCCCAGCTGCTTTTATATGATTTTTATTTTGTTCCACAATGGCTCATGACCCATCAATTACATCATCCAACATTGTTTAAGAAACGAACACATTCGCTGTGACAGAATCGTTTTTCATTTAGTCTTTATGACCCTATCAACATAATCCTTTCGTAACGTTTACTGTCAGCCATCTTGCTTTCACTTCTAGAAACTCGCATGGCGGATTGATAGTAATTCGGTTGTGGGCGGGTCCTGGGACCAAGAGCGTGGGGTTATTACAAATGCCCACGTGTAACTTGACTGTTTCAGCCAATCAGAATCGAGAAATTTGCATGCCGTTGTATAAAATTGCGCACATTTTATGCTCCTTCGTATAACAAAAAAACTAAAATGGTTATTGAATGTTACATTTGGACTTGCATTTCATGCAACTGAAAGGAATTTCATGCAACTGAAAGGAATTTCATGCAACTGAAATGACAAGCTGTTAAAAATAAACTCTGTTCTTCTCATGTAATGTCTGCATTTTGAATGAGGGAGGGGTAAAGAGGCCCGCTAAGTCATTTGAATCCTAGAAAGAGGCCCGGGCAGAAGATTAATTGGGAATCCCTGCTTTAGGCTGTCTTGGAGGGAGAATTCATTACCCAGCATTATTTAGGCTGTTTTGGAGGGATAATTAATTACCAAGCATGCTTTAGGCTGTCTGGAAGCGATCTATCCAGACTTACTGTAGCTGCCGGGAAGGCTGATTAAATCATTGTCTGGTGAACGTTGCTCCTGGTTGGAACCACAGTTGTCTGCCTTGAAGACAGTGGCTGCCTTCCAGTCATAAGCCAGGGAATAAAAGTCTGCTGTGTGACCATTAGCCATTTCTGTTCTCATTTTGAGAATCCTATCATCATGTTCAGCTGTAGGGGTGTCACGATTTTGAATCCATCAAAATGAGAGTTTGATTTCAACCTTCAAAATCACCAGCAGGTTTACGAGTATTTTCTTTCTCTCCTCACCCACCTAATTCCTAATTTCCCAAAGGGGAAAAAACATATAAAAGAACACACAGTCTAGGTGCTATTTAATGTTAGCTAACCGGCAGCGTGCATTACTTTTTAAGAAGACACAGCATAGCTGTTAGTTAACGTTAGCTAACCGGTAGCCTCCATTACCCTTTTTTTGTATCCACTTTTTCTCCCATTTTCAATTTTTCTCCCATCCCAATTTTCATATCGTCCAATTCAACCCTACCCTGTCTTCAAACGTTGTGTGTGTGTGTGTGTGTGTGTGTGTGTGTGTGTGTGTGTGTGCGTGCGTGCGTGCGTGCGTGCGTGCGTGCGTGCGTGCGTGCGTGTGTGTGTACTATTCGATATATATAATAGAACTGTTTGTGTGTGTCAGTTCTGTCACATCTGGTTCTGACACATACACCCAAGCACACACATTCTCTCTCTCTCTCTCTCTCTCTCTCTCTCTCTCTCTCTCTCTCTCTCTCTCTCTCTCTCTCTCTCTCTCTCTCTCTCTCTCCATATAAGGACATTGGGGGCCTCCCAGTGATCTGTTGCCATGACATCGGGGGTAACACACAGACTTGAAGAAGGAACACTAAATAGTGCTAATCACCATAGAAAGAAAGAACCCCCCCCCCCCACACACACACACACACATTAGGTTAGATTCAATGTATTGTCATCATACAGCACAAGTACAGTTCAACCAGAAGTAGTTTGGCATCCAACCAGAGTCCAAAGTAACAGTAAAGTGCATTAACAATATACACTGTACAGGTGATTAAACTGGAGTATATATAAATGAGTACTGCTGAGTAATAATGCTAATTTGATGTACTGCATGTACATTGTTATAGTATTATTATGTACAGTGATACAGGTATAAAGATCCTATGGTAGTAAGTCCTACTGGCCAGCGGTATAACTAGTAAGAGTAGGACACATATGTACAGATACATCTATCTACAGGTATGTAAAATGATTATATGCAGGCATATACAGACAGATGTGGATAAATATATATATGGTAAATATATATACGATATATACAGCATTATTTATACATGCTATCATACAAAGTTATATGGGTTATATGCATGTATATAAGTAGGTATATACAAAGGATTATATACAGGTATATTCAGACAGATGTGGATAAATGCACACAGATACACACAACCCTAACTCCATCTCACCTAACACTAACTCCATCACACCTAACACTAACCCCATCTCACCTAACACTAATACTAACCGTATCTCACCTAACACTAACCCCATCTCACCTAACATTAATACTAATCCCATCTCACATAACACTAACCATAACCCCACCTCACCTAACACTAACCCCATATTGGCTCCGATACTTGGGGCATGTTGGCTCATATGTACTAAGCATGGCTGGCTCATATATAGAACATGTAACAAATAAGAAAACAAACACAAACCACTAAAATGAACATATAATATTTTTTTTAATCCATAAACAAAATAAATAAATATTATGTCCAAAAAGGAGTAGGAAGGAAGTATACACTTACATGGTCCTGCCCCCTTTCTTTTTTTTATCCACTTTTTCTCCTTATTTTCTATTTTTCTCCCATCCCAATTTCGCTGTTTCCAATTATCCCCTCCCCTGTCTTGAACGTTGCTCGCATATGCCCCCCACTGGTCGGTTGTAGGGAGGATAGAAGCCTTGCATCACGTGTCCCCTCCGGTACACGAGGAGGCAGCCTGTCACATCTTTTCACCTGCCAGCGCGGACTCTCATTGGCGAGGTGTAAGCCATAGCTGTCAACCCTACCGTTTTTCCCGGGATTCTCCTGTTTTTTTAACCTTCTTCACGCCCTGTTCACGGTTCACGAATTGGCACGTATTTTGTACTTATTCATTTTTACACTGGCAGCAGTGTAAAGTATGCCGAGCTGATTTCAATGTCTTCTCACACGGTGGAAAACAGGTCGTCAGCGAATATTATGTGTTTAGAATATGTTGCGACGGTCGGATTGTTATTAAAAACGGAGGGATACTAGCTATGATGTGTAGGAGTTGGCGAATATGAATTGATTGCTTTAAAAACGAAGAGAAATGTCATATTTACGCTGTTTAAAACGGGATGGCGGACGAAATCTTCGGCTTTGGCTTAACGTGTGACGTTAGATTCAATTTACGTGCGGGGAAGGGGTTTACTTAAGGATTAATGACATGAACTAAGGTTTGGTGAGAGGTGTGAATGTAACTGTGAAAGCAGATTTAAAAAAAATCAAGCTGGTTTGGCATATAATGAGGAAGGTTGCCGATAAGAATGAAGGTTTTTTACTTCCTGTTTTGGATCACTGGGGAGTTTGGTTGAATATCAACGTCTCTCATTGGTCTGTGTGCCTGGTATGACTGAACAATGTGACCTCCCATTGGCTTAGATGAATGAATGACGTCAGCAGAATAGTGACGTGCTGCACTGGTTTGCGTGAAAGCAAGTCAGATAAAGTTTGGATGAATGTTTTGTGACTGTTGATATGAATGAAGAAATATGTTTATCTCTCGTGGTATGTGAAGAATGATTGTTTACAGTTAAGATGTGATGTGAGTGTCTGGATGTGGAAGAGTGCAATAGATGTATAAATGAGGGAATTCCGTTTTCACCACAAGGTGGGAGCAAATCAATTACAATGGCTTGTTTTTAGCAGAGAAGGACTTCTTCCCCCATTTTCAATTCTTCATAACATTTACAGTAAAACCAAATACATTTACAGATTACAACCTTTATTTAATGGTTAATATTTTGATAAAAGGTAATTTACTGTATTTTTATAGCATACAGGTTTTGACCAGCAGATGGCAAGCGACGAGGCAGCTCCATTGGGAGGGGGCGGGGCCGAGTTGGAGGGGGCGGGGGAAGGGGCGGGGCTAACATGTACACGTTTTGTCTCCTCCCTATGTTGACAGCTATGGGTGTAACGTGTGGGAGGCTCACACTACACCCGCTATTTCCTGTCTCTGCTGTGCAGGCGTCCCCCAACCGACCTGTAGGAGTCGCTGTCCACAACGTCCAGATTACCACCCATCGACTTCCACCCGCTGACTCTGCCAAATGAGCCAGTATGACGGCCGGCCCAAGCCGGAGGCAACGCAGACAGCCGGATTCGAACCCGGTGTCTCTTGCGTTGGTGACGAGTGCAATGTCCACTGCGCCACCCAGCCGCCTGTCCTGCCCCCTTTCTTTTAACTTAATTAAAGGAGCACTTCACCCAAAAATTGTGGGTGAACATTTTGTTCAGTTACTCAGTTTTTCTTCTTGCATGTCTCCACAGTGAACGTAGAGATTTGTTGTTTAACAACAGCAAAACTGTATCAAAACATCCATTTACAAACTCTTTAATCATGCAGTATAATAGCTAAAACCTAACGTTTTATGCTAACGTTTCTGGTTCAATGATGCCTTCAAATGGAACCTCTCTCCCGGTCTTTTCCTAATTTCTCCTCTTCCTCTCATCTCCTCATATCTCCTCTCCTCCCCTCTCCTTACCTCTCCTCTTTTCCCCTCCCCTCTCGTCATCTCCCCTCCCCTCTCCTCATCTCTCCTCTCCTCTCCTAATCTCCCCTCTCCTCCCCTCCCCTTTCCTCTCCTCTCCTCCCCTTTCCTCTCCTCTCCTCCCCTTTCCTCTCCTCCCCTCTCCTCCCTTTTCTTCTATCCTCCCCTCTCTTCTCCTCCCCTCTCCTCTCCTCTCCTCCCCTCTCCTCTCTCCTCCTCTCCTTTCCTCTCCTCTCCACCTCTCCTCCCCTCTCCACCTCTCCTCCTCTCCTCCCCTCTCCTCTCCATCTCTCTCCTCCCCTCCTCCTCTCCTCCTCCCCTCCTCCTCTCCTCCTCCCCTCTCCCCTCCTCTCCTCTCCTCCCCTCTCTTCAGAAGGAGGATGGGACGGTCAGCAGGGACTTTAAAAAAACTAAAACCAGAGAGCAAGTAACAGAGGCCTTCCACGACTTTGTCAATGGAGACGCCAGCATTCTGGTAGGTGTGTGTGTGTGTGTGTGTGTGTGTGTGCGTGTGTGTGTGCGTGCGTGCATGCGTGCGTGTGTGTGTGGCAAGGTTGAGTTCAACTGACCTTCCCTTAACACTTTCAGTGCCAGCCTGTAGCTAATGTGCCAGCTTACCATAGTGTTACAAAGGATCAGATTAAACCGAATATATATATTTATTGATTGATATATATTGCATAGTATTTGTATATCGTTTGATATCCCTTGTATATTCCTTGTACATATACACGGAATATCCCTTTAGCCCAGACCATAATATTTCATTCTCCTATTGGACAGCGGTCCACAGGCGCCAGAGCCGTGCCTCCGGAGTCAGGTTCAAAGCCACCGTCAAGACATGTCTGAACATGCCCGGCCTTGCGCAGGGCTACGAGACAGAAATGAGGTTGGCACTAGTTTGTTCGCCGTGCATATAAATACGGCGCAGGTGAATACAGAAGCACTTAGTCAGAAGTCTTAGAGTTACCCAATAAGTTGAAGCCTCACCCATGATACAACGTGCGGTGAAGTATGGCCTGTTTGGCCCCAAAATAGAGCATTGAGACCGCGTGCGAATTAATAACTGAATTGTCAGAGTTTGGCGCTATACCGTCGAGTGCGACATATTTCTATTAAGTCAGTAATAGTCTATTTGTGTATAGTGTATCGTGCGGCTAAAGTTCTACAGTGACCAGCATCACCAACGCTTCCTCGTACCAGCTAGAGTGCTTATCCAGGCTGGGCTGCTTTCATGGCGCTTTCACCCGAGGAGACCTAGACGAGAACCGTGTGGACATGTACACTGGATTAATCTACCCGACGACTACATAGCCCTTTGCGGCTGGATTATATTTGTTTTGGTCCTGTGATTTATGGAGCGGAGAATCGCCGACGCCTACACGTGTTGGATTTACCCTGTGAGGAGACCAGTCGAGTCCGCGCCTCAGAGAGCCTGAGGCCGGCTAGCTTTCTTCACTGTGGAGCTACAGTCTACGGAGAACAGCTGTATTCGTCTGTGGATCAAGAGGCTATTGCACCGTCTCCTGTACTTGGAGTCTCCTTAGTCATCGTTGACCAGACTCTCTACTACCGACAGATCCTCTACCCCTGCTGGCTTACAACCGGGGGGACCCTTCCAGTATCTCCCGCTATATATTACTAGTGTACCATAGATATAATTCCCTAAGATTCAGGTTGTATAATTACCTCCTGCGTAACCAGAGAATGGACATTCATTATTGATTTGCCTACGCACATTCCTTTGCCTTATAAGCGCATCCAAAGTATAATAGAGAAGTATATTATGTACCTTTTGCTGCAATAAATACTTGATTATACCTTTGTGTGGAACCGATTCAATGTGGGAAGTGTTCATCATATTTATATATCATGTACTGTATGGCCAGTAATTAAAGTACATAAAGCGGTAGTGGTTTAATGATACCATACCATCAATACAGTCAGGGAATTGTACCCCTCAGTTACACATAGCCTATTTTCACTGTGCGTCACTATGTTTGCAGAGCTATATCTATATTCTATATTATAGCTATGGAGACAATACTGTGGTCATTTGACAGTCACTTTCTCCCGTCGAACATGCAAAAAAGAGATAATTTCTTCATGTATACGTTTGCGCGTTATCCCGTGGCGAATATTGTATCGTTTAGGAGTGATCCGGGCTAATTCCTGAAAAGCTGAGTTATAGGGCGCTATGTGAATTTTTTGATGCTCTGTTTGCAAGTAATGGCATTCGTTTTGAACACCACACACGCTGATCAGCTGGATCGATATGAAATCATTGTAGGATTAAGGTGGAATTGGCGTCAGAAAGTCCTTATTAGTCCTTATATATTCCAATTGTCTGATCGCGATTTCCAGTATTGATGTCCATCTGGTCCCAGACATAATTTGGCACGACTTATGGATAGAGTGTGCTAGATGCGTTTCAAGTTGCTTGGGTGAAGCGTTAGACTTGCCTGGACCAAAATTCTCCGCCCGGAGGACATTAGATGTGACACACAGTCTGGAATAGGGTTTCAAAGGGTGGGCGATACTGCCACCTAGCAGGATCTGGCCGGTACTGCACTTTTTGGGTCTCAGTATGGCTTTCAGCGGTAACATATAGGTCTGTGAGTGTAATATTGATATTAAAATCGAATAAAAGAAAAAAACTATCTAAAAACTTAATATTACGTTTTTGGCGCCCAACGGTTGGCGAGCAAACATGTAATATTACGTGATTGGCCGTGAATGAGTTAACTCAATTCAGAAAGTGTATTTTTAAGTGTATATTTAATCTGAATCAGAATGTTCACTCAAAAAGGTATTACTTTTTCATACCATCAAATCCTGTGTATGTGTGTTACAGAGGTCATATCTGACCAGATTGAAGGAGATTCGGGAAACTTTGGAAATATCTCCGTTCTTCAAATCCCATGAGGTAAACACACACACACACCTATTGTCGTTAAACCTAGATAACAATGGCCCTGAATACCCCCCCCACACACACACCCATACACATACACACTCCACAGTTATGTGGAGGAAGTTAGTAGATCAAAACAGGAAGTGAGGTCATGCTACTGGTGGATACGTGGACAAAAACTTAAAATAACTTAAGCAATGAACAAATGTCTTCTTACCCTCCCCTCACCCTCTCTCTCCCTCCATCCCTCTCTCTCCCTCTGTCCCTCTATCTCTCCCTCCATCCCTCTCTCTCTCCCTCCGTCCCTCTCTCTCTCCCTCCGTCCCTCTCTCTCCCTTCATCCCTCTCTCCCTCCGTCCCTCTCTCCCTCTCTCTCTCTCCCTCCGTCCGTCCGTCTCTCTCCCTCTGTCCTTCTCTCCCTCCATCCCTCTCTCCCTCCGTCCGTCTCTCTCCCTCTGTCCCTCTCTCCCTCCATCCCTCTGTCCCTCTCTCTCCTTCTGTCCCTCTCTCTCCCCCTCTGTCCCTCTCTCTCCCTCCATCTCTCTCCATCTGTCCTTCTCTCACCCTACCTGTCTCCCTCTGTCCCTCTCTCTCCCTCCATCCCTCTCTCCCTCCATCCCTCTCTCCCTCTGTCCCTCTCTCTCCCTCTGTCCCTCACTCTCCCTCCATCCTCTCTCTCTCTCTCTCTCTCTCTCTCTCTCTCTCTCTCTCTCTCTCTCTCTCTCTCTCTCTCTCTCTCTCTCTCTCTCTCTCTCTCCAGGTGATTGGCAGCTCCTTGTTATTTGTCCATGACAAAGATGGGCTCGCCAAAGTCTGGATGATTGACTTTGGGAAGACCACACCCCTTCCTGAGGGGGAGGAGCTTAGTCACAGAGCACCATGGGTAGAAGGGAACCGGGAGGATGGCTACTTGTGTGGCCTGGACAGTATAATCAATATTATTCTATCAATGGTCAATTCTGAAGCTTAAGACCCATTCATTTATAATGGACACTGGTTTCCGGTTGACATTGAATGGGTAGAACAGGACAACAGCTGATAGTTCCTTCATACCTGGGATCAGTTGACAAACTTGTTTCCTTCACGACTTTATTTCAACTGAAACCTTTACAGCAAACTAAGTGTTTGAACTTGCCAGTTTCCCGTTTTAACACGGATGGCAGCCGACCTAACTCCTATGAATGTGATGATGAATGTTATTCAGTCCATGGTTGACTCCACCTCTGTGATGATGAATGTTACTCATATTAATGTGATGATGAATGTTACTCCTCCTCTGTGATGATGAATGTTACTCCTCTGATGTGATGATGAATGTTACTCCTCATATTAATGTGATGATGGATGTTACTCCTCATATTAATGTGATGATGAATGTTACTCCTCATATTAATGTGATGATGGATGTTAGTACTCCTCATATTAATGTGATGATGGATGTTACTCATATTAATGTGATGATGAATGTTACTCCTCATATTAATGTGATGATGGATGTTAGTACTCCTCATATTAATGTGATGATGGATGTTACTCCTCATATTAATGTGATGATGAATGTTACTCCTCATATTAATGTGATGATGGATGTTAGTACTCCTCATATTAATGTGATGATGGATGTTACTCATATTAATGTGATGATGAATGTTACTCCTTATATTAATGTGATGATGGATGTTAGTACTCCTCATATTAATGTGATGATGAATGTTACTCCTCATATTAATATGATGATGGATGTTAGTACTCCTCATATTAATGTGATGATGGATGTTACTCATATTAATGTGATGATGGATGTTACTCCTCATATTAATGTGATGATGAATGTTACTCCTCATATTAATGTGATGATGAATGTTACTCCTCATATTAATGTGATGATGAATATTACTCCTCATATTAAACCATCATTCATTTTCAGTGGAGATGATATGCCAGAGTTCTCATTCATTTTAAATTCTAAACCATTGATGTTCCCTTGATTCTAAAATGTATTTCTGCAAACTGTCATTCTAATGGGTTTCCCCCTGTGCCTTGGCCACGCCCACATCATGTTAACCTCATCTCCTTCAGCTGTCTTTTGCGTCTAAAGGCTCAATCATAGTCCAGACGTAGCCCACAGACTGGGGTCAGTGAGGAGTAAAACCATGTGGACCTCAGCATACGTCTGCATAAGAATCCGCCCCACGTACCGAGCATCACATACCGGTGTCATACAATCACGACTCAGCATGCGATCTGATCAAAGGAGACTGGTGGATCAAAGAGCTGGTAGGCAAACGGCAGACTGTCTGGCTGCATAGTGTACGAGCCCTGAACTTCTAGACTGTGTAAGAGTCTTCAGGGTTAGTCAGGTATCATAGTGTTTGAGCTCTGAACTTCTAGACCATGTGACAGCCTTAACATGGACACTGTGGTCTGACCTAAGCCTTGTCTCCACTGGCCAGCGTTTAGCTTTGATGTGGCCTGTCTGGCACACAGTAAGCATCTCCATGCATGGCTAGCCCCAGCCAGGCTGAACAGAGCTAATGGAGACACAAACCCAACCATACCTTGCTAGACCATGGCTAGCCCCAGCCAGGCTGAACATAGCTAACGGAGACAAGGTACTAGTCTCCAGCGGTCTAGATGCCCTCTCTGCTCTACTACTGCTGGAGCTGTTCCTCTCGGAGTAAAGGCTTCAATGCAAGTCTATTGGATTTCATCTGAAATAAGCTCCATTTCCATTGGACAACATCAGAACTTTACTATGATTCTATTGGACCACAGCATTACTGAATATTCTGTGTTCTGTTTGACTCAAGAACATTTATATTGGAGCAGAACTGAAATGATTGGACCACATCAGTGCCTTTTTCAACTAATGTTTTTCTTTTAATTCTATCTGAACGCAAGTGTACAACTTCATCATCACTTGACCCAGCTTGGATCGCAGCTTAAAGGGATTTTTCACTTACATCTATCAGAGGTAATCTACTAGTAAGCTAGCAGTCTTACCTCTATCTAAAGTAATCTATTAGTAAGCTAGCAGTCTTACCTCTATCTAAAGTAATCTATTAGTAAGCTAGCAGTCTTACCTTTATCTAGTTATCTACTAGTAAGCTAGCAGTCTAACATATATCGAATGTCATCAACTAGTAAGCTAGCAGTCTTACCTCTTATCTAAAGACATCTACTAGTAAGCTAGCAGTCTTACCTTTATCTAAAGTTATCTAGTAAGCTAGCAGTCTGACCTGTATCTAATGTTATCTACTAGTAAGCTAGCAGTCTTACCTTTATCTAAAGTCATCTATTAGTAAGGTATCAGTCTGACCTGTATCTAAAGTTATCTACTAGTAAGCTGCAGTCTTACGTCTATCTAAAGTAATCTATTAGTAAGCTGCAGTCTTACCTTTATCTAAAGTTATCTATTAGTAAGCTAGCAGTCTTACCTTTATCTAAAGTAATCTATTAGTAAGCTATCAGTCTGACCTTTATCTAGTTATCTACTAGTAAGCTATCAGTCTGACCTGTATCGAATGTCATCAACTAGTAAGCTAGCAGTCTTACCTCTATCTAAAGTCGTCTACTTGTAAGCTACCAGTCTTACCTGTATCTAAATGTATCTACTAGTAAGCTGCAGTCTTACCTCTATCTAAAGTTATCTACTAGTAAGCTAGCAGTCTTACCTGTATCTAAAGTTATCTACTAGTAAGCTAGCAGTCTTACCTTTATCTAAAGTTATCTACTAGTAAGCTAGCAGTCTTACCTTTATCTAAAGTTATCTACTAGTAAGCTAGCAGTCTTACCTCTAACTAAAGTCGTCTACTTGTAAGCTACCAGTCTTACCTGTATCTAAAGTTATCTACTAAGCTAGCAATGCATCCTTACCTCTATCTAAAGTCATCTAATAGTAAGCTAGCAGTCTTACCTCTATCTAAAGTCATCTACTAGTAAGCTAGCAGTCTTACCTCTATCTAAAGTCATCTACTAGTAAGCTAGCAGTCTTACCTTTATCTAAAGTCATCTACCAGTAAGCTAGCATTCTTACCTCTATCTAAAGTCATCTAATAGTAAGCTAGAAGCCTTACCTCTATCTAAAGTCATCTACTAGTAAGCTAGCAGTCTTACCTGTAGGCAATCTAAAGCCATCTACCAGTAAGCTAGCAGTCTTACCTGTAGGCAATCTAAAGCCATCTACCAGTAAGCTAGCAGTCTTACCTCTATCTAAAGTCATCTACTAGTAAGCTAGCAGTCTTACCTCTATCTAAAGTCATCTACTAGTAAGCTAGCAGTCTTACCTGTATCTAAAGTCATCAGAGGTCACTAGCTTTACTAGTAGATGACTTTACATAGAGGTAAGACTGCTGACTTTTGACAAGTTTGACTAAAGTGAAATATCCCTTGATATGCATTTTCCAGCAGACAAGGACTGAGCTCCAGGCCAACTGCATTCCTGTATGTTAGGAGAGAGTTTTTATCACTTTGTTATTTTAGGCGTGTTAATATTCTATTGTTTAGTATGTTATATCTGTTGTGGATTTTACTGTGGAAAAACAACAACGTTTAAACATTATTTATTTTCCACTGTTCCTATAATATATAATATTGTATAACCGTTCCCACCCAAAGACATACAGAGACAGAGTTTGGCCATGTTGGCCGTTCACTTTCCCTTCAAAAATCACTGTTTTGTGTTAAAGGATAACTCTGGTATTCTTTAACATAGACGCTATTTCTCTATCATTTATACCAACTGAATCTTTTGAATTGATCCAGTATCGAGCAAGCTAAGCTTCAGCTGGCTGCCGTAAACCAGGCTGCAATATGATGTAAAGACTGTTATGAGTCTAAAGAATTGGATCCAGTTTTAACCACAAACACACAACGTGTTATCCGTAGTCCAACATTAGCTACAAATACACATCAACATGGTGTCTGTAGTCCAACATTAACTACAAATACACGTCAACATGGTGTCTGTAGTCCAACATTAACTACAAATACACGTCAACATGGTGTCTGTAGTCCAACATTAACTACAAATACACATCAACATGGTGTCTGTAGTCCAACATTAACTACAAATACACATCAACATGGTGTCTGTAGTCCAACATTAACTACAAATACACGTCAACATGGTGTCTGTAGTCCAACATTAACTACAAATACACGTCAACATGGTGTCTGTCGTCCAAACACGTCAACATGGTGTCTGTAGTCCAACATTAACTACAAATACACATCAACATGGTGTCTGTAGTCCAACATTAACTACAAATACACATCAACATGGTGTCTGTAGTCCAACATTAACTACAAATACACGTCAACATGGTGTCTGTAGTCCAACATTAACTACAAATACACGTCAACATGGTGTCTGTCGTCCAAACACGTCAACATGGTGTCTGTAGTCCAACATTAACTACAAATACACATCAACATGGTGTCTGTAGTCCAACATTAACTACAAACACACGTCAACATGGTGTCTGTAGTCCAACATTAACTACAAACACACGTCAACATGGTGTCTGTAGTCCAACATTAACTACAAACACACGTCAACATGGTGTCTGTAGTCCAACATTAACTACAAACACGTCAACATGGTGTCTGTAGTCCAACATTAACTACAAACACACGTCGACATGGTGTCTGTAGTCCAACATTAACTACAAACACACATCGACATGGTGTCTGTAGACCAACATTAACTACAAACACACGTCGACATGGTGTCTGTAGACCAACATTAACTACAAACACACGTCGACATGGTGTCTGTAGTCCAACATTAACTACAAACACACGTCGACATGGTGTCTGTAGACCAACATTAACTACAAACACACGTCGACATGGTGTCTGTAGACCAACATTAACTACAAACACACGTCGACATGGTGTCTGTAGACCAACATTAACTACAAACACACGTCGACATGGTGTCTGTAGACCAATAAACTCATTGACCGCCGGGAATTAGACGGGGCCCCGCTCTAGCACTGCCACACTTTAAAAGATAGGACTGCATCACCTTGTTTGTAGAGCTATAACTATATTCTATATTATATGGATACAATACTATGGCCCATTTGACATCACCTATCTATCGTTCAATATGTGAAAAAGAATAAATGTTTCCATCCATACGTTCCCGTGTTATACCGTGGTGAATATAAGTATGGTTTTAGAGCGGTCTAGGGTAATTCCCGAAATGCTGAGTTATACCCGTATACGTCAATTCCACTATAGACGTTGCCATTTCTTGCCTGTACACGCTATTATTCCGAAATCAAATCTATATCATAGGTATTATGTTCCATCATGAATGCATGAAAGGGGGGCGGGGTCGTTTATGATTATTTAATTGTCAGTAACGGGCATTCGTATTGAACACTAAACACGCTTATCAGCGTAAAAAAACACGCAAAAAAGCATTGCAGGATCAAGCTAAAATATTCGTCAAATCGCCCTTACCTGTGATCGGGAGTATTCCAAAAATAATATTCCAATTGTTTGATCGCCATCTGGTACATCCAATGTCCATTTGGCCCACGGCATAATCCACCACAACATATGGATCGGGGATATTTGACGCGCTTCAATGGAACCAGGAGAACCGTTTGCCTCGCCCGACAAGGAAAAATTAAACCCGAGACATTTGGCCGTTCCACAGGCCAAGATACAAGGTTACAAAGGGTGCTCGATACCGCCGTCTAGCGGGATGCGGCCGGTATTGCACTTTGGCATTCTCAGGATGATTCCCCATGTTAACCCCGAGTCTGTGTGCCTGTAATGAATAGAAATATCGAATAAAAGAAATAACGATCAAATAACGTATACGTGGTTGGCGTTCAACGGTTGTCGGCCAAACACGTATAATCGTTGTTGGCGGCCATTGAGTTAACTACAAACACACATCAACATGGTGTCTGTCGTCCAACATTGACAAAACTATCTATCCTCTGGTCTTTTTGGGATAGTTAATTGTGTGAGGCTCCGATTCAGAGTTGATCCAAGTCAGTCCAGCAGGAAATTACTACAAAACTACACACCCCTTCATTCAGACCTGAGACTTATCTTATTATAGGTTTCTAAAGGGTTTTCATTCAGACCTGAGACTTATCTTACTAGAGGTTTCTAGAGGGTTTTCATTCAAACCTGAGACTTGTGTTATTAGAGGTTTCTAAAGGGTTTTCATTCAGACCTGGCACTGACCTGACACTGGCACCCATGGTAATGTTCTGAGTATACAATGGTAAAGATGACACTGGGGACACCCAGGGTAATGTTTTGAGTATATGGGTACATTCTCTGTTTCAAAACAGAGAACACTTCTATAGAATACAGCTAATTTATACTTGATGACATCACAAGTTTGAATCTTACTTGGTTTTTCTGGCTTCATGAGAGAGTAGCTCATGTTCAAGATTCCTATGCCATGGAAACAACATATTGAAATTCCTGATTTGGATGGTGTTACCCTTTACATTACTGTATTATTATATTATTATTTGAAGTAACCTACAAGATCGCTTTGTCATAATAATGTCAAACTAATCTACAGTAACCTACCAGATCTCTTTGTCATAATACTGTCAAATGAACCTACAGTAGCCTACCAGATCTCTTTGTCATAATAATGCCAAACTAATCTACAGTAACCTACCAGATCTCTTTGTCATAATAATGCCAAACTAATCTATAGTAACCTACCAGATCTCTTTGTCATAATAATGCCAAACTAATCTACTGTAGCCTACAGATATGATTAAGTCTCTTTGTTTTATATATATACTGATATCATACTCAGTTGGCTAACACCTTATAAAATGTCTATTCAACATTAATTAAATTGATAATATATTAATTATTGTGATTTCTAATGTATCAGAAAACAGTTATCCTCCATACATGATATTTCACAGTCCTTACTTCAAATTGACCAATAGGGGGCGCTACAAAAACACAGGATATGTTTCATAATAATAATAATAATAGATCAAATTTCTATAGCGCCTTTCATAGAACCCAAGGTCGCTTCACAATCAGGACAAAAAATAGGGCTAGGGAAGTAGGGGGAAATAACACTGTTGAACTACATGTGTAAAACAATTTTGAAATCGCTCTTCATGGGAGATATCAGGTACACGGTCATGAGAGATATTAGTCTTCGGGTCATGGGAGATATTAGGCTCCAAGCAGGAGTGCCACATGTGACTTCAGTCAGCTCATTCTGAATCGGGGCCCTTAGTGATGGGATTTGATATTTTTCTTGTTTGCTGTTTGGGAGTTTGCCTTACAACATTATTTTAGTATCCAGCCAGTGTAGGTTTAGTTAACTTTGTTGAGGACTTATTACCATGAACAAGAAAATGTCTTATTTAAGCTCTGTGGTGCGTTGATGCTACGAAGCCACGAAGTCAGAAAACTGAAAGTATGTTTTTACTGTTTGACGTATGGATTGTTTCATAGTCCTAAAATGTATTTTGCTGTTGTTTTGGTTTGTCTGTTTTAAAATCTGTTATTTTCTTAATCACACACCTGCCTCATCGTGTTATTTTATGTTCAGCTTAACATGTTGGCTTGTCATTCAGTAGAAACTAACAAGTTTGTTTACCTGCCCAGCAGAAAAAGAGCTCTGCATCACATTACAAGAGTGAGTTTACCTGAGCAGCTGAAATAGAGCTAGCTCTGCATCACTTTACAAGAGTGAGTTTATAACAGCTAGTCTCCTCTTTCTGTTTATAACAGCTAGTCTTCTCTCCTCTTCCTGTTTATAACAGCTAGTCTCCTCTTTCTGTTTATAACAGCTAGTCTCCTCTTTCTGTGTATAACATCTAGTCTCTTCCTGTTTATAACAGCTAGTCTCCTCTTTCTGTTTATAACAGCTAGTCTTCTCTCCTCTTCCTGTTTATAACAGCTAGTCTCCTCTTTCTGTTTATAACAGCTAGTCTCCTCTTTCTGTGTATAACATCTAGTCTCTTCCTGTTTATAACAGCTAGTCTCTTCCTGTTTATAACAGCTAGTCTCTTCCTGTTTATAACAGCTAGTCTCTTCCTGTTTATAACAGCTAGTCTCTTCCTGTTTATAACAGCTACTGTAGTATCATCTTCCTGTTTATAACAGCTAGTCTCCTGTTTATAACAGCTAGTCTCTTCCTGTTTATAACAGATAGTCTCATCGTCCTGTTTATAACAGCTAGTCTCTTCCTGTTTATAACAGCTACTGTAGTATCATCTTCCTGTTTATAACAGCTAGTCTCCTGTTTATAACAGCTACTGTAGTATCATCTTCCTGTTTATAACAGCTAGTCTCTTCCTGTTTATAACAGCTAGTCTCTTCCTGTTTATAACAGCTACTGTAGTATCATCTTCCTGTTTATAACAGCTAGTCTCCTGTTTATAACAGCTAGTCTCTTCCTGTTTATAACAGCTAGTCTCTTCCTGTTTATAACAGCTACTGTAGTATCATCTTCCTGTTTATAACAGCTAGTCTCCTGTTTATAACAGCTAGTCTCTTCCTGTTTATAACAGATAGTCTCATCTTCCTGTTTATAACAGCTAGTCTCCTGTTTATAACAGCTAGTCTCTTCCTGTGTATAACAGATAGTCTCATCGTCCTGTTTATAACAGCTAGTCTCTTCCTGTTTATAACAGCTAGTCTCTTCCTGTTTATAACAGCTAGTCTCTTCCTGTTTATAACAGATAGTCTCATTGTCCTGTTTATAACAGCTAGTCTCTTCCTGTTTATAACAGATAGTCTCATCGTCCTGTTTATAACAGCTATTCTCCTTCTGTTTATAACAGCTAGTCTCCTCGCCCTGTTTATAACAGCTAGTTTTCTCTCCTGTTCCTGTTTATAACAGCTAGTCTCCTCTTTCTGTTTATAAGAGCTAGGTATCAACAGGAAGAAGAGAGTTCATAGTTCTTATAATCCATGGAGTTCTGATCGACCAAAAGAGAAAATGATGTTGTGAGGGAAAAGGGTGCAGGTGAAAATGTGTGTCCTGGGTTCCATTTATTATATTGTTGCTCTGGTTGACCTGCAGTATTTGGCTGCTGGCTGGTGTTTATGTCCCCCTGCTAATGGCTAACAGGCTAAAATAAACACTCAGATATATTTCCACAAACTATTATGGATTATTATGGACATTGCTGTAATTTCCCCCTTTTTGTATTTATTTGCATTGCCCCCTTGCCCCATGTATGAGTGCAAGACAATTACATGTCTGTCTCTCTGTCTGTCTGTCTCTCTATCTGTCTGTCTGTCTATCTATCTACTGTATATGATAGGTGTTTTTAGGTTTAAAGGCAGGATGATTGCTGTTTTGCATGGGAGGCTATTACCATTCAAATCACATCTACCTGAGCATGGCAAGAGAACAATGCCATTCAGAGAGAGAGAGAGAGAGAGAGAGGGGGGGGGGGGGTCAGACAGACAGAGAGACTGATAGATAGATAGATAGATAGATAGATAGATAGATAGATAGATAGATAGATAGATAGATAGATAGATAGATAGATAGATAGATAGATAGATAGATAGATAGATAGATAGATAGATAGATAGATAGATAGATAGATAGATAGATAGGTAGGTAGTCTCTTTCTGTTTCTCTCTCTCTCTCTCTCTCTCTCTCTCTCTCTCTCTCTCTCAATGCCTTATCTCACAACCAAAACAATATTGGTGCTGGTTACACTGACATGACATGGAAATCTCTGGGTGCGAGAATGTTATCTCATATACATACCAGAGACTGTCTGGTCATGTTTTCAGTTGAATGAAGATTTATTCATCCTGCCTCGACTACTGCAACGCACTGCTTGCTGGCCAAGCCTCTTCAACTCCTTCAGAACGCAGCCACCCGCCTGATCTCAAACCTACCGAAGTCAGCCCATGTCACCCCACTTCTTAGGGACCTGTATTAGCTCCCCATTGCTGCACGAATCCGCTTCAAGGCCCTCGACCAGGCATATCGTGCGGCGAAGGGAACGGCTCCGGCCTACCTCCGGTCAATGGTCTCTAACTACACCCTCAAGATCCCTACGCTCTGTAAACGACGGAAACTCCATGATCAAATCTGCACACAAAAAATGCATCAATGACAAAACTCAGGAAAACAAAAATAAACCCAGTGAACTTTGGAAATTACTCAATAATCAACTAGGCTGCAGTAAAAAGCTCAAAACCAGATTTTCAAACATAAACATAAAGACAGAAAACACGCTCATCACACACAAGCTGGATGTGGCCAATTACTTAAAAATGTTCTTCACAAACATAGCTACAACACTGGTAAATAAACTACCCTCCCACTCAGGGCATTTTGGGGTAGAACACATCCTAGCCTACTACTATAACCTAGGGGTCCGCAAAGACGATTTCAAACTCGAAATGGTAACAACAGCTGAGGTACACAAAAAACTGAGCGCCCTCCAACCTAACAAGGCCACTGGCCATGACAATATCCCCTCCAAATTCCTCAGAGACTCAGCAGCCGCCATCACCCCAGTCATCACACACATAATAAACCTCTCCATAAAACAGGGACACGTACCCAAATACTTCAAAATTGCAAGGGTAACCCCCCTACACAAAAAGGGCAGCAAATTGGACCCATGCAACTACCGCCCTGTTTCTATTCTTACCTCCATCTCGAAAGTCATGGAAAAAACAGTATACAAACAGGTCGAAAAGTACCTCGCAAATTTTTTTTTATTTACTAATTCCAATCTGGCTTCAGAACATCCCACTCCACTGACACATGCCTTCTATATTTGAATGACCACATCAAACAAGAGGTGGACGCAGGCAAATACTGTGGCATGGTCATGCTGGACCTCCAAAAGGCCTTCGACACTGTCAATCACTCCATTCTGATTGACAAGTTAAAAGCAATTGGCTTTGATAAAAAGATGAAATTACATACCCCTCATTTATCAACGTTGCGTACGCACAGATATGTGTGTAACCCGTGCGTACGATAATTTCTAAGCAAAGTGTGGGATTTATCAAATTGAACTTGTGCTTGACTTTGTGCGTATATATACGCACAGCTCGGAGCATGCGTAGCTGGCGCCTGGTGGTAGAATTATTGCAGTCTGCAACGCGGAAATAAGCTTCCGTGCATTACTTCCAACACTGGTGTGTTCAACTTCTGTATGACCCGTAATTCATTATAGTTCATTGTAAAATAGCGACAGTAGTGTAATTATAACGGGCTCATGCGCGAACAAGAGGTTGGCTTGCTTGTTTGGCACGGGGGGGCAGACGCAGAACACCCACCTCCAAACGCGATTAAATATTGTTTCAAATAAAAAGCGACATACTATTATTTTGTGTCATGTTTCCAAATAAGATTGGCCACAACGAAATGCTTTCTACTTCAATTTGTTGGTTAGAATAGATTACCTCGCTTCGTTGAAACTTCACTGAGACTGAAAGTAAAAGACAGTATTTTTTTTGTGAGCTCCGCGCACAGACGTGATAATAATAATTTATAACAACAATAATAATAATAATAGCTTCATTTTATATAGCGCCTTTCAAGAGACCCATGCAAGGTCACTTTACATAGATAGGGGGGGGGAAATAACAAAGTAATAAACATAGTGGACAGACACACAACATATAAATATGATGATGGGATTCAAGTTCGCGTTTTTATTGATCACATAGGCAGGCTATACATAGGCTACATGGCACGGTCCATCGTGATATTGTAGATGGATCGAGTAATAGACTTTTATTTTATTTATTTTAGTTATTTAGTTATTACTGTACCACCCATGTAGCTGTCAAAGCTCCATCACAAATGCAGTTATGTGAATAGAAAGGGATTCCACTGTCGTTGCTGCCGGGAGGAAAGGCATGCTGCATGTTTTCAATTCATTCAATAAAACGGATACTTTTTGCAAGGGTTTATGACTGTCATACATATAATCAACCAACTACATACTGTAACTTTTTAGTGCACGTTCTTATTTACATTGTGACAACAGCCTTGTGAGTTCCCGCACACAGACATGATGGAATTCATGTTTGTATTGATCACATATAGGCAGGCCGCAGGCTACACATGGCGTATAGGCTACATCATACATGGCAGTGTTTCAAGTTTCAAGTTTCTTTAATAGTTGTCATACAGAAGTACAGAATACTTTCATACAAAATGCTTCTTACTGTTACGCTCCAGAGACTGTGCTAGACAAGATAGTATCAAATAACATAGTATAGCATGCAGTGAGATTCATTGTTCTTGTATATGCCCTTGTATTATTGTTTATATAGGCTACCCAATACCGACATCAAAATAGATTGTATGCCTCTAGAAATCATATGCAGCAGGTAGAAAATCTACGGAAAATCCGTCGTGATTTGGAATAAAATTGAGAACTTTAATCCCTGGGTATTAATCGAACAAAACGGAAAAAGGCAGTCATATTCCAGCACGGTCTTTATTAGTTAATATGGTTTTTAAGTTAATAGATATCATATCCGACATCACCGTACGTGTACATGTCTGTCAGCCTGTCACGTATTTCTCCATAACACGCTTCCCTCAGCTTAGTCCACTTTTCCACATTTCATGGGGGTGTTCCATTACCGTATTATGGTTAATTACGGGCGGTGCTATATGCAAATACGTAAAATCGTGCACGAGCTGCAGCGTAGGATCAAAGTGATATTTATCAAGACAGGTGTGCGTACGACCTGTGTACACACGTGTGATAAATCCTTTTTTTTTGTGCGTACACACATTCTAAATTATGTGCTTAATAACAAAGATAGAACACTTTCTAAGAATTGTTGATAAATGAGGGTTCCATCCTAGAGGCAAATCTTTCCTGTGACAAAATGGCAACCAATGTAATAAAAAAAAGTCAACCAACGAACAAGATTCTTGTACTGGATCTCCTCTGGTAAACAAGAATACCCTGAAGACTCTAACAGGAGCACTCATTCAAGGGTACTACGACTATGCCTGCACCTCATGGTACCAAAGCACCTCAAAGGCACTAAAAACAAGATTACAAACATCACAAAACAAACTGGTCAGACTACTGCTTAACCTCACTCCTAAAACCCACCTCACCCCTGCCCACTTTGACAACCTAGGATGGCTTAGAGTAGAAGACAGTACAGCAACTTGCAATGGGCCTGGTCTACAAGATACACTACACCACTAAGGTACCCATGTACATGTCAAAATACTTCCCAAAGGTCAGTGAATACCACTACCACAACACCAGAGGGAGCTCCACAAATCATGTTCAACCCAGATTCGGCTCAAACAGGGGACTAAACGCGTTTAGCAATTATGCCACATCAATGTGGAACGCCCTACCCACAGCTGTAAAGGAATGTGAATCACTACCCACCTTCAAAACCGCTCTTAAAGAGCACCTACAGGAGGCTGCAATTCGAAACTGGCCCCTGTAAATGTCCAAACCCAACCCCCTCCAATGTACAGTTTCCCCACACTTCTTCAACCAATATCTGAAATGAAAAGAATATTAACCCTAACTAACCTTACTGTCATGCACTTGTCCTAATATACTAACCTACACACTGTAGCACTCAACACTTTGATGAACATTGTTACTCAGCTGATAGAGTTGTGCCCTTCCTGATGACTTGTCGTACAGAACTTGTAAGTCGCTTTGGATAAGAACCACCTCACCCCTGCCCACTTTGACAACCTAGGATGGCTTAGAGTAGACGACAGAGTACAGCAACTTGCAATGGGCCTGGTCTACAAGATACACTACACGACCAAGGTACCCATGTACATGTCAAAATACTTCCCAAAGGTCAGTGAATACCACGATCACAACACCAGAGGGAGCTCCACAAATCATGTTAAACCCAGATTCGGCTCAAACAAGGGACTAAACACGTTTTGCAATTATGCCACATCAATGTGGATCGCCCTACCCAAAGCTGTAAAGGAATGTGAATCACTACCCACTTTCAAAACCACTCTCAAAGAACACCTACGGGAGACTGCAATTCTAAACTGGCCCCTGTAAATGTCCCAACCCAACCCCCTCCAATGTACAGTAAATGACGAAGTATGTGTAGCATCCTGAATATTCTGCTAAGTATTCAGAAGTGCTGACTAACTTGTTACTTCCCCTGTGTGTGTATAAAGTGTGATAAACAGTGTTCCTTTTGATATCTCGCCCGGACTACTAATGATGCGAGGTGCTCCTCTTTCTCCGGCTTCGATATGGATCACTAATATGACATTGAAGCATCTTTCTCCCTTTCTGGAGTGGTCCTATAGTGGGATCAGTTGCGGTTGCCAGCAGGGGGCAGTGGTGGCAGGTGGAGCGGAGGAGAGAGAAGCAACGAGCAAGAGATGATTACCTGGAGGGCGGAACACAAGGAAGTTCTCTTTGACAGTGAACTCGGACATGAGCGGTCGCAACGGGCGTGTGCTCTGGAAGAGCCCCGTTGGAAGAGTCCCGTTGAAGAGCCCCATTGGAGAGCGACGGGTGATAGAGAGTACTTGCTAGATAACTTGTTATCCTAGAAGTACAAGCGATAGTGAAGTGTGTGAGTAAGCGATACGGAAAGAAGAACCAACGTCCATAGATAACGTGTTATAGTAGCAGTGTGTGCGGTGTATTAGCATGCTGCTAACGGCTATAGTGACTCAAGTATACTATCAGGCGAGCGTCGCTGAAGACCGGTGGTGCATACAGCCACGTTGCGTTAGTAGTACAGACGATAGCAGGAGGGTTCACTAAGACCCACAGTTTAGCTGTGTTTAAGGTAGCCAAACAGTTTAGAACGCGCCAGCCCAGTCAACAGCCCGCAGTGGACGTCTCATCGACGCCGCAGAGGACACCTCTCCCCACCAGCAGAGGTCGCCACAACACAGCACGCTCCTCCAGTTTCACCACTGCCCATGCTGTCTACCCCAGCCCGCTGGCTGTGTTCGCGGGATCGCCCGACGCCATCTTGTCACCCGGACGAGAGGTGATGAGAGTGGGTCCGCCATCTTGGCTAAGTACAATGGTACCTCGTGTGCCCACAACAGTATCCACTCGAGCGAACGCTAACGACCAGTGTCTAGGGGTATCCCAAACATTATAAGCCGGCTTTAGAGTAGGTTTTATTTGGTAACGTGGGCCCACATGTAAATGATTTCTTTTGTATTTGTGCATCACTGTGACGTTCTTGAATTCCCATTGAACTACTTACCATGTGCCTGGGTCTTCCCCTAATCCAAGCGGGGTTTACTATTAATGTATTGAGCACGAGGTGCCTATGTTGGGAATAGTGTTCCCCTATAATACAAGTGAGAGCACCCGGTGCCGTATATGAATACATGCCATATGAACCACATAAAGTACAACTTGTAACTGATAATTGACCAGGCTTATATAAAGTAGAAGTAAATGGGAGCACGGTGTGAGTGTCTATTTCTGATCATATGCTAACCTTGTTGACCGGGTAAATACTTGTGACTGTGGTATATTTATTTAACCCTTCCACCCCATTCGCAGCATATTCATTGAGGGTCTATACAGGTGGTCAAGGAAGGGTACTTGTTGTGAAGGGCCAGATTAAACCGAATATATATATTTATTTATATATATATATTTAATTGTATTTGTATATTCTCTAATATTCCCTGATATCCCTTGTATATTCCTTGTACAATATGCATTGAATATCCATTCTAGCCTACTGAACATCCCATAATAGTCTCCATTCTACTATTGGTCGAGACCTTGGTGCCAGGCTGCCATACCCCTCAGACCCAGTTCAAACGTACCGCTCCACATGTACGAACAAGTCCTAGTTCCGCGTAGGAATCTGGCTACCGCACCACTAATGGGACTATTTGTTCATAGTGCGTATATATACTGCGCTACTAAAGTAGGACTTCCTTTTCAGTCCAGTTTCTTACCCTCCAATAGAGTCACAGACGTAAAGCCTCCCCGCGACGCCACGTGTGGGAGTAAGGCCAAGTTCGCCTACCATCGGTATTGAGACATCGTGTATATTAATATTTGAATAGTCATATTTGGCACTATATCGTCGAGTTGGACGTAGTCTATTAAGCTAATAATAGTCTGTTAATATATAGTGCTTCGTGCGGTGAGAATACTACCGTAGTCATTACCCCATCGTTTCGGGCAGAGAACTGGCTGCTTACCCAGGGTCGTTGACCCCACGTGAAGCTGCACCCGAGGAGCCCCAGAGCCGACGAGCGAGTGGACCTGTATACCGGATTATTCTACCGACGACAGCCCGCCTTCCCAGGCACGGATTATGCTTTGTATACATTGATTATTCCATGGATAAAGACCCCCGACACTGCCGTGTGTTGGAACCCCCCCCCCTGGAGAGGACGCAAGGTGAGGAGACGCTCTGCAAGACGAGGTCGCTTCACGTCTCTCCTCCGTGGACCGGATGACGCCGGCCCACAAAGAGTCCACCTGCTTTCATCTGTGGTCCAAGGATCGCCGGCGCATTGAACGGCACTACAGTGGGTTCACCTGGGATACCCTTGGCCGGACGAGGCAGCCGGATTCTACCCCCCCCCCCCTCCTACTCCTGTCGGCTTACAAGCGACCGGATTAACCCCTCTCCTAGTGTGTCCAGTATATAATCATTAAAGTATCACTGCTGTTATTCCTTAAACTATTCCAGGTCGTATATGTACCACCTGCGCCTTCAGAGATTGGACATTCTCTATTGATATACCGACGAATACTCTTGCCATAAAAGTGCATACTAATTCCATTCATAAATGTGATTGATTAAGTGCTTGCTCTACACACCATCGCTGTGTAGAAATAAAGACCTATTTCTAATTCGTACATTTGTGTTGGATCCGTTTCATCTATGTGACAGTGTTCATCATAATATATTTATGCCGTGTACTGGGTGGCCGAATATTAAGTACAAAGGTAGTGGTAGTAAGTATCATATCTAGTAATACAGTCAGGGAATTGTACCCCTCAGTTACAATTGGTCCTTCGAGCCGGATGGTAATTAGTGTAATATTAATATAGTGTTATTAATATTGAAATGGCCTATGATGAACACTCCACGAAACGATCCTCCTAACCAACGCCCGCAGCGCGAACGACGGCTCCCTCAGTACTTAGAGGCCTACGCTGTCAGTCAACAACCTAGTCTTCTACTAACAGTAAACGCGGTAAAACTAGAAAGTAAAAGTATGTCTAACCCCAACGCCCAGACTACCCCGACCATAGAGGCCCCTACGGGCTCTAATGTAACTGACCAAGTTCACGGTTGGGGACCAGTGGGAACCAGACATGACTTCACACCCCGCCAGTACTGAAGAAGTAGTCCCCGATGAGTCCCGGGAGGAATACAACGCTACCGAGAGAGAACTCGGCACGGAAGAAGACGGGGAGAGCACCGTGGAGATAGAGCTCCAAGGCTCCGCAAGGAGTACCCCGAGGGAAGGCTCCCCTATACAACCGCCTTCTCCCAGCGAGGCAGAGAGGACCCTACAGCAGGCCTTCCTCATCAGCCTGAACGCCGCTGCTGAACGCGACCGACTGCAGATCCAGCAGCGAAGCGAACACGAGCAGATACGTCTAGAAATAAGACGCATTCAGATGGAAGAGAATGTGGCCCGAGAACGAGCCGGTGCTCAACGGGACCAAGCGCGCGACAGACAGCAGTCGCAACTAATAGAACAGCTGATCAGACGGACAACACCCTCTCCCTCCGCCAGAGGCTCCAGGAACTCGTCTAGACACACCTCCAGGGCGGCATCCCCTAGCCGAGTAAACAACCCTGAACTTGACCAACAGACGAGGTCTATACCCCCCACAGACCACCTCCCCCCACCGGTCCAAGCGAGACCTAGCAACCGGGAAGGAGCAGCATATCCTGTGGAGAGGCTAAACCAGAGACTACAAGCACTGGATGACCTAACTGAAGACGAAGAGGAAGAGGAGGAGAACCACGCCCGAAGACAGCACAGTACTCTACCGGACCAGGAGGTCCGGTACAGCCCAGGCTATACTCCCGCGGAGCTGCGCTACAGACCCCCGACTCTATACACGGGTGAGCACGACGCACGACCCGCACCGAGGAACAGCACCTGGACAAGCGGGCCATGGTACACTGCCGGTACCAGCCCATACCAAGGAGCGGGAGGAGACTCGCCTAGGAGGCCTCTCCCCCAACGCTCGCCGATGTATCCACAGTCAGCGTCATACATTGGCACGCCTATGGTACCCGACTTCACCCAAGAGAACCGGGCCCAGTATACAGAACTCTGCATGTGTCTGGAGACCATGTTTGTGTGGATGTATTGGATGAACGCCACAAATACGCCATCCTACTGAAGCACTTAAAGGTGCCCCGCGCACATAATATAGCGCTCGCCTACGCGACTTCCACCACCCCATACACAGCAGCGCTGGTAGCATTGGACCAGAGGTATGGGCGCATATGGGATTACGTGATCCAGGAGATCCGACACATCGACCGCTTACCCCCAGCAATAGACAATCGAGCACTGGACGACCTGTCCATCAGAGTGCAGTCCCTGGTAGGGATGTTGGGAGCGCAAAGAGAGAAGGGGAGGCATGAACTTTACGCCAACTCAAATGTGGAAAGGATTCTGGAGAAGCTGCCGCCCGCTCGTCAGGAGCGCTTTAGGCGGCAGAGGGACCACAGAGACCCGAATGGCCCCGAACCGAACCTGCTCGATCTAGCAGACTTCCTGGCGAGAGAAGTCAGCAGCCTACGGCTAGATACATTCGGACGGAGCACCCCTGGCTCCAGAGAAGGAACCAGACGACTAAATGATGGAAGAAGATCGGTGACCGTGATGCACCAATCGGAGTCAGTACCGAGCAGCAGGAGCCACAGTACCCCATCCAGAACGGAGAAGTGGAAGATAGTGTGCCCCTACTGTGAGAAAGAACACTGGCTAGCGCAATGTGACTCCTTCCCCAAGCTGAACGCGGAGGAAGCCAGTCAATGGATAAAGTCCAACAAGCGCTGTTTTCGCTGTGCGCGCTCACACATGGCAGCCGAATGCCGCTTAAAGAAAAGGTGCACCAAGTGCGATGGAGCCCATCTGGACATACTTCACGACAGTAACAGACGGCGCCCTTCACCCGCACCATCCAGCCGCAAAGCGAGCGTCATGTACATCGATCCCGCCAGCAGCAGTGGAGCCCGAGTACTCCTAAAAGTAGTGCGTGTGACACTAAGCTACCAGAATAAAGTCCTGGACACTTACGCCGTCCTCGATGACGGGTCAGAGAAGACCCTGCTGCTCGCCTCCGCTGCGGCCCAGCTAGGGCCGCGGGGAAGCGAAACCCAAATGACAATTCGGACAATAAGACGAGATTTGAAGACGATAAAGGGCGAGAATGTCTCATTCTCTATCGCAGCAAGCGGCCAGCCTGAGCGACGGTACCACATTACAGACGCTTTCACCAGCCAAGAAATAGGACTGTCGCGGTACACATACCCCGTCGCCAAGCCGATGGAGAAATATGTACATCTGCGCATGTTACCGATCCCGCTCATAGACAATGCTATGCCGACCCTGTTGATAGGCTCCGACCATGCAGACCTCATTGTCCCGATAGACCGGGTTCATACCGGACCCCGAGGCTGTCCTGCAGCAGTCGAGACCCGTTTGGGATGGACTCTCCAAGGCCCGCTCGCCAAATCTCTCAACCGAAGTACAGCCACTAGATGTCTCCACTCCCGAGTCACAGAGGGAGAAACCGCACTCCTGCAACACGTAGAGCGGCTATGGACCTTGGAACAAATGCCCTTTAAGAACGGAAAGAAAGACATTCGCTCTAAAGATGACATTTACGCCATTCACCTCCTCGAGACAGGGACCAAGAGAGTCCCGGTCAACGGCGTGTTGAGATACGCCACGCCACTCCTGCGGCGAGAAGGAATGCCTACTTTCCACGCCAAGACAGACGCCACAGAACGGTACCTGCTGAACACGGAGCGGCGCTTAGCCAAGAACCCCGCCCAAGAGAGTGTATACCGCGCTGAGATTGAGAAGCTCATCACAGCGGGACACGTCACAAAGATGGACATTAAAGAGGCTGACCAGACCACTGAATCGTGGTACGTGCCCCACCACAAGGTCCATCACAACGGTAAAGACTGCATAGTATTTAACTGCAGCTACCAGATCGGATCCCAAAATCTGAATAAAGAGTTACTGCCCGGTCCCACACTCGGCCCCTCCCTACTCGGCGTTCTACTCCGCTTCCGCCAGGAAAAGGTGGCCATCAGCGGGGACATTAAAGGAATGTTCCTGCAGGTGAGATTAGTAGAGGCGGACAAGCCCCTGTTACGGTTCCTATGGAGAGAGAAGCCAGGAGATGAGCACCCAGCCATCTACCAATGGGAAGTCCTCCCCTTCGGAACGACGTGCAGCCCCTGCTGTGCTACATTTGCACTACAGAAACATGTAGCAGAGGACCCAGCAGCGGACGAAGAGGTCCGACACAGCGTAAAGAACAGCTTCTACGTAGACAACTGTCTACAAAGCCTTTCAACCCAAGAAGAAGCCGAGGCTCTCCTGATTAAACTCCGCGCCTCATTGATCAAAGGCGGCTTTGATCTCAGGCAGTGGGCCAGCAGCGATCCGCAAGTACTGCGCAGCCTCTCCTCCGAGGACAAGGCAGCCAGCAGCGAGACCTGGATGGCTACAATCCCGGGAGAAGCCCAGGAGATGACCCTGGGATTGGTGTGGCGATTCAAAACAGATTCGCTTCACTACAGACACAAGCCCCTGACTACGGAGCAGGGAAGGCCGGCGGCGGCGCCGACCACCAGACGGAGTGTGTACACAACACTCGCCCGACAATATGACCCGCTAGGATGTATTCTACCGTACACCACCAGGGCAAAAATGATTGTACGAGCATTGTGGGACAAGGACCAGGGCTGGGACGACCCCATTCCCGCACACCTTGCATCCACCTGGAGAGAGTGGGAGATGGAGCTCCACTCACTCCCAGGCGTTAATATGCGCCGAAGCTACTTCCCACCCACGGTGAGGCCAGAGACATGTAAAATGGACTTACACGTCTTCAGTGACGCCTCAGAGGTCGCATACGGATCAGTAGCCTACTTGCGGGCCCAAGACCAGGGGGGAGAGATCTACACAGCATTTGTCCTCGCCCGCTCGAGAATAGCCCCACGCAAGCAACAATCTATCCCACGTCTAGAGCTCTGCGCAGCCCTAGCCGGAGCGCACCTAGCCACGCTCATCCAACGTGAGCTCACCATACCGGTGTCTAGAACAATCCTGTGGTCAGATTCCACGACGGTACTCGCCTGGATCAAATCGGACTCATGCAAGTACAAAGTCTTCGTGGGAGTCAGAGTCACCGAGATTCAAGACTTAACCGTAGAGTTAACCGGAGAAACAGAGTGGCGCTACGTTGATACAAAACAGAACCCAGCTGACGTCATCACCCGGGGGATGCCCCTGGATGACCTCACCCGTCGCAATGTCTACAGTGACGGCCCCGCATTCCTAAGACTCCCGGAAGGACAGTGGCCCATGCCTATCCCGAGGGAAGCAAGTCCAGAGGAGGTGGAAAATAAGAAGTCTGTGTTCTGTGGATTGAGCACCGTAGCCTCCACCGACCCTAACATAGACGATTGCACGTCCATAGAGAGTGCACAACAAAGAACATTCCTGCGGTACCACCCGGAGTGCAAGTCCCCCGCTGATATGTCAGCAGCTAACTACGAGGAAGCAGAATTGCTTCTACTGCAGCGAGCCCAGAGAGACTCGTTCCCCGATGAATTGGCCTGTCTACAGGGAGGAAAGCCCGTCCCATCCGACAGCAGATTAATTCATCTGGCCCCCGAGAGCGACGCTCATACCCTCATCAGAGTGGGTGGTCGCCTACGCAGAGCCCCCAATCTACCGGATGACATTAAATACCCGATCGTATTGAACAGCCGACACAAGGTCACAGAGCTGATTATAAAGAAATACGATGAGGATGTACATCACGCAGGAGCAGAAAGAGTCTTCGCGGAAATCAGACGTCGTTACTGGATCCTACAAGGAAGAGAGGCGGTAGGTACGACGCTTCCAGCGAACATGTCTAGACTGCCGCAAGTGGCGCGCGCAGCCCAGCATACCAAGGATGGCTGACCTTCCTCCATGTCGCCTCCGAATCGGTGACAAGCCATTCCACTCAACGGGTATGGACTGCTTTGGCCCGCTGCACATAAAGAAAGGAAGAGGAACCGAGAAGCGGTGGGGTATTGTATTCAAATGCATGACCACCAGAGCGATACACATCGAGCTTCTCCCGACCATGAGCACAGACTCATTCCTTATGGCCTTCCGTAGATTCACATCACGGAAAGGAAGACCGTCTACCCTATTGTCCGATCATGGGACAAACTTCAAAGGCGGCGAAAGAGAGCTGAGAGAGAGCTTCCAAGCTATGGGCCCAGAACTTAAGACCCACCTCGCTCCAGCACAGGTTGATTTCCAATTCAACCCCCCAAACGCACCCCATTTCGGTGGCACTTGGGAACGAGAAGTGCGCTCCATAAAGACAGCCCTGTACGCAGTACTTGGGGCCCAGACTGTGGCGGAAGAAGTCCTAATGACAGTCCTCACGGAGATTGAGGGAGTACTTAACTCGAAGCCCCTCGGATATGTCTCCAGTGATGTGGCGGATATCGACCCAGTTACCCCCAACACACTCCTGATGGGGCGGCTAGATCCTGCATTACCACAGACAATGTACCGGCCTGAAGAAGCGAACGGCCGACGAATGTGGAGGTACAGCCAAGTATTAGCCGACAAGTTTTGGAACAGTTTCCTACTGCACTACCTACCGTCTCTACAGACCCGCCAGAAGTGGGTAAAGGAGAGAGACAATTTGACAGAAGGAACAGTCGTCATGATTATTGATCAATCACTGCCCAGAGCTATGTGGCCGGCCGGCCGCGTAAGCAAAGTGATCACCGGTGCCGACGGCAAGGTCCGAGCAGCTGAAGTGCTCGTCCAGGGTCGCACTTACACCCGTCCCGTGGCGAGGCTCATAGAACTACCTCGACTCCCAGACACAATCGATGATGACCATGACCCTACAACCCTATGACTTTGTGAAGTTGACTGACCCCTACAGCAAACCCTTATGTGTAAATAGACAACGCGATTAATCTGTCTCTGTTTAACTGATTAGGTCTGGGACCAATCAGGGGGTGGCTGTTGTGAAGGGCCAGATTAAACCGAATATATATATTTATTTATATATATATATTTAATTGTATTTGTATATTCTCTAATATTCCCTGATATCCCTTGTATATTCCTTGTACAATATGCATTGAATATCCATTCTAGCCTACTGAACATCCCATAATAGTCTCCATTCTACTATTGGTCGAGACCTTGGTGCCAGGCTGCCATACCCCTCAGACCCAGTTCAAACGTACCGCTCCACATGTACGAACAAGTCCTAGTTCCGCGTAGGAATCTGGCTACCGCACCACTAATGGGACTATTTGTTCATAGTGCGTATATATACTGCGCTACTAAAGTAGGACTTCCTTTTCAGTCCAGTTTCTTACCCTCCAATAGAGTCACAGACGTAAAGCCTCCCCGCGACGCCACGTGTGGGAGTAAGGCCAAGTTCGCCTACCATCGGTATTGAGACATCGTGTATATTAATATTTGAATAGTCATATTTGGCACTATATCGTCGAGTTGGACGTAGTCTATTAAGCTAATAATAGTCTGTTAATATATAGTGCTTCGTGCGGTGAGAATACTACCGTAGTCATTACCCCATCGTTTCGGGCAGAGAACTGGCTGCTTACCCAGGGTGGTTAATCCCACGTGAAGCTGCACCCGAGGAGCCCCAGAGCCGACGAGCGAGTGGACCTGTATACCGGATTATTCTACCGACGACAGCCTGCCTTCCCAGGCACGGATTATGCTTTGTATACATTGATTATTCCATGGATAAAGACCCCCGACACTGCCGTGTGTTGGAACCCCCCCCCCCTGGAGAGGACGCAAGGTGAGGAGACGCTCTGCAAGACGAGGTCGCTTCACGTCTCTCCTCCGTGGACCGGATGACGCCGGCCCACAAAGAGTCCACCTGCTTTCATCTGTGGTCCAAGGATCGCCGGCGCATTGAACGGCACTACAGTGGGTTCACCTGGGATACCCTTGGCCGGACGAGGCAGCCGGATTCTACCCCCCCCCCCCTCCTACTCCTGTCGGCTTACAAGCGACCGGATTAACCCCTCTCCTAGTGTGTCCAGTATATAATCATTAAAGTATCACTGCTGTTATTCCTTAAACTATTCCAGGTCGTATATGTACCACCTGCGCCTTCAGAGATTGGACATTCTCTATTGATATACCGACGAATACTCTTGCCATAAAAGTGCATACTAATTCCATTCATAAATGTGATTGATTAAGTGCTTGCTCTACACACCATCGCTGTGTAGAAATAAAGACCTATTTCTAATTCGTACATTTGTGTTGGATCCGTTTCATCTACGTGACAGTGTTCATCATAATATATTTATGCCGTGTACTGGGTGGCCGAATATTAAGTACAAAGGTAGTGGTAGTAAGTATCATATCTAGTAATACAGTCAGGGAATTGTACCCCTCAGTTACAGTACTGCTTAAAGGGAAGCCCAATATAACTATTGAACTGACAGTCACCGGGTGTGGGAGGGCTAACGGAGGTACTGGGGGAAGTGAGAGTGTGTGGGGAGCTACTGCTGACCGCCTTGGAAGGCGAGGAAGACCAGAGTACCACCCCCCAGGTTAGTAAACCCTGGGCCCCATCCGCTCCTGCTGTCCGCCCTCCAGAACGACGTTCCGGGCCCAAAGACGGGGGTGCAGATAGATTAAACTCTACTGTATCCTGCTACCAGGTGGCTGTGTATAACTACTCCCATAAACAGGGATAATCTACATATGGTTTTGTCAATATTCCAATGTACAGTTTCGCTTGTACAGTTGTACAGTTACCCCCACCCACCCCTCCTACCCAACCCCTCCCCCACCCACCCAACCACCTCCAATGTACAGTGCCCCCCACCCACCCAACCCCACCCCACCTACGCAACCTCCTCCAATGTACAGTTTCTATGTCAAATGTATATACTCTCTTTTCTGGACTCTTTTTGTACCACAAACAGTACTGTATTTGCAAATCTGGTATGTCATAAATGTATAGATGTAGCAGTACTGTCTATCTGTATGTCGTGTATGTCATAATAATGATGAATTGAAAATGGGGGACCCTGATGTAAACAAGACGAAAGTCTTTCTCTGGTCTGCATCCCCTTAACAATTGTATGTATTGAGCTGTACTGTACTGTACCCATTCTGCAATCTGTTAATAAAGTTTTCAATCAATCAATCAATAAAAGCGTCAGCTAAATGTAAATGTATTGTACAGTGAGATGGGGTTGTGGCACCCTCTGCTGGTCAGTCACACAACGGGCTGCTGGATGTGATACTGTAGGAACCAGTGGTTTTCAACCTGGTGCATCAGTAAAAGATACAGTATGAAAAACATACTTAGCCACTAATTTATTGATTGATTGATTTACTGGGCAGCTCCTAGTGGTCAACAGTGTCAGACTGTGGTTGTGCTGGGCAGGTCTTAGTGGTCAACAGTGTCAGACTGTGGTTGTACTGGGCAGCTCCCAAGGCCAGATTAAGACTTCAGAGGCCCCTGGGCCAGATTCTTGTGGAGGCCCCCCCACACACGCACGCACAGTGGCGTTTTTATGTCACTTTAAAAAATATATAGAATATTTAGAAGTGGTGGGCTCTGAGGGCCAAGCTAAAAGGACTTTGATCACCCCTGCCCACTTTGACAACCTAGGATGGCTTAGAGTAGACGACAGAGTACAGCAACTTGCAATCGGCTTGGTTTACAAGATACACTACACGACCAAGGTACCCATGTACATGTCAAAATACTTCCCAAAGGTCAGTGAATACTACGATCACAACACCAGAGGGAGCTCCACAAATCATGTTAAACCCAGATTCGGCTCAAACAAGGGACTAAACACGTTTAGAAATTATGCCACATCAATGTGGAACGCCCTACCCAAAGCTGTAAAGGAATGTGAATCACTACCCACTTTCAAAAACACTCTCAAAGAACACCTACGGGAGACTGCAATTCGAAACTGGCCCCTGTAAATGTCCCAACACAACCCCCTCCAATGTACAGTAAATTACCAAGTATGGTTTTGTCAATATTCCAATGTACAGTTTTGCTTGTACAGTTGTACAGTGAGTGTCATATGATCATACAGTACTACTCGAGTCTTAGCCTACTTGATCAACTTGCAAGTGCAATTCTCGCGATCAGTGGTCACCTGACCTGACAGTGACCCCTGGACGTCAGTGTCACGTAGACTCAACTTCTCTCACCCCTCATTATCAAACAATCAATCATATTTGTATTTGCAATACAATTTTTTTTATAAAAATAGATAGAGAAGAGATGAGATGATACTAGTAGTCACTATAGATGCTGTGAAAGTAAACGCTGGATGAGGATCTGATTATGTGTATATTTTTTTCGTATCACTAGTGTGTAGTGGAGGCCCCTAGTCACGTTATTTCTAAACCTAGCCACATTTCTGGCAAGACGCTCTCTGATTGGCCGACGCCTGTTTCTACACTGGTTAAGCTTAGGCACTCTTTCGAAGTTGGTTAAGGTTAGAGTTTGTCTTAGAGCGTGACGGCAAGTTCTTTCGACGGTTAAGTTTAGGCACTCTTTCGAAGTTGGTTATGGTTAGAGTTTGTCTTAGAGCATGGCAATAGAACGCCAGGTAGTTTGCAGGCTGTTAGACCCGGAAATGGGCAAAGACACAGCTCGTCACGCTATTGGGCAAACATGTCAGTGGCCAATCAGAGAGCGCCAGTCAGTGCCAATCAGAGAGCGTCTGCCAGAAATGCGGCTAGGTTTAGAAATAACGCCCCCTATTCACTAGGGGGAGCTTGATGATATCCGCTATCAGCACCGGCGGGTCTCTGCTGTCTGTCATGAATAATGATCCCAATCTGCCTTATTCGTGTCGGGGCTGTGTCTATTCTTTTACCAACGGATTTCCAGTTCCGCGTTCGCGTTCTGCGATCTGATTGGCCACTGACGTTTCTTAGGCGACTCTTTCGAAGTTGGTTAAGGTTAGAGTATGGAATCAGGCAGGGCCGGACTGGGGAAATAATTCATACCGGGAGATATAGCGCGAAATATAGCCCCAGTCAGGCCACTTTTTAAGCGGGGGGTCTGGGGGTCCCCCACCAGGATTTTTTTTGTTACAAAGACTTAATTTCCTGCATTCTGGTGAATTTTAGTGCATGTGAATCACAAACTAATGAGCCAACAATTGCTTAGTACAATGTACTGTTATGAACCTCAAATAAAAATGTTGTGGCACTAGCAATGCTACTCTCTCCACCTTCAAAAAGAAAAAAAGCAAGAGCACAACATATTTGTCTATTTACTATTATAATACAGTTAACCACTCTCTCCACCTATTCAAACAGAGCAAGAGCACAATACCATATTCACTTTACTGATGCACTACCCATCAACAGTTAAAATAGCCCTTACACAAACATTAAATAACAGACCTTTCATTATTACAAAACTACCTGGCTCACTGCCTGGCTGTTACAGTATTCTGCAGAGTGCCATCTGCCATTCCATTCGCCGCCTCCACTGTCAATCAGTTGTATCGCCTGGTCCCGCCTCCACCAATCACAAGCGGCAGCACGGCTCCATTGTGTGTGTGTGATCCGAGGGAGAGAGTCAGATAGTTCTCCAACTCTGTCGCAGACAGTGAAATCCTGGTTGTTCCCCACCCACCTAGGTTATCTAACTATCGCGCCGCGCTGCCGCCACAACTAGAAACAATGGCCTGGCAAAAAATAAAAATTATAAAAAAAATAAAAATTATATATTTTTATTTTTTATTTTTTATTTTTTTTATCTGTGCAGGCCAGGCCACCGGGAAAACTCCCGGTGCTCCCGATGGCCAGTCCGGGCCTGGAATCAGGGCTGGTGTTCTATCGCCCTGCTCTAAGACAAACTCTAACCTTAACCAACTTCGAAAGAGTGCCTAAGCTTAACCGGTGAAAGAAAGAGGCGTCACACAATTGGCGCTACCAGAAACGTCAGTGGCCAATCAGAGCGCAGAACGCGAACGCGGAACTGGAAAACCGTTGGTAAAAGTATTCAGGCGTCGGGGCTGGGATGTGGAGATGCAAGTTTTGACTTTTTATTGCTGTTTTTACCTCAATCGGAAAACCTCAAACTCTTATGAAGAGGAGAAAAAATACTCAAGATTAGCCACATGCAGACGGCAGGGTGTGACGTACTGTATATTTTAGTTGATGAAATATTTTTGTTGACTAAATATTTTAGTTGATGAAATATGTTTTCATTTCAGTGTCACAGTATGACATCGATATCCAAAATAAGAAAAAAAATAAAATTAAAATGTGGGGCCTCTAGTGACGAGGGGCCTCCAAAAGGCCTCTAGTGACGAGGGGCCTCCAATAAAAATAAAAAATGTAAGTTAAAATTATTTTGGGGCCTCTAGTGACGAGGGGCCTCCAAAAAAAATAATAAAACATTTTTTTTAGGCCCCTCGTCACCAGAGGCCCAGGGGCCGCGGCCCGGTCGTTAATCCGGCCCTGGCAGCTCCTAGTGGTCAACACAGACTGGTTGTACTGGGCAGTACCCGTTGTGAATATGCTATTTATTCATCAAGGAGCTTTATCAGGTTATTTTCTGTCTACTAAAATATAAGTTGTCATCAACTTTCAAGGTATTAATCTCAAAGGTATTTATATTCTTGGTTAATATACATGTATCATTAATATGTGTACCGTTAATACATATCATTAATATATATGTATTGTTAATATATATAGGCTTATATATCATTAACATATATATATGTATCTATCATTAATATATGTATCGTTAATATATGTATGATTAATATACATGTATCAATAATATATATATATACGTATATATATATATAAATATATATGTATCATTAATATATATGTACCATTCTAAAAGTATTTTTTTTACTCCCATCACGCCATTCAGGCTGCTACCTGGAGAGAAAACATCTGCTGCTTCTGTCTCCTACTTTATTGAATTGACAGATGACAATAAGAGGTAGAGGAAGAGAGGAGAAGCACAACTTGTTAGCCTAACCATAGATGCAGTTACTTCATGTTCAGGTTAACAGAACATGAGGTGAGGAGGACCTTGGAAGGCAGCAGGACCGGACGGCATCCCCGGCCGTGTCCTAAAAGTCTGTGCCGACCAACTGGCCCCAGTATTCACTGACATTTAACCTGTCCTTAGAACAGGCTGTCATCCCCACCTGTCTGAAGAAGTCCACCATTATCCCTGTACCAAAAAAATCTACGCCCGCTTGCCTCAACGACTACCGCCCTGTAGCTCTCACCTCCATAGCCATGAAGTGCTTTGAGAAGCTAGTGAAGGGCTACATCTGTTCCTCCCTCCCCATCAACCTGGACCCCCTGCAATTTGCATATCGCCCCAACAGGTCCACGGAGGACGCCATAGCCCATGTGCTGCACACAGCAGCATCACACCTGGACAAGAGGCAGGGAAACTATGTGAGAATGCTGTTCATCGACTACAGCTCAGCATTCAATACCATAGTCCCCTCCAAACTCATAGCCAAGCTCAGGGACCTGGGCTTGAACTATGACCTCTGCCAGTGGGTCTTGGACTTCCTGATGGGTAGACCCCAGGTGGTGTTAGCACACAACTGCACCTCCTCATCCATCACGCTCAACATAGGAGCCCCCCACGGCTGTGTTCTGAGTCCCCTCCTCTACTCGCTGTACACACACGACTGTGTGGCACAGTGGAACAACAACACAATCATCAAATTTGCTGACGACACAGTAGTGGTGGGCCTGATCTCTGCCAACAACGAGAGGGCCTACCTGGAAGAGGTAAAGAATCTGTCGCAGTGGTGTCAGGAGAACTGCCTCTCTGTTACGTTCTGGACACCGACCTCGGTCGGTGACCACCCACATTCCTGGCATATGTCACTGGGCTTGTCACCTGTCATTTCCCTGTCAATTAGTGCTGTCACTTAGGGGTGGTTCCTGATTGGCTGTCACGGGGGTGTGTGTGGAATGTTGGTATTTTGTCTCTATTTAACATACCTCTCTTCTGCTTGTCCATTGTCAGGTCTTCACTAATTGCGTTCGGGGATAACGCGGACGGTTCTACTCTGGACCTCCAATAAGCTCCCATTTACCTTATCTTACACTTGTGCTTTTAGCACTTGTTCTCTCTTAGAATTTACTCTGTGTTCTTACTATTAAAGTCGAACCTGTTCAAGAGTAAACACTCTCTGTCTCTGTGATTGCCTTCAACCATTGGAATTCACCTACCTGCATTTTGACAGAAGACCTGACCATCAGAATTCCATGGAGGCCATCATGGAGATGCTCCGGACGCAGGGAGCAGCCCAGACACGGATGGAGGAACATCAGCAGCTGGTCAGCGCCGAGTTAATCCGACTCAATGGGGTCGTCGGATCATCCCAAGCGGTGGCGCAGTCGGCGTTGGCCACAGCCCGACAAGCCCAAGAAGGAGTGGCTGGTGTGCAGTCGGCGGCGGGGGAAGCAGCGCTCCACGCAGAGGAAAGTCGGGGGGTGTTCGGGGTCCAGGAGCGGTCCCGCGAACCACATCTTCAGGCGCCCGCTCGCTATGACGGATCACCGGATGGTTGTCGGGAATTCATCACCCAGTGTCTACTCGTTTTCCGGCTGCAACCACGATCATTTCCATCGGAGACAGCGCAGGTAGCGTATATTATCACACTGCTCACCGGCCAAGCTCTCTCCTGGGCTACGGCGGAATTAGAGGCAGGGGCGATAATCTGCGACAGTCTGGACGCCTTTACCCGGGAATTGAGAAGAGTATTCGATACTTCCCGGGTACTCTCAATCTTCGAGGCTGGTGGTCGTCTTCTCGACTGCCGGCAGGGCCTCCGCACGGTCGCAGCTTATGCTATCAATTTTCGGATCTTGGCTCGGGAGACAGCTTGGGCGGAGAACGTCTGCGTGGTTCTGTTCGTCAGGGGACTCTCGGCGCGGATGCGAGATGCTCTCTCTGCGCGTGAGATCCCCGAGCAGCTGGAAGTGCTGATCAACACCACCATCAAGATGGATAATCGGCACCGGGAGAGGGAGAAGGAGCATGTCAACAACACCCAGCCCCAGGTATGTTTTCCTTCTTCTCCTGGTGTTGATAATTCCATGCATTACACGAGTGGGCCACTGGGTGATGAATCCATGCAGCTTGGAGCGCTGTCGCTCTCGGACGACGAGAGGCAGCGCTTCATCAAAGAGCGACGCTGCTTCCGGTGCGGCCGCACCGGTCACCGCTTCGACAGCTGTCGGGTCCAGGCTGTATAGGCTCCGCGCCAATCGGGGATGGAAGGTGCGCCGTCGGGCCTCGAGAGGGCGCCAGCAGGTGGGCTCATTCCTGCCAAAAACACGGATTCTCGTACATTTTTTGAGGTGGCGATCAACTGTGGGGGTGACATTAGGGGAACTAAGGCTCTCATTGACTCAGGGGCGGCGGGCAATTTTATTCACGTGGGATTGGTGAAGGAGTGGGGAACCCCAGTGGAGGATTTAGGGGTTCCCTTACCAGTCTATGCCCTGGACGGTCGGCCCCTGGGCAGTGGGAGCGTCACCCAGCGCACAGTTCCCTTACACATCCGGGTGGAGGGTGGGGAGTGGGAATGGGTTACTTTTTTTGTCATCTTTTCCCCCTATTCTGTCATGGTGTTGGGTCATCCCTGGTTGTCGTCATGTGTTCGTGTCATTAATTGGAGCACGGGCGAACTCTCAACGGCGGCCGACGTCAAGTCGATCGTCAGCGGGAGTTTGCCCAAACCCTTGTCCCCCCCCCCCCTCTTCTCTTTTGTCTCCTCCCTCTTTCTCCAGGATGGTGGGGAGCGTGGCAGATTCTGATCTACCCTCTAATCCCGATTTAATAGGGGTGCCTGAGATCTATTGGGACCTGGCGGACGTTTTTAGCAAGACGCGTGCTAAAGCACTTCCGCCTCATAGATCATACGACTGTCCCATTAATCTTCTACCCGGTACCTCCCCGCCTCGCGGGCGAATGTTCTCTCTCTCACGCCCCGAAACCTTGGCCATGAACACCTACATAGAGGAGGCATTGCTTGCGGGGCACATACGCCCTTCCACTTCCCCTGCCGGCGCTGGCTTCTTTTTTGTTGATAAAAAGGATGGGGATCAGCGCCCATGCATTGATTATAGGGGATTGAATGACGTTTCCATCAAGAACCGATATCCTTTACCCCTCATGGACACGGCCTTTGAGTGCTTACAGGGGGCACAGGTCTTTTCTAAACTTGACTTACGTAATGCATACAACCTGGTCAGGATTAGAGAGGGAGACGAGTGGAAGACTGCATTTAACACACCCAATGGGCACTATGAGTATTTGGTCATGCCCTTTGGTTTGGCTAATGCTCCGGCAGTCTTCCAAGCCCTGGTTAACGACGTGCTGCGAGACTTGATTGGGGTGTCGGTGTTTGTCTACTTAGATGATATCCTGATTTTTTCTCGCGATATGGTGCAACACCAAATGCACGTTCGGGAGGTGCTAGACCGTCTCCTCAAGCATCAACTATTCGTTAAGGCTGAGAAGTGTGTGTTTCACACGGACACCGTGTCCTTCCTGGGCTTTGTGTTGACGAAGGGCGATCTGCGCATGGATCCAGCCAAGGTGAGTGCAGTTTTGGACTGGCCACGGCCTTCGTCGCTCAAGGGGTTACAACGGTTTTTGGGCTTTGCAAATTTTTACAGGCGCTTTATTCGCAATTTTAGCGCCTTAGCCAATCCCTTAACAGCTCTCACTAAGGCCTCTCTCCCTGGCTTTGAATGGTCGCCTAGGGCTGAGTCGGCCTTCTGCGATCTTAAACGTCGTTTTACATCCGTTCCTTTATTGATCCGCCATGACGCGGAGGTTCCGTTCATTGTGGAGGTGGATGCCTCTGACGTCGCGGTGGGGGGGGTGCTCTCTCAGAGATGCTTAAAGGATGGGAAAGTGCACCCGTGTGCTTTTTTTTCTCGCCGTCTGTCACCAGCCGAGCGTAATTACGACGTGGTAATCGGGAGTTATTGGCGATCAAATTGGCACTGGAGGAGTGGAGACATTGGTTGGAGGGGGCGGCACATCCTTTCATTATTTGGACTGATCATAAGAACTTGGCTTACATCCAAGGGGCTAAACGCCTTAACGCTCGCCAGGCCAGGTGGACGTTGTTCTTCACACGATTTCGATATACCATCTCCTATAGACCCGGCTCCAAGAATATCAAACCTGACGCGTTGTCGCGCCAGTTTGATCTTCCTGGGCGGGAGGAGCAGCCCCATCCCATTATTCCACCGGCCTTGATTTTGGCACCCGTGTCTTGGGGCATAGAGAAGGTGGTAAGGTCGGCGCTAACGCGGGAGCCCGATCCTGGTGGGGGTCCTCCGGGACGGTCGTATGTTCCCAAGGTGGCGCGCTCACGCTTGCTACAGTGGGCACATGCGTCATCCCTCACCAGCCACCCAGGGGCAACCAGGACCCTGGAATTTATCCGTAGGAGGTTCTGGTGGCCGACAGTGGAGGGGGATACGCGTTCCTTTGTGGCGGCCTGTCCGGTGTGCGCACGTAGTAAGACCTCTCGACGGGCACCGGCGGGTCTCCTCCGACCACTTCCTATTCCTAAACGACCCTGGTCACACATATCTCTGGACTTTATTTCTGGTCTTCCCCTTTCGGACGGATTCACCACCATTTTGGTGGTGGTGGATCGGTTCTCTAAGGCGGCTCACTTTGTCCCTCTCCCCAAGCTTCCTTCGGCCCGGGAGACTGCCGATTTAATTATACAGCATGTCTTTCGGGTCCACGGGCTGCCAGTAGATATCGTGTCGGACCGGGGTCCTCAGTTCGCCTCCAGGTTCTGGAAGGCGTTTGCCGCCGGCCTCGGCGCCTCTGTCAGTCTGTCGTCTGGATTCCATCCACAGTCGAACGGGCAGACGGAGAGGGTCAACCAGGATTTGGAGGGGGTCTTGAGGTGTTACGTTGCCGGTAGTCCGGCAACGTGGAGTAGGAGGTTGGCTTGGGCTGAGTACGCGCATAATACCCTTCTCTCCTCTTCTACCGGTATGTCTCCCTTTCAGTGCCAGTATGGTTTTCAACCTCCTCTGTTTCCCGAGCAGGAGCAGGAGGCGGAGGTGCCCTCGGCCCAGGCACATGTGGCTCGCTGTCGCAGGACGTGGAAACAGGTTCGGAAGGCGCTACAGAAGGTTTCGGTTAGTACCCAACGGCAGGCTAACCGTAAGCGTCGTCCGGCTCCAGTTTACCGTCCAGGGCAGCGGGTTTGGCTTTCCACCCGGGATCTCCCTCTCCGGGTGGAATCCAAGAAGCTGGCTCCTCGCTTTATAGGACCATTTAAAGTGATTCATCGGGTTAATCCAGTGGCTTACAAGCTACGACTTCCGAGCTCTATGAGGGTTCATCCGACGTTTCATGTGTCCCTGTTGAAGCCATTCCTCTCATCGCCCTTGGCCCCGCCACTGCCTGTGGTTCCTCCGCCCCGGTTTATTGGCGGTCAACCTATTTACACGGTGCGGAGGATACTGGGTTGTAGGCGGAGGGGTAGGGGGTTTCAGTTCTTGGTGGATTGGGAGGGGTACGGGATAGAAGAGCGTTCTTGGGTGCCTCAAAGGGATATTTTAGATCCCAGCCTGATCGTTGATTTCCGGCGGCTGAATCCCGAGGCTCCTAGGTGAACGTCTGGTGCCGTTCGTCGGGGGAGGGTACTGTTACGTTCTGGACACCGACCTCGGTCGGTGACCACCCACATTCCTGGCATATGTCACTGGGCTTGTCACCTGTCATTTCCCTGTCAATTAGTGCTGTCACTTAGGGGTGGTTCCTGATTGGCTGTCACGGGGGTGTGTGTGGAATGTTGGTATTTTGTCTCTATTTAACATACCTCTCTTCTGCTTGTCCATTGTCAGGTCTTCACTAATTGCGTTCGGGGATAACGCGGACGGTTCTACTCTGGACCTCCAATAAGCTCCCATTTACCTTATCTTACACTTGTGCTTTTAGCACTTGTTCTCTCTTAGAATTTACTCTGTGTTCTTACTATTAAAGTCGAACCTGTTCAAGAGTAAACACTCTCTGTCTCTGTGATTGCCTTCAACCATTGGAATTCACCTACCTGCATTCTGACACCTCTCCATGAACGTCAGCAAAACAAAAGAGATGATTGTGGACTTCAGGAGGTCGGGGGTCAGGGACTATAGCCCCCTCAGCATCGACGGGGCACCGGTTGAGAGAGTGAACAGTTTTAAGTACCTCAGAGTCCACATATCCGAGGACTTGATATGGACCACACACATTGACAGTGTTGTGAAGAAGGCACGGCAACGCCTCTACTTCCTTAGGTGCCTAAGGAAGTTCCAAGTCAGTCAGAAGATCCTTAAGAACTTCTACTCATGCACAATAGAGAGCATCCTGACTGGCAATATCACCTCCTGGTTTGGGAATAGCACCGCACAAGACCGTAGCAGACTACAGAGAGTGGCCCGTTCAGCCGAACGCACAATTGGAGGGGGGCTTCCCACTCTCCAAGACATTTACAACAAGCGGTGCGTGGGTAAGGCTAAGAGAATAATCAAAGACTCCAGCCACCCAAACAACTGCCTCTTTGAACTGCTGTGGTCAGGCAAGCGATACCGGAGTCTCATGGCAAGCACAGAGAGACTCAGAAGAAGCTTCTATCCTCAGGCCATCAGAATGCTAAATGACAATAACACTATGTAACAACCATCAAATGCACTCACAGCACACACATCCACACTCCCTTTAAACAAACAACTCACTGCAGCACCCACGTTACCCACTTTAGAACACCCAAACACACTTTATATTTATTGGTAAAGAATGTAGCCTACACTACAACCCATACCTCATTACACCTTACTGTAAATGTTACCTAAATTGTACCTCATCCCATTTCTGCATTGTACTGTATATAGTATATAGTATATTGTATTGTAACTCAGTTACTTTTCTACTCTGCATTGTACATTGTATATGTATATGTATATGTATATATTGAACACTTTTGTCTACGTACTTGACTTCTATTTTATACTTACTATACTTATTTTATACTTATCTATTTTTATCTAGCACAATCTCTGGAGCAAAACAGAAAGACGGATCACCGGATGGTTGTCGGGAATTCATCACCCAGTGTCTACTCGTTTTCCGGCTGCAACCACGATCATTTCCATCGGAGACAGCGCAGGTAGCGTATATTATCACACTGCTCACCGGCCAAGCTCTCTCCTGGGCTACGGCGGAATTAGAGGCAGGGGCGATAATCTGCGACAGTCTGGACGCCTTTACCCGGGAATTGAGAAGAGTATTCGATACTTCCCGGGTACTCTCGATCTTCGAGGCTGGTGGTCGTCTTCTCGACTGCCGGCAGGGCCTCCGCACGGTCGCAGCTTATGCTATCAATTTTCGGATCTTGGCTCGGGAGACAGCTTGGGCGGAGAACGTCTGCGTGGTTCTGTTCGTCAGGGGACTCTCGGCGCGGATGCGAGATGCTCTCTCTGCGCGTGAGATCCCCGAGCAGCTGGAAGTGCTGATCAACACCACCATCAAGATGGATAATCGGCACCGGGAGAGGGAGAAGGAGCATGTCAACAACACCCAGCCCCAGGTATGTTTTCCTTCTTCTCCTGGTGTTGATAATTCCATGCATTACACGAGTGGGCCACTGGGTGATGAATCCATGCAGCTTGGAGCGCTGTCGCTCTCGGACGACGAGAGGCAGCGCTTCATCAAAGAGCGACGCTGCTTCCGGTGCGGCCGCACCGGTCACCGCTTCGACAGCTGTCGGGTCCAGGCTGTATAGGCTCCGCGCCAATCGGGGATGGAAGGTGCGCCGTCGGGCCTCGAGAGGGCGCCAGCAGGTGGGCTCATTCCTGCCAAAAACACGGATTCTCGTACATTTTTTGAGGTGGCGATCAACTGTGGGGGTGACATTAGGGGAACTAAGGCTCTCATTGACTCAGGGGCGGCGGGCAATTTTATTCACGTGGGATTGGTGAAGGAGTGGGGAACCCCAGTGGAGGATTTAGGGGTTCCCTTACCAGTCTATGCCCTGGACGGTCGGCCCCTGGGCAGTGGGAGCGTCACCCAGCGCACAGTTCCCTTACACATCCGGGTGGAGGGTGGGGAGTGGGAATGGGTTACTTTTTTTGTCATCTTTTCCCCCTATTCTGTCATGGTGTTGGGTCATCCCTGGTTGTCGTCATGTGTTCGTGTCATTAATTGGAGCACGGGCGAACTCTCAACGGCGGCCGACGTCAAGTCGATCGTCAGCGGGAGTTTGCCCAAACCCTTGTCCCCCCCCCCCCTCTTCTCTTTTGTCTCCTCCCTCTTTCTCCAGGATGGTGGGGAGCGTGGCAGATTCTGATCTACCCTCTAATCCCGATTTAATAGGGGTGCCTGAGATCTATTGGGACCTGGCGGACGTTTTTAGCAAGACGCGTGCTAAAGCACTTCCGCCTCATAGATCATACGACTGTCCCATTAATCTTCTACCCGGTACCTCCCCGCCTCGCGGGCGAATGTTCTCTCTCTCACGCCCCGAAACCTTGGCCATGAACACCTACATAGAGGAGGCATTGCTTGCGGGGCACATACGCCCTTCCACTTCCCCTGCCGGCGCTGGCTTCTTTTTTGTTGATAAAAAGGATGGGGATCAGCGCCCATGCATTGATTATAGGGGATTGAATGACGTTTCCATCAAGAACCGATATCCTTTACCCCTCATGGACACGGCCTTTGAGTGCTTACAGGGGGCACAGGTCTTTTCTAAACTTGACTTACGTAATGCATACAACCTGGTCAGGATTAGAGAGGGAGACGAGTGGAAGACTGCATTTAACACACCCAATGGGCACTATGAGTATTTGGTCATGCCCTTTGGTTTGGCTAATGCTCCGGCAGTCTTCCAAGCCCTGGTTAACGACGTGCTGCGAGACTTGATTGGGGTGTCGGTGTTTGTCTACTTAGATGATATCCTGATTTTTTCTCGCGATATGGTGCAACACCAAATGCACGTTCGGGAGGTGCTAGACGTCTCCTCAAGCATCAACTATTCGTTAAGGCTGAGAAGTGTGTGTTTCACACGGACACCGTGTCCTTCCTGGGCTTTGTGTTGACGAAGGGCGATCTGCGCATGGATCCAGCCAAGGTGAGTGCAGTTTTGGACTGGCCACGGCCTTCGTCGCTCAAGGGGTTACAACGGTTTTTGGGCTTTGCAAATTTTTACAGGCGCTTTATTCGCAATTTTAGCGCCTTAGCCAATCCCTTAACAGCTCTCACTAAGGCCTCTCTCCCTGGCTTTGAATGGTCGCCTAGGGCTGAGTCGGCCTTCTGCGATCTTAAACGTCGTTTTACATCCGTTCCTGTATTGATCCGCCATGACGCGGAGGTTCCGTTCATTGTGGAGGTGGATGCCTCTGACGTCGCGGTGGGGGGGGTGCTCTCTCAGAGATGCTTAAAGGATGGGAAAGTGCACCCGTGTGCTTTTTTTTCTCGCCGTCTGTCACCAGCCGAGCGTAATTACGACGTGGTAATCGGGAGTTATTGGCGATCAAATTGGCACTGGAGGAGTGGAGACATTGGTTGGAGGGGGCGGCACATCCTTTCATTATTTGGACTGATCATAAGAACTTGGCTTACATCCAAGGGGCTAAACGCCTTAACGCTCGCCAGGCCAGGTGGACGTTGTTCTTCACACGATTTCGATATACCATCTCCTATAGACCCGGCTCCAAGAATATCAAACCTGACGCGTTGTCGCGCCAGTTTGATCTTCCTGGGCGGGAGGAGCAGCCCCATCCCATTATTCCACCGGCCTTGATTTTGGCACCCGTGTCTTGGGGCATAGAGAAGGTGGTAAGGTCGGCGCTAACGCGGGAGCCCGATCCTGGTGGGGGTCCTCCGGGACGGTCGTATGTTCCCAAGGTGGCGCGCTCACGCTTGCTACAGTGGGCACATGCGTCATCCCTCACCAGCCACCCAGGGGCAACCAGGACCCTGGAATTTATCCGTAGGAGGTTCTGGTGGCCGACAGTGGAGGGGGATACGCGTTCCTTTGTGGCGGCCTGTCCGGTGTGCGCACGTAGTAAGACCTCTCGACGGGCACCGGCGGGTCTCCTCCGACCACTTCCTATTCCTAAACGACCCTGGTCACACATATCTCTGGACTTTATTTCTGGTCTTCCCCTTTCGGACGGATTCACCACCATTTTGGTGGTGGTGGATCGGTTCTCTAAGGCGGCTCACTTTGTCCCTCTCCCCAAGCTTCCTTCGGCCCGGGAGACTGCCGATTTAATTATACAGCATGTCTTTCGGGTCCACGGGCTGCCAGTAGATATCGTGTCGGACCGGGGTCCTCAGTTCGCCTCCAGGTTCTGGAAGGCGTTTGCCGCCGGCCTCGGCGCCTCTGTCAGTCTGTCGTCTGGATTCCATCCACAGTCGAACGGGCAGACGGAGAGGGTCAACCAGGATTTGGAGGGGGTCTTGAGGTGTTACGTTGCCGGTAGTCCGGCAACGTGGAGTAGGAGGTTGGCTTGGGCTGAGTACGCGCATAATACCCTTCTCTCCTCTTCTACCGGTATGTCTCCCTTTCAGTGCCAGTATGGTTTTCAACCTCCTCTGTTTCCCGAGCAGGAGCAGGAGGCGGAGGTGCCCTCGGCCCAGGCACATGTGGCTCGCTGTCGCAGGACGTGGAAACAGGTTCGGAAGGCGCTACAGAAGGTTTCGGTTAGTACCCAACGGCAGGCTAACCGTAAGCGTCGTCCGGCTCCAGTTTACCGTCCAGGGCAGCGGGTTTGGCTTTCCACCCGGGATCTCCCTCTCCGGGTGGAATCCAAGAAGCTGGCTCCTCGCTTTATAGGACCATTTAAAGTGATTCATCGGGTTAATCCAGTGGCTTACAAGCTATGACTTCCGAGCTCTATGAGGGTTCATCCGACGTTTCATGTGTCCCTGTTGAAGCCATTCCTCTCATCGCCCTTGGCCCCGCCACTGCCTGTGGTTCCTCCGCCCCGGTTTATTGGCGGTCAACCTATTTACACGGTGCGGAGGATACTGGGTTGTAGGCGGAGGGGTAGGGGGTTTCAGTTCTTGGTGGATTGGGAGGGGTACGGGATAGAAGAGCGTTCTTGGGTGCCTCAAAGGGATATTTTAGATCCCAGCCTGATCGTTGATTTCCGGCGGCTGAATCCCGAGGCTCCTAGGTGAACGTCTGGTGCCGTTCGTCGGGGGAGGGTACTGTTACGTTCTGGACACCGACCTCGGTCGGTGACCACCCACATTCCTGGCATATGTCACTGGGCTTGTCACCTGTCATTTCCCTGTCAATTAGTGCTGTCACTTAGGGGTGGTTCCTGATTGGCTGTCACGGGGGTGTGTGTGGAATGTTGGTATTTTGTCTCTATTTAACATACCTCTCTTCTGCTTGTCCATTGTCAGGTCTTCACTAATTGCGTTCGGGGATAACGCGGACGGTTCTACTCTGGACCTCCAATAAGCTCCCATTTACCTTATCTTACACTTGTGCTTTTAGCACTTGTTCTCTCTTAGAATTTACTCTGTGTTCTTACTATTAAAGTCGAACCTGTTCAAGAGTAAACACTCTCTGTCTCTGTGATTGCCTTCAACCATTGGAATTCACCTACCTGCATTCTGACACCTCTCCATGAACGTCAGCAAAACAAAAGAGATGATTGTGGACTTCAGGAGGTCGGGGGTCAGGGACTATAGCCCCCTCAGCATCGACGGGGCACCGGTTGAGAGAGTGAACAGTTTTAAGTACCTCAGAGTCCACATATCCGAGGACTTGATATGGACCACACACATTGACAGTGTTGTGAAGAAGGCACGGCAACGCCTCTACTTCCTTAGGTGCCTAAGGAAGTTCCAAGTCAGTCAGAAGATCCTTAAGAACTTCTACTCATGCACAATAGAGAGCATCCTGACTGGCAATATCACCTCCTGGTTTGGGAATAGCACCGCACAAGACCGTAGCAGACTACAGAGAGTGGCCCGTTCAGCCGAACGCACAATTGGAGGGGGGCTTCCCACTCTCCAAGACATTTACAACAAGCGGTGCGTGGGTAAGGCTAAGAGAATAATCAAAGACTCCAGCCACCCAAACAACTGCCTCTTTGAACTGCTGTGGTCAGGCAAGCGATACCGGAGTCTCATGGCAAGCACAGAGAGACTCAGAAGAAGCTTCTATCCTCAGGCCATCAGAATGCTAAATGACAATAACACTATGTAACAACCATCAAATGCACTCACAGCACACACATCCACACTCCCTTTAAACAAACAACTCACTGCAGCACCCACGTTACCCACTTTAGAACACCCAAACACACTTTATATTTATTGGTAAAGAATGTAGCCTACACTACAACCCATACCTCATTACACCTTACTGTAAATGTTACCTAAATTGTACCTCATCCCATTTCTGCATTGTACTGTATATAGTATATAGTATATTGTATTGTAACTCAGTTACTTTTCTACTCTGCATTGTACATTGTATATGTATATGTATATGTATATATTGAACACTTTTGTCTACGTACTTGACTTCTATTTTATACTTACTATACTTATTTTATACTTATCTATTTTTATCTAGCACAATCTCTGGAGCAAAACAGAAAGAAGCATTTTATATAAAAGTATTCTGTACTTCTGTATGAAAACTAATAAAGAAACTTGAAACTTCAACTGTCTTCAGCCTATGTGGGGCAGTGGAGGCGGCGAGCCATAGTGGAGCTGTCTAATGAGTACAGCTCCACCCCTTTGGATTGCTTGGATGCAGGAACCGCACACCCAAACTGTTTCTCTGTGAGATTGACCAATGAAAGGTCACATTTATAAAACTGGGAACGAACGAGGTTACATTTCAGTCAACTATCTCCTGTCAACTGACTCCTTTCTCTCAAGACAGACCAATAGAAATCGTCAGTAGGTGGGACTTCAGGCTTGTTACCAGAGCCATACATAGACAGAGTTAGACTATGAACAACATGTTGCTGCCTCTTAGAACTAAATCAAATCAAATCAAATGTATTTGTAAGGACCGACAAGACACATGTCAATGTCCCCATGGGCCGGACACGTCTTCTTTAAACAAGTCGAGAAGAAACGTCACAATAAATCAATAACAAAACAAAAACGAACTAGTTACAGACTATAATGACAACAGGACCTCACATACAGAACACAGTACACAACAGACACACATACAGTACACATACACAGTAAGTACAACAGACACACATGGGACAGCACCACAAACAATATACATCAGTATTACTTACTTACGGGGACCCTTATGTAAACAAGACGAAAGTCTTTCTCTGGTCTGCATCCCCTTAACAATTGTATGTATTGAGCTGTACTGTACTGTACCCATTCTGCAATCTGTTAATAAAAATGTGCAATCAATCAATCAATAATAATTATTATTAATAACTAATAATTATTCATAATAATGGTTGCATGCCGTTACTGATTACTAAAGCTGGCAATATAAACTGTATGTCAATATTTATAATGGTGAACCGCTGACGAAAAAGCACCATCGTGGCCAAACTATGCCTGTGTAGGGCTCTCTGCTGACAGCTAAAGTTAGTAAACAACAGCGTTTTGACCTCATGGTTGAGACTCAAGTTCGGAGGCAGATTAACAGCAAAGCAAGGACGACTGGGACAGAAAGTCATAACTGCTGGTAAGGGTCTGATCTACCTTGATGATAATGATAATAATTTGTGCTTTATTTCGCCGCGCGACAACTCTGATATAGACTGTAGGGAAGTGGCAGCGGTTTGAAGGACAGGTAGAAAGCTCTGAATGAATGAATGAAATCTCGTGAGGACAGTATGTAAGGCAGCGCGTCTCCTTGTTTGTTTTTCTTTTCCTTTACTGCGCGCGGAGGAAACAGTCTGTCGGTGCCGTGTGCCCTGCAGCACGGCGCCAACAGACACCCATTTGACCCCTAGAACGGCTACTGCTAACGGCGTTATGGAACTGTTGTTGTGGAGCAGTGAGAAGAGTGTCTTAAATTAAGCTGTACTGTAGCCATATTTTCAGACCAGTACATGCTCCACTTCTACAAGGTCAATTGGCATGTTCTTGGTATCTAGGAACATCTATGGAACGCAGGGAATGTATTCCCAGTGTCAGAAATATTGAATACAAATATTGAAACAAAGAAGAATATAAATTATAATTTTTCTTTGCATCTTTGACAGTGAATAACACCATGTTAAAATTGCGGGTGTTCAGATTTCGCTCACTCAGCTCATTCAGCACCTTCTTGAGATCAAGTGTACAAAAAAAATCTAAGTGAATTAATAAAGGAAAGATGATTAAAGAATTATAATCCATTTGAATATAATATACTGTAGAATATATTAAAAAAAAAACATCTGTAAACAAACAGTGCTGAAAATATACACTTTGACTGCTGTTTTGATAGGGTTAGGGTCTTTACTTTTGGCTACATTTGAAAAAGAAACACAACATTAAATCTGTATTGATCAATTTAGGATGAGAACAGCAGGGTCCCCCCCAAGCTTAACACTTTGAATGCCCAGCAGGGGGCGCACATTTAGTGCTTGAATGCCCACCATCCGCTTCAATGTTAACGTTAATATCGCCTAATCTATGTTTTAAATTATGGCTATGTGTCTAATCTGCCCGTCGCATTATCAATGACCCATTTCCAGTCAACATTGTCGAAGCGGATTGTTTTTTTATCGGTTCATTTCCGTTTTATAGCATTTTGAAAAGCCCTCGTTTTCACGGAAAAAATAAGAGATTCCATGATAATCGCCCTGTACTGTAATATTATAGAACGTTGTCATTTTTCGGCTTATTTATGAATCGTTTTCAAATAAACGCTAGATTATCGATAGTATATGTGTACGTGTGCATGCTGGTGCCGCGCGCTGAAAATCGATTCTCTCAGTTCCTGATCGCTCTTACAGTCAAACAGCCATATCACATTATAGGGGAAAAGCTTATATCTCCGTGAAAACGGGTCTGATTATCCTAAGACTGGTAAAATAGATTCCTTACCTGAGATCAGATGGTATCCAAATGGATTATTCCAATTCCTGATAGCCATTCCAAAAATCGATCCTTTTATTGATCCCACGCGTATACTGTAAAACACAGTAACCACGCTGTGCTGAGGGTCCAGCATGAAGCTGATCGGCTCCGGTTACATGCGTGAGAAGTAAAATGTGGAGTCCGGGTTTTTTTTTCTCATGCATTTTCATTGAGTCCAATCCAAAAGGGTGAATTACCATCTGGGAGACGATAGGGGGCGCTTTTTTCACATCTGAGCGCCTGGGGTGGCTGATTTACCAACGGTAGACTCGATTGATGAAATATGAATTCAGATCGCTAATAAATTAAAAAAAAACGAGAAAAAACGAATATTCTCGTTATGGGCATTCAACCCGCGGGGGGTAAACCCGAGAATATTCGTTATGGGCATTCAAAGTGTTAACACAGGCGTTATGGAACTGTTGCTGTGGAGCAGTGAGAAGAGTGTGTTAAAATGATTACATGCCACAATAACATGCCGTGTGACAACTTGTCCAGTGACTTGGCAATGTGATGTTTGCAAAACATACAGAAAACAGTGTGTCAGTTGATTTTCTTTTCTGTACTCGTATGAATTACTTGAGTAGTGCTAGAGTACTTGTTTAGGGAAATCTATTTTCAGAACACATTTTAAAGAGCATGGGAGCAGCAATAACAATGCACAGCAATATACCCGATGCTTAATGCGTATAGTCAGTCAAATCAGTCAATTACCCTTTGTAATTATTACATTACCTCCACTCTGTATGCAGCATGTCTCTCAACTTGTGGAATGGCATAATGGAATATTATTTTTTGAGAAAAGCATGCCCATACCAATAGTCTATGAACACTACACAAGTGGGTGGCATGTTTTTGGCATAATTTGGAAATCTTTTAGATAACTCTAAGCTAGCTATAGTCCAACGCAACTACATTCTTGCGGTAACATTAGCATACTATACTATCCATAGAATCCTTCTTATGCTCTCATGCTCCACAGCTTCCAGTGTTGTCTTCCTGCAACAACTCACTCCTTGCACGATTTCAGGGCAAGAATTCTGTTTCAGTGACAAAGTTCCCTCAAACTCGGCGAGTACTCAAGTAATCAATTGTAAAGACTTGTTGTCTTTATGGACAGGATGTGCTGTGCTGCTGCTCTCTACAATATATTAATAAATGCTAGGCTACATGGGCTATCATACTATCATGGCTGCTTTATACTAGCCATAGTATAAAAGTGGAATCTGGCAAGTGATACTAAAGAGCATGATAAGCTTCAACTCACATTGATGACTGCTACCCTTGACCTAACCTACAGTAACATAGACCATGAATACCACAACCTGCCATGCACCTGGCCAAATTGGTCCATTACTGTAAACCTTACCACAATACTGCAAACTACCCAGTTCCATAGCCTGTACTTAAATTGTCTCATTGTCAGACATTTCCCCAAATTAATTAACCAGATAACTTCAACAACACATTGTAATGAATCACATTACTTATGCTTTAAACTGCTTCCAGTTTAGTCACTTGCTGACTGGACTCCTTACCCTTGAAATTAAATGTATTTATCAGTAAATTTATCAGACATTAACCTTGATAATGTACTTTCTAGGGGTGGAACAGTTCACAAAAATCACGTTTTTTTTTTTTTACCATATTTAATTAGTAATATAGCCTGATCATTTCATCCCTGTAGAGACAACTAGAGTCAATTGTCTCTCTTGCTCAAGTATCCGGTTGAAACATTCCACCTAGCTAATCTTAGATGACTGACTTCTGACCTCGCCCGGGGTATTCACTAGATCTTCATGTTACAGCTACACATAGGATCATAGAAATAGCATGAATGGTGTCAGGACATGCTTAAACCAGGCAGTGGCTAGCTTGAAGGCAGAGTTTTGGGGGTCAAATTGGGACAGGCCGCTGAAGACTGACAGCTACTCTGGTGGTAACTTACACACATTTGATTAAAGGACATAGTGAGGGGGCTTTGTTGTCATTCAACATTAAAAGTATATCCTTATGTAGCCGGGCTCGTATTGCCATCTCTGCGTTGTGTTAAAGTTTGACCCCTGTTAAGGGATTGCCCCGAGTGAGTCTCGAACCCGGGTCTCCCGCACCACGGGCGACATCGCAGACCACTATACCAAGAGGTAACATGTCTGCATGCCTTTCATGGGTGAATGAGTTTACTTGCAGTACCATTACGTGCCACTTCACAACACTTGAAGTCCATCGTGACTGTGGATATACTCACGGACCTCTGTTACATTCACCCCCCTAAACTCACTCCACCCAGGGCATCCGGGTCATGGCACCACTGTAGCCAGGCTCGTATTGCCATCTCTGTGTTGTGTTAAAAGTTCGACCCCTGTTAACTCATTGGGCGCCAAAAACGAGTATTCTCGTGTTTCATCGCCAACCGTTCAGCACCAAAAACAAGTTCTCGTTTTTAGATCCTTTGATCTTTTCCCTTTGATCCCCATTCTAAACACTCGCTCGGAGCTGCCTGTGTCTCCCTGGCACCGCTGCCTATGTTAAAATTGCAATGACGATTGAATCCCACAAGGTGGCAGTATCACCTACCTTTGAACTTGGGATATCGGTTGTCTTTCAGTACTGAGGTACCTCCAGCTGCTTCCCCCTCAAAGTGAATTAGGACATAGCAATCGGTCGGATATTTGATGCCTCAAACCTATTGTTTCCCGTATGATGGCCATGCCCAATATACACAAGTAATTGCGATTGCGATGGGACGACTGGGATTTATTCATTTTGGAGTACTTTCTGACTAAGGTAAGGTTTAGGTAACCTGCTGGTATTTTTTTAACCTAAAACATGCTTTTGGTTAACGATCGCAGTTTCGAGGTAAAACGCCCCCCCCCCCCCCCTTGATGATTTTGTGAAGAAACATATATATATGGTATGCCTTTTGATTTGGAAATATTTGGAGTTTCAGGCGAGCAACCCGAACGATTTGGGCGTATGCATATAACATGTCATATCTCGCGATCTAGAAAAAAAGACTGGATTATTTTGGAAAGGGGTGATGTTTAGCATGGAATAACACACAAATGGGCCTTTTATGGGTGGATGAGTTTACTTGCAAGTGGTTACCTGTGTTGAACTGGTTTATTTTTTAGAAAATATAAAAATATACTGGATTACTATTACGACTACTACCAATACTACTGATACATCCCTATTGGCAATGTATCAGTCTAGGTAATTAATGGGAAACACTGAGGGAGGCACATACAACACTCATAACTATTTACAACCAGTGTCAGAGCGAAATTCTGAGTGCACACTGGACACTCTGACCAAAGAGTCAGTTTATCAGAGCGGAGCAGATTTTCAGAGTGAATTTATTAACTCGCCTTAACTAGGGCCCTATGAAATCCGTTTTTATCTTTTCCTGTTTTCGGATATGAATTTTCCTGTTTTCGGATTTCTCTTGATTTAAAATGTTTTCCTTTGGATTTAACCAAAACAAACGATACAAAATTATGTTTTTAACTAACTTTAATAATAGTACATCTGCAAACAGTGCCACTGCCAGTGTAGTTCAATGTTCAGTGCCAGTTAGGTTATGAGGTTTATTTTTTTCAATTAAGTTCAGTTCAATGCAGTTCAACTGCCAGTGCAGTGCAATAACTAAATATTAATTAAATAGTTAAATAATACAAAATAATAATTTGTTTAAAAGAAATCAAGAAAAAAAACTGTAAAATGTAATTTATTTCAAAGAGATGTCCTTTAAAGATTCATGCTTCTCCCCATCTCTGGCTGACATCACCATAGGGAGGTGTAGTCTGACGTCACTGGTTGTTCCACCCGTAGGCCTATAGGGATTTATCATTGGGAAAATGGATTATCGGCTATTGTAACAATTCTGCCGCATGGAAATTGAAAAGCTTTCCATTTTTGCACAAAATGAGTTCCCCCCTATCACTAACATTATTTTTTAAGAATTCTTTGTTGAAATAAAATTTGGCGATTTTAAGTTTAAATCTCAACATTATCTGGCCATCCTCAGTAAATAGTAAATACTATCAAACTTTCCGAAGACCAGAGTTGGGACGGGCACGCACACACACACAGAGGGAGAATGGCTTATATGAGCTATTCAGTTCAGTTCATACAGTATATCAACTTATATCAACTATCCAGTTCGTTTTTATAGTGTAACTTGTTATGCAACTAGTCAGTCTCGGAATGGATTTGGTAGCTTTTTTCTGCGTCTCCGTAGACCGTGCCGCACCACCGTTTTAAAGTCTTAGTGAAGATTGATTTATATGAAAACCGATTTATGTATAATTTAGCTAGCTCGCTGTTACATTCAAGCCTAAAATATGGCTCGTGAAGGCCTTGAATGAAACGTGGTGGACACAGGACACTGGACAATGGTTATCAAAAATAACTATTTATTAACACAGCACTAAATAAGTGGACAAAAAGATGGGGAGCTGGGTGCTCCAGACTCCCTAGTTCAGGATATAATTATAAAGAAAAGCCCAAAGGCAAAAAGGACAACAAGCCAAAAATAGACAAGTCAAAACAGTGAGCAGGTGAGACTCTGGAGAGCTGAGATCTCTTGTGAAGTGGGGGAGACTTGACTGCTGCCTGCACTCTGCATTTGTAGGGCGTGGTGCCTCATCACCACACCTGTGATCAATTAAAAAAGCGGCCATTTTAAACACAAGAAAAACAGGAAGAAACAGTGTGTCAATTAAACCACCAATTAGTGACAGCACACTTAACCACCATGTGAATATGCACCACAGACAGTAAGTATCCCTCCACTAGGGGTGCACCGATATGAAAATTGGCCACCGATACCGATACCGATTGTTCAACTAACACAATCGGCCGATACCGATACCGATACCGATAATTGTGGCAAAAAATAAGTATTTTTAATTTTTTTTAATTTTTTTTTAATTTTTTTTTTAATTTTTTTTTTAATTTTTTTTAATTTTTTTAATGAAACTACTGTATATTTGTATGTGTGTTTGTATTTGTAGGCCTCTTTACTTACTTAAAAAAGGAAACATCAAGAAATATGTTTATGGTATCACTGATCCCTCTCCCAGTATCGTCTGGCGGCCTGCAGAGGGATACTATTTTCTCAACCAGAGCTTTCAACCAATGCAATGGAACCATTCTGGCGGCCTGCAGCGGGATACTATTCTCTCAACCAGAGCTTTCAACCAATGCAATGGAACCATTTTGATTGACAGTCGATTCGGCCAATTACGCCACACCGCTAGCACCCACCTCCTGCTTACCACCAAGCGTTTATTCATTTTTCTACTTCGGGGCATGCCGCCATTGATCTGCTTCTGCTTGCGAGAATGCGAGTCAAACTTAGAACCACAACAAGCTAATACGTTAGCTGCCCGGCAGTGCCCGCCGACCAGCGCGCTCCACAGGATGGCCAAACGAGACACAATGATTTTACTGCAACAAATTTTATAATAAAACAAAGCCTTTCTATACATTTGTCTGGTTGAAAACTTTATTAACAGATTGCAGAATGTGTAGTTGGGTACGGAATGAGCAACGGAATGTAACCGAGCTATGCACGGCTTGCTTGCTATCTTCGGGTAAATACTATGCTGATGTAATTGAACGTGTAACTAACTATAATAACATTAATGCCACAAAACGAATGTTTGTGTCATTTTAACAGCAGATACTTTCTTAAATGCCATCCTCCCGACAGAGCGGTGTTGATGGGGAGCTCTGATGGATTCGCTTGGTTGTGTTATTAACATTGAACAGCTAACCGAAAGCTAGGGTTAACTAATGTTAAAGGTTTAGCCATAACGTTACGTTGGCTAAAGTTGGGGCTATTCTTAATCCAGTAATAATGGCTGCAGACCTGCAAGCAAAGTACAGCAAGTTGGCAAAGGAGTATTCCAACGTAAATCACATTTTCACCAGTAACGTTAGTCTTCTGCCTCCCGGCTATGAACGGACTCGGAGTAATGCCTTGCTGCTATGGGTAATAATAATATGCTGATGTTATTGTCCGTGTAACACTAACTATATAACGTTAATGCCACAAAACGAATGCCTTGTTAATCATAAATAGTAACTTTGATGCAGTAGCTTGTGTGTGTGTGGGGGGGACGCGAGTGAATTTTTTTTTTGCCTTTTGACGCTACACAAATGGATGGTTAGTTATCGGCGACTGCTATCGGCACATTTGAGCTTATCGGCCGATAGGCCGATAGCAGTCAACAAGGCACTTATCGGCCGATACCGATACCCGACCGATATATCGGTGCACCCCTACCCTCCACCATGTGAAAGTAATACGTAACACCCCCACACCGAAGATTTATGTTCTTCTCCCAACTATAGCCCAAAGAAACCATCACCAAGAGAACGAACATAAATAAATAAATAAGGGGATACTTACCAACCTTACCCAAAAAAAACTGCAACCACACACTCTAACACGTGCAGCGCCTGTACTGTGTTGAGTGTGAGCCCCGGTCAAGAGTCACACCCAACTGTACACCAAAAATTACTGTGACTCACAAAGCGAGCCACTACCACAGCCGGGATAACGCGTCAGCCAGCACATTATCCTTACCCTTAATATGAAAAATCTCAATATTAAAAGCCTGCAGGAACAAACTCCAGCGCATTAGACGTTGGTTCTTGTTCCGCATGTTGTTAATGAAGACCAACGGATTGTGATCCGTGTACACCTTAAGAGGCATGTTAGACGACCCAATGTACACCTCGAAGTGAGAGAGAGCCCAAATCATGGCCAATGACTCCTTCTCAATCGTCGAGTACACCAGTTGGTGCCGATTAAATTTCTTCGAGAAGTACGAGATGGGGTGTTCAATACCCATGTCATCCTCCTGAAGCAACACAGCCCCCGCACCGAGATCACTGGCGTCGACCGCCAACATAAACGGCTTCGAAAACACGGGCGCAGCCAAAACTGGGGCATCGATCAATATGGACTTCACCTGGCCAAAAGCAAAGGCGCACCTGGCATCCCACTCGAAGGGAACCTTCGGGCTCAACAGGTCTGTCAGAGGTGCGGCAACTGCCGAAAAGTTCCTACAGAATCCCCTGTAGTACCCGGCCATACCTAAGAAGCAACGGAGGTCACGCCGAGTAGCCGGCTGCTTAAAAGCCACAATAGCTTCCACCTTCGAGCCCACAGGCCGAACCTGACCCCGCCCCACTATCTTCCCCAGATAAGTCACCGTAGCCCTCCCAAACTCGCACTTAGCCAGATTCACCGTGAGGTTCGCAAGCTTAAGCCTGCTGAACACCAGCCTTAAACTACCCATATGCTGTACCCACGAATCCGAATAGACGACCAGGTCATCCAGGTAAGCCTCACAGTCAACAACCCCAGCCAAAACCTTATTGACTAGCCTCTGAAAGGTCGCAGGGGCATTCCTCATACCAAACGGCATGACCTTATACTGGAGGAACCTCTCGGGCGTCACAAAAGCAGAGATGAGCTTTGCCCTCTCAGTAAGAGGCACCTGCCAATAGCCTTTCAAAAGGTCCAACTTGGTAACAAAGGTAGCGCCACCCACCCGATCCACACAATCCTCCATCCTCGGCAAAGGAAAACAGTCTGGCTTGGTTACATTGTTAACTTTCCTGAAGTCCGTGCAAAAACGATCTGTACCATCAGACTTATCTACCAGCAGACACGGAGAGCTCCACGAACTACTGCTGTCCTCAGCGATGTCATTCGAAAGCATATATTCCACCTCTTTACGCAACCGATCACGCTTTGCAGGGTTAACCCGATAAAAATGCTGTTTAATAGGCTCTGCATCACCCACATCGATATCATGCTGCAACACAGTCGTGCGTGAAGGGACATCCTCAAATATGTCACAACACTCCCTAATCAAACAAATTATATCACCCCTCTGATCCGCAGGCAAGTGAACCAGATGTGCATCCAGGTCACCCAGCAGCACAGAGTTCTTCAAGCGCCCTCCCACCACTTCCTTAGACGGGACGACGACATCATCCTCCCGCTCCAACTCATCCCCTGAAAGACAGGAAAAACCGTCACCAACAGTCTGCACAACTGCACAGGTCGAGACTGACCCGGCAGGGACAGGTTCAAAATTGGAACAAGGGAGAGAGACAACATCCCCCCCAGTGGGGCCGGCCACTTTGAGCTCTGAAGGCCCCCTGGCATGACATGGTTTAATCATGTTCACATGGCACAACCTGGTCTTCCTACCACGATCTGGCGTACTGATTACATAATCCAGGTCACCGACTTTCCGCAGTACAGTGTAGGGACCACTAAACTTTGCATGCAGACTCGGGCCCGGTACCGGCAATAGAATGAACACCTTCTCTCCTGGAGTAAACACTCTATCCCGTGCTCTACGGTCGTACCACACCTTCATTCTACCTTGTGTCTCCTCTAGATTAGACCGGGCTGTTTCACACGCCCGGTGCAACCGCTCCCTGACACCGCAGATATAATCCAGTACGTTTCTTGGCTCACTAGCACCCAGCCACCCCTCCCGCAGGAGCTTGAGCGCCCCCCGTACAGTGTGTGCAAAGACTAACTCCGCAGGGCTAAAACCAGTGGACTCCTGTACTACCCCTCTCGCTGCAAACAACAACAAATGGACCCCTCTATCCCACTCCTGTCCCGTCTCCTCACAGAAACACCTCAACATAGTCTTAAGAGTGGAGTGGAATCTCTCCAAGGCCCCTTGTGACTCAGCATGGTAAGCAGAAGACAGACTGTGTGTGATATTCCAATGGTTGCACCACTGCTTAAAAACAGTCGAAGTGAAATTGGTACCCTGGTCAGTCTGTATGACCCTGGGCAAACCAAACAATGAAATTTTTTTTTGAAAGAACCTCAGTCACCGTCTCTTGTTCCTAACAGGTATCGCCTCTGGGAAACGTGTGTTAGTACACATAATGGTGACCAGCCCTGTGTTACCTTTCTTAGTCCTCGGGAACGGACCTACACAGTCGACTATGACCCTCTCGAAAGGCTCTCCTACCGCTGGTATCGGATGGAGTGGAGCCGGCGGAATCACCTGATTCGGTTTCCCCACCACCTGGCACACAGAACAAGACTGGCAGTGACTCTTCACATCCCCTTTCAATCCCGGCCAAAAGAAATCCCGCAAAACCCTGTCATGGGTCTTGCGGATACCCAAGTGACCCGACATGTCATGTGCAAGAACCAAAATATCTTGACGGTATTTCCTAGGGACTACTACCTGCTCAATCACACCCCACTCATCATCCGCCGATGTGTATGACCTAGGACTCCATTTACGCAACAACAAATCATCACGCATCAAAAAACATTGTTTCAGGTCAACGCTTTCTTCCACAGACACAGATTTGTTAATAAGAGGCTGCAAACTGGAATCCTCCTGTTGACATGAGATAAGAACCTTGCGCTCCGCAGGATACCCAACAGGGAAGCTAAGAACGCCCTGGTTCCCTGGCACCGTTGCAGAGTCCACCTCCTCCTTCCCCGGTATCGCCAGCTCAGGCAAAGCACAATTCTCACTCACAGAAGAATACACAGCATCACCATGCGGATCCTCCCTGGATACCTCCTGCCCCCCATTAAGAATGGTGTCGCACAGGTCAACATCACTATCAACATTCTCCTCATCCAACTCTCTCATAGCCATAGCTCGAGTTACCGCACAGGTTGTGAAAACCCCAGGATACTGCCTCGCCAGATCATCGCCTGCCACTTGTGTATCTGGCACACATGTCACCTCAGGCCTCACAAGCACCTTCCCTCCAGCCAGGTCGTTACCAAGGAGCAGCGTTACCCCTTCCATAGGGATCTTGTCAGCCGCCACCCCGATAGTCACCGGGCCTGACACAAGGGCACATTCAAGAAACAAATTATGCAGAGGGACACTCATTGTGTGCATTCCAAAAGCCTTAACCATAATCCCAGCATCCAACTCAGAGCTGCTCGTAAAGGGCAGGACACCACTCCGGATAAAAGATTGTGACGCACCAGTATCACGGAGAATAGTCACAGGCACCTTAGGACCTCCCTCTGTCAGAGAAACAAACCCCTTACTCTTGAAGGGCGTGTAAAGGTCATGAACCACTGCATCAGAGACCCCTAGTGGAGACAGAGCAACAGGTCCCACTATTAACAACACTGGTTTAGGTGGCCTAACATTTGGGCGCTTCTCAGGGTGCAAACGATAACAGTTATCCACAATGTGTCCCAGTTGCCCACAACCATTGCATGTCCGATTATCCTTACTTACCCCTGGCCCACTAAACCTCACACCACCCCCAGCGCTGGAGACCACAGGCCTGTTAGGAGTCCATTTCGGCCTCCCCACATCATGCCCAGGATGGCTCCGTCTCTCAAAAGACGTCCTGTGGGTCAAAACATACTCATCAGCCAGGACCGCTGCCGCTGAACAGGTCCTGACTTTCCTCTCATTTAAGTACATAGCAATATCCTCAGATACGCCATACACCTTGAATTCCTCTAATAAGATTAGGTCCCTAATCTCCTCCACTGTGGTGACCTTCTCTGCTGCACACCACCGGTCAAAAAGCAACCGCTTTTCCCTCACAAACTCCACAAAAGACTGAGAGTTCTGTTTCCTCAAATTGCGGAATTTCTGGCGGTAAGCCTCAGGGACCAATTCATAGGCTTTAAGGATAGCCTGTTTCACCAAAGCATAATCCTTATTATCAGGATACATCGACGCATACACAATCTGTGCCTTACCGCGCAAAGCACTCTGCATGAGGATAGTCCATTTATCTGCTGGCCAGCCGCAACTGCCAGCTATGTCCTCAAATAATAAAAAAAAAACTATCGACGTCCCTTTCCAAAAAAAACGGAACCATGCTTTTCTGCCTAGCCATATCAAAACCCGGCTCCCGATGCACATGTATAGCACCAGCACCACCCGCATTACGCAACGCCATCTCCCGGTCATATGCTGCCTGGGCGCGTACCTCCCGTGCCACCTCAATAGCTTCCTGGGCCTCACGTTCTGCTCTGGCTGCAGCTGCTGCTGTAGCTGCTGTAGCTGCTGTAGCTGCTGCTGTAGCCGCTGCTGTAGCTGCTCTCCTTACCTCACTAGCTTCAAGGTCCTCACGGTCTGCCTTGTTAACAGCTGCAAGCTCACGCGCTGTTCTAAGCTCCACATCTCGCCCACGCGGTTGCTCAAAGCCTTCTCCCTCCTCCTCCAGAGTTCTACCTGCAGCCACACCAAAAACCTTTAGTGTACTCAGTTCCTCAATTAATTGACCTACCAAGTTCTCCTTCTTCTGGCCTGCATCGAGGTCTATTGAAAACCTTGCTGCCACCTGTAGTAACTCATCCTTTGAATTTTTTTTTACCTTAGCCAGTGTTGGCTCTGCAATAAAGTCATCAATGTCCAACGTCATTGTCTATTATCCACAGTAAACGACAACAAATGAATACAACAATATCAATCACTAATTAATTAATTAATCAACCAATTAATTAATTACTAATACAAGGCAATACTACAATTAATCCACAACAAGGGATATTGTTCAGTATCCAAAACACAAGCAACTCACCCACCGTTCCAACGACCTGGGGTTCAAACTCCAATTTCCCTGTATCCACAAAAAGGTGTAGCACGTGAGACTTCCGGTTTGACCGCGGAAGAACATGGCTGCTTAACTTGCGAGCTCCCCGACAGCAAAATGACTTAGCCCCGGAAAACATTTATTAACAACACCAGGGTACATATTTAATAGGGATGAAAAAAGGGGCTATCACGAGACGTATGGCGCACACGATTCCAACTGAAAAGGACGACGGAATGGCAGAGAATGAAGACGTAACGGGAGAAAAAGATGGCGACGATGATTGTGAACAAGAAGCCACGCTGCTGAACATATTCAACGAGCTCAAAGACTTCAGAAAAGACAATGAGCGTCAATTTCGGGAGATAAGAAATGACATGAACAAAATGAACGACGGGCTCGATGAAACTGAGGGGAGAATCGGAGAAAACGAAAACGTGCTTGGTGCGGCGACGGCTCTAATAAAAAAGCTAATGCAGAGGCAGGCCGACGTGGAGGCTAAGCTACTCGACCAGGAGGGCAGGACGAGGAGAGAGAACCTGCGGGTGTATGGTATCCCGGAGGAAAAAGAGGGGAAAGACATGCATGGATTTCTAGACGGCTTGTTTAAAGATGCCCTCGGTCTGCCTCATGACATGGACCTTCGTATCGAAAGAGCACACCGGGCACTGGCCCTGAGGCCTAACAACCCACAGCTGAAGCCACGGTCAATCGTGGTTAAGTTTGGGAGTTACAAAATGAAGGAAGAGATAATACGCCGAACATGGCAGAAGAAGAACGTCTCATGTGGCAACGATCGCTTCTATGTCGACCATTACTTCCCCACCGAAATACTGAAGAAGCGAGGAGAATATGCTGAGGCCAAGAGAATAATGAAGGAGAAGAATCTCAAGTTCCAGACACCGTATCCAGCGAAGATGAGGGTATTCTACGAAGATGGCACCCGCCTGTACCAGAGCGCGGCGGAGGCGACGGCGGATATGGCAAAGCGTGGATTCAAGATCACCGTGGTGAACCCGACTACCGACCCGGACCGAGAGGAGATAATGCGGCTGTCTACCTGGCAGACAATGGGAGGAAAACGGGGACCGGGGGACGACATGCAGACGACGGGGACTGAGCGCCCCACACAGCAGGGCAATGGTCATCACGGATACCGGGAGAAACTGCAGGGATTCAGACGGGGACAGTCGGAGGCGGACAATTGAGATAAAGTTCATGAAGCGCATGAATACAGATAAGTCACGGGGGCATCGTCATAGAGTAAATAACATCAAAAAATGTCTATGTATATAGAGGAAAAGAAAAAAAAAGTGATTGGAAAAGAGAAAGAAAAATAATAATAAAAAAAAAAAAAAAAGACGTGAAATGAAAATAGAGGGCAATGGTTAGAAGAATATAATAAAAGTATGGGAGGGGAAATATCCCAGATGGATACAGGAAAAATATAACGAAATGAACCACAGGCCATCATGGCTATGTCATAGAAGTTACAATGTACCAAGATATATCTGAAAGGTATACAAATGTTAATGCTTGGAAACGTTACCGTTTTGTCAAGTTCAGTTGAATTGATCGCACTGTATATAGATTACAGTGTGAGCCATACGTTACGTCAGGGTTTACAAGATAATAGGGGCACAGTTTTGGGCAATCTGCCTCGTGCTGTATGCACTCCTCTGTTAGTCGAGGGGGACCAAGGTGCATGGGTGAGTATCGATTTCACCCTCGGTACGACTGTTCTATCTGGGGTCATATCGAACGTAGCTTGGGTAAATGTGGGGGGGGGAAGTGTATTTATGTTTTTATATGTTCTTTTTTATTTCATTGTATGCTATACTACTGTATATATATCTTCACACTCTCAGGCACTAGACTACGTCATGGATTGCACAGGGGAGATGCACTACGAGAAATATGGGGCAGATTAAAATAATATCGTGGAATATAGACGGATGTCATCATCCCATTAAGAGAAAGAAGATATTGACGTTCTTGAAACAAAAAAAAGCAGATATTGCACTAATTCAGGAATCACACCTGGATGAAGAAGAGTCGGCCAAGCTTAAAAGGGATTGGGTGGGACAAATATACTATAGCACGTTCTCTTCTAGGAAGAGGGGGGTGGCAATATTGGTGAGAAGAAACTTAGACCTAAAGGTACACAATAGTTTCTCACATGATGAGGGAAGATGGGTTATACTGGATGCTGATTTAGAGGGACAGAGGACTACTTTAGCTAATATATATGCGCCCAACGGGTCGTCCTCAGACTTTTTCCATGAGGTATGTGAGGTGATCAGGAAAATAGGGAATAGCAACGTAATCATAGGGGGGGACTTCAACTTGGTTGGAAACACCTTGATAGACAGATCATACCAACCCAAAACCGCTGACAACACAGGGAGACTGGCGGTTGGTGTTCTGATAGAGGAATTGGGTCTAGTGGATGTTTGGAGGGTTATGAACCCACAAGAAAGAGACTACACGTTTTACTCTCACCCACATTCCTCATACTCTAGAATAGATTATTTCCTGATCTCTAGCGCACTTGTAGAACAGGTTGCAAGTACTGGGATAGGGAACATTGTAATATCTGACCATGCTCCGGTTGATTTAGTGATCACATCCATGGAAGAAGGGCAACGATCTCGGAGATGGCGATTCAATAACCTAATGTTAAATGATGAAGGATTGTGTACATACATTAGAACTATATTTAAGGAATTTTGGGAACTTAATGAAGGGTCAATAGATGATAGTGGCATAATGTGGGACACATGTAAAGCTTACATGAGAGGACGACTCATACAATACGGTGCGATACTAAAAAGGGCGGAGAAACAAAAAGTGACAATGTTAGATGAGGAAATTAAAATACTTTCGAAACAGCACAGCCAAAGACCAGACCCAGAAACGTGGAGGAACCTAAGCAAATCCAAATACGAATTGAACAACATATATCAAAAGAAGGCTGAATATGCGTTATTTAGGACCAACCAAAAATATTATGAACAAGGGGAGAGAGCGGGTAAAATATTAGCGAATCGGGTTAAACAAATGCATAATCAGAATGTTATATCCTCGATTCGTAATAAAGATGACAAGATTATTACAGACAAAAAGGAAATTAATAATGTCTTCAGGTGCTTCTACCAGGACTTATATACCCCACAGAAGGCGGTGGATCAGCTAAAAATGGACGCGTTCTTCGACAAAATCAAATTACCGTCATTATCGAAACAACAGGTAAAATCAATGGAGGGGGGGGTCTCGATAGAAGAAATACACGCGGCAATCAACAGCCTTAAATTGGGTAAAGCACCAGGAGACGACGGGTTTACTCCCGATTTCTACAAACAATTCAGTGATATAATCGCTCCGAGATTATTAAAAGTATATGAGGACTCACTGATAAAGGGGGGATTGCCCACTAGCCTGAGATCTGCCACTATTACATTACTACAGAAAAAGGGCAAAGACCCTCAATGCTGTGGAAGCTATAGACCTATATCCCTGAGCAACTTGGAAGAAAAAGTATTGGCAAAGATACTTGCGAATAGAATAGAAGATGTACTACCAACTTTGGTGCATTCAGATCAAGTGGGCTTTGTGAAGGGGAGAAACTCAGCTGATAATATCCGCAGACTCCTACACATAATGTGGAAGGTAAGGAATGATATAGAACCTACAGTGGCCTTCTCATTGGATGCCGAAAAGGCCTTTGATAAGGTGGAATTTGCATTCTTATTTCACACGCTAGAGCGCTTCGGGTTTGGTCCATCGTTTACTGGGTGGGTAAAACTGTTATACACAAATCCGATGGCATCAGTATTGACCAACGGGATCGTGTCCTCGCCCTTTAACCTAGGGCGGGGGACGAGGCAAGGTTCCCCGCTTTCTCCCCAAATGTTTGCGCTTTTCCTCGAACCACTTGCTATCGCACTGAGGAATAATCAGGACATCAAAGGGATAATAGCGGGGCAGGTAGAACATAAATTATTTTTATATGCGGACGATATCTTATTGGTATCCAGCAATCCCCGAACAGCAGTTGGGATCATTGGAAATGTTATCGAGTCCTTCTCCGAAATATCTGGATACACAATCAACTGGAGCAAGTCAGAAGCAATGCCTCTCTCTAAATGCTGTCCCCCTGATATCAGAAGGGGGTGGCAATACAGATGGATGCCGTCAGGATTGATATACCTAGGAATAAAGCTGATCCCAGGTCTGAAAGAGTTGATGCAAGCCCCTATAATCGAACACATTAGTGCTCTGACCCAGAATTGGGCCAAAATGAATATGTCCCTCCTGGGAAAGATAAACCTAGTGAAAATGATATTAGCTCCCAAATTAAACTATATCCTATATATGTTGCCGCTGACTCTCCCGACCCAGTTACTCAAACAGTATGACAAAGTCATTAATGTATATCTGTGGGGGGGCAAAAGGCAGCTGTTTGGACGGACCAAAATGTATGCAGCAAAGGAAAAAGGCGGTTTATCCCTGCCTAAACTAGACTGGTATCACTATGCATTCTCGCTCTCCCAGCTCTCCAAACTGAATCACTCGTCTGAGGAGGCACCTGCTTGGGTCAAGATGGAGGAGGAAATGATATATCCCTCATCTCTGGAATCCTTCCTGACACAATCAGACAGACCTACACCTCTTAAAAACCCTTTGATGGCATTTATCAGGGAAACTTGGAATCAATCGCACAAAATGACTGGTGATAGCCCATACTTAACTACGAGAGCCTCTATATGGTATAATAAGAAACTAAAGATTGGGAAGAAATCAGTCATATGGGACGATTGGGTTAAAAGGGGGATACATGTACTGGGTGATATAGCCGGGGAGGATGGGGTTTTGCCTTTTGAGGATATTAAGGAGGATTTTGATATAGATAATAAAAACTTTTATAAATTCCTACAGATTAGACATTGTATATCGTCATCAATAGGAGGACCAAAGTGCGGCCCAATTACTGCAATTCAAGAAATATTCTATAAAGGATGGCGCAGGAAAGGCGGTGCGTCAAGATTTTATGATGTTATAAGAGAATACAATGCACCCAAATTGGCGGGTTTGAGATTGAGCTGGGAGAACGATGTACATGAAGAGATTACTGAGGAAATGTGGGAGAAACTGGTATCCAAATGGAGTAAATTCTCTAGGGAGGCGCAATCACAACTTATTTTTTACAAAGTACTGAACAGAAGCTATTGGACGCCCAGTAAACTGGCCAGACTGAAATTAAGGGACAGTCACATCTGCTGGAGATGTGAGAAGGAGACAGGCACTTTACTGCACATGTTGTACGAATGTGAGAAGGTCCGGAAAATGTGGGATCAAATTGTGATATTCCTAAGTAAGGTCCTGAATGTGAAGATAAATAACGCCCCAATGGCATGTGTTTTGGGTATAGTACCGAAAGGGATTAAGCTGCCTAAATACCGGGGAATGTGGTATAGAATGGCCATGATATCAGGATGTAGAATTGCATTACGACATTGGAAATCACCTGTTGATATTACTTTTAAAGAATGGATGGAACTAATGTTCCGGACAGCATCATATGAAAGGGTGACATATAGAGTCGCAGGAAGAGAGGATATCTTCGCTGAGGTGTGGGACAGTTTTCTACACCTGACTGAACGGTCTGGGGATGAATGATTAAGGTGGGGTTTCAGTATTATCAATGATGAAGATGAAAAATGGGATCTGACTTGATGGTACCTGTTCTGAAGGATCAGATTAAACCGAATATATATATTTATTTATATATATATATTTAATTGTATTTGTATATCCCCTGATATCCCCTGTATATTCCTTGTACAATATGCATTGAATATCCCTTCTAGTCTACTGAACATCCCATAATAGTCTCCATTCTACCATTGGACGAGACCTTGGTGCCAGGTCGCCATACCCCTCAGACCAGGTTCAATCGTACCGCTCAACATGTATGGACAAGTCCTAGTTCCGCGTAGGAATATGTCTACCGCACCACTAATGGTACTATTTGTTCATAGTGCGTATATATACTGCGCTATTAAAGTAGAGCTTTCTTTTAGTCCAGTTCCTTACCCTCCAACAGAGTGACAGATGCAAAAGCCTCCCCGCGAACCACGTGTGGGCAGTAAGGCCAATTCGGCCCAGTATCGGCATTGAGACATCGTGTATATTAATATTTGAATAGTCATATTTGGCACTATATCGTCGAGTTGGACGTATTCTATTAAGCTAATAATAGTCTATTCATATGTAGTGCCTCGTGCGGTAAGAGTTCTATAGTAATCAGCACCCCCATCGTTTCGGGCATCAGCTGGACGCTTATCCAGGGTGGTTGACCCCACGTGAAGCTGCACCCGAGGAGCTCCAGGCCAAAGAGCGAGTGGACCTGTATATTGGATTATTCTACCGACGACGGCTAGCCTTCCCCGGCTTGGATTATGCTTTGAGTACTTTGATTATTCTATGGATAAAGGCCAACACTGCGGTGTGTTGGAAATACCCCCCCCGGAGAGGACGACAGGTGAGAAGACGCTCTACACGACGAGGTCGCCTCACGTCTCTCCATCGTGGACCGGAGGACGCCGGCCACAGAGAGTCCAACTGCTTTCATCTGTGGATCGAGGATCGCTGGGCACCGGGTCGCACGACTGTGGGCTCTCCCAGGATACCCTCGGCCAGACGGGATACAGCCAGACTCTACCCCCCCCCCTCCAGCTGTCCTACAAGCAGTCGGAACCTCCCCCTAGTGTATCCAGCTATATAATCATTCAAGTATCATTGCTATTGTTCCCTAAATATTCCAGGTTGTATATTTGCTTCCTGCGCAATCAGAGATTGGACATTCGATATTGATCTACCTACGAATACTCATTTGCCATAAAAGTGCATACTATTTCAAATCATAAATGTAATTAAGTGATCGTTGTACATACCTTTTGCTATGTATTATTATTAAACGCAGACTTTCGACTTGGTACATTTGTGTTGGATCCGTTTCATCAGGTGGGAGTGTTTATCATAATTATTTATACCTAGTACTGGGTGGCCAGAGTCTAAAGTACAAGAGGTAGTGGTAGTAAGTATCATATCTAACAATACAGTCAGGGAATTGTACCCCTCAGTTAAAATTGGTCCTTCGAGCCGGATGGTAATCAGTGTAATATTAATATAGTGTTATTAATATTAAAATGGCCTATGATGAACACTCCACGAAACGATCCTCCTAACCAACAACGCCCGCGGCGCAAACGACAGCTCCCTCAGTACCTAGAGGCTTACGCTGTCAGTCAACAACCTAGTCTTCTACCAACAGTAAACGCGGTAAAACTAGAAAGTAAAATTATGTCTAACCCTAACAACCAGGCTACCCCGACCATAGAGGCCCCTATGGGTTCTAACGTAACTGACCCAGCTCACGGTGGGGACCAGGGGGAACCAGACATGACTTTACACCCCGCCAATACCGAAGAAGTAGTCCCCGACGAGTCCCGGGAGGAAGACAACACTACCGAGAGAGAACTCGGCACGGAAGAAGATGAGGAGAGCACCGTGGAGATAGAGCTCCAAGACTCCGCACGGAGTACCCCAAGGGACGGCTCCCCTATACAACCGTCTTCTCCCAGCGAGGCAGAGAGGACACTACAGCAGGCATTCCTCGTCAGCCTGAAAGCCTTTACTGAACGCGATAGACTCCAGGGTGAACGCGATCGATTGCAGATACAGCAACGGAGCGAAGAAGAGCACATACGCCTGGAAATAAGACGCATTCAGATGGAAGAGAATATGGCAAGAGACCGGGCCGACGCCCAGCGCGCCGCCACCGGTGCCCAGAGAGAATCGGATCTCACCAAGCGCGAAGCCGAGCGCGACAGAGCACAAGCGCAACTAATAGAACAGCTGATCAGAAGGACAACACCCCCTCCCTCCACCAGAGGCTCCAGGAACTCGTCTAGACATCACTCCAGGGCGGCATCCCCTAGCCGAGTAAGCGACCCTGAACTTGACCAACAGACGAGGTTTATACCCCCCGCAGACCCCCTTCCCCAACCGGTCCAAGCGAGACCCAGCCACCGGGAAGGAGCAGCATACACTGCGGAGAGGCTAAATCAGAGACTACAAGCCCTGGATGACCTAACGGAAGACGAAGAGGAAGCGGAGGAGAACCACGCCCGACGACAGCACAGTACTCTACCGGACCAGGAGGTCCAGTACAGCCCAGGCTATACCCCCGCGGAGCTGCGCTACAGACCCCCGACGCTATTCACGGGTGAGCACGACGCACGACCCGCACCGAGGAACAGCACCTGGACCAGCGGGCCATGGTACACAGCCGGTACCAGCCCACGCCAAGGAGCAGGAGGAGACTCGCCTAGGAGGCCTCTCCCCCAACGCTCGCCGATGTATCAACAATCCGCGTCATACATTGGCACACCTATGGTACCAGACTTCACCCAGGAGAACCGGGCCCAGTATACGGAGCTCCGCATGTGTCTGGAGACAATGTTGGTGGATGTCATTGATGAACGCCATAAATACGCGATACTACTGAAGCATTTAAAGGTACCCCGCGCGCACAACATAGCGCTCGCCTACGCCACTTCCACGACCCCATACACCGCAGCGCTGGTAGCGTTGGACCAGAGATATGGACGTATATGGGATTACGTGATCCAGGAGATCAGGCACATCGACCGCCTACCCCCAGCAACAGACAATCGAGCACTGGACGACCTGTCCATCAGAGTGCAGTCCCTGGTAGGGATGCTGGGAGCGCAGAGGGAAAAGGGTAGGCATGAACTATACGCCAACTCAAATGTAGAGAGGATCTTGGAGAAGCTACCGCCCGCCCGACAGGAGCGCTTTAGGCGGCAGAGAGACCACCGAGACCCTAATGGCCCCGAACCGAACCTCCTCGATCTAGCCGACTTCCTGGCGAGAGAAGTCAGCAGCTTACGGCTAGATACATTCGGACGGAGCACCCCTGGCTCCAGAGAAGGAACCAGGAGACTAAATGATGGAAGAAGATCGGTGACTGTCATGCACCAATCGGAGTCAGTGCCAAGCAGTAGGAGCCACAGTACCCCCTCAAGAAAGGAGAAGTGGAAGATAGTGTGCCCCTACTGTGAGAAAGAACACTGGCTGTCACAATGTGACTCATTCCCCAAGATGAATGCGGAGGAAGCGAGTCAATGGATAAAGTCCAACAGACGCTGTTTTCGCTGTGCGCGATCACACATGGCAGCCGAATGCCGCTTAAAGAAAAAGTGCAGTCGGTGCGATGGAGCCCATCTGGACATACTCCACGACAGTAACAGACGGCGGCCTCCACCCGCACCATCAAGCAGCAAAGCAAGCGTCATGTACATCGACCCCGCCAGCAGCAGCGGAGCCAGAGTGCTCTTAAAGGTAGTCCGTGTGACATTGAGCTACCAGAATAAAGTCATGGACACTTATGCCGTCCTTGATGACGGGTCAGAGAAGACCCTTCTGCTCGCGTCCGCTGCGGCCCAGCTAGGGCTGCGGGGGAGCGAAAACCAAATGACAATTCGGACAATAAGAAGAGATTTGAAAACGATAAAGGGCGAGAATGTCTCATTCTCTATCGCAGCAAGCGGCCAGCCCGAGCGACGGTACAGGATTACAGACGCTTTCACCAGCCAAGAAATAGGACTCTCGCGGTACACATACCCCGTAGCCAAGCTGATGGAGAAATATGTACATCTACGCAAGCTACCGATCCCACTCATAGACGGTGCTACCCCGACACTGTTGATAGGCTCCGACCACGCAGACCTCATTGTCCCGATAGACCGGGTTCATACCGGACCCAGAGGCTGTCCTGCAGCAGTCGAGACCCGCCTAGGATGGACTCTCCAAGGCCCACTCGCCAAATCTCTCAACCGAACCACAGCCACTAGCTGTCTCCACTCCCGAGTCACAGAGGGAGACACCGCACTCCTGCAGTATGTAGAGAGGCTATGGACCTTAGAACAAATGCCCTTTAAGAACGAAAAGAAAGACATTCGCTCTAAAGACGACATCTACGCCATTAACCTCCTCGAGACGGGAACAAAGAGAGTCCCAGTCAGCGGCGTGTTGAGATACGCCACGCCACTCCTGCGGCGGGAAGGGATGCCTACCTTTCACGCAAAGAAAGACGCCACAGAGCGGTACCTACTAAACACAGAGCGGCGCTTAGCCAAGGACCCCGCCCAAGAAAGTGTATACCGCGCTGAGATTGAGAAGCTCATCACAGCGGGACACGTCACAAAGATTGACATTAAAGAGGCCGACCAGACGACTGAATCGTGGTACGTGCCCCACCACAAGGTTCATCACAACGGCAAAGACCGCATCGTGTTTAACTGCAGCTACCAGATCGGATCCCAAAATCTGAATAAAGAGCTATTGCCCGGTCCTACACTCGGCCCCTCCCTACTAGGCGTACTACTCCGCTTCCGCCAGGACAAGGTGGCTATCAGCGGGGATATCAAAGGGATGTTCCTGCAGGTGAGATTAGTAGAGGAGGACAAGCCCCTGTTGCGGTTCCTATGGAGAGAGAGGCCAGGAGATGAGCACCCAGCCATCTACCAATGGGAAGTCCTCCCTTTCGGAACTACATGCAGCCCATGCTGTGCTACATTTGCACTACAGAGACATGTCGCAGAGGACCCAGCAGCGGACGAAGAGGTCCGACACAGTGTGAAGAACAGCTTCTACGTAGATAACTGTCTACAAAGCGTTTCGACCCAGGAAGAAGCCGAGGCTCTCCTACTTAAACTCCGCGCCTCTCTGATCAAAGGCGGCTTTGATCTCAGGCAGTGGGCCAGCAGCGATCCGCACGTACTGCGCAGCCTCTCCTCCGAGGACAAGGCAGCGAGCAGCGAGACCTGGATGGCCACAATCCCAGGAGAAGCCCAAGAGATGACACTAGGACTAGTGTGGCGCTTCAAAACAGATTCGCTCCACTATAGACACAAACCCCTGACCACGGAGCAGGGAAGGTCGACGGCAATACCGACCACCAGACGGAGTGTGTACAGAACACTCGCCCGACAATATGACCCGTTAGGATGTATACTACCGTACACCACCAGGGCAAAGATGATTGTATGAGCATTGTGGGACAAGGACCAGGGCTGGGACGACCCCATTCCCGCACACCTTGGATCCACCTGGAGAGAGTGGGAGATGGAACTCCACTCACTCCCAGGCGTTAATATACGCCGAAGCTACTTCCCACCCACGGTGAGGCCAGAGACATGTAAAATGGATTTACACGTCTTCAGTGACGCCTCTGAGGTCGCCTACGGATCAGTAGCCTACTTGCGGGCCCAAGAAGAGGGGGGAGAGATCTACACAGCATTCATCCTCGCCCGCTCGAGAATAGCCCCACGCAAGCAACAGTCTATCCCACGTCTAGAGCTCTGCGCAGCCCTCGCAGGAGCGCATCTAGCCACGCTCATCCAACGTGAGCTCACCATTCAGGTGCATAGAACAATCCTGTGGTCAGATTCCACGACAGTACTCGCCTGGATCAAATCGGATTCATGCAAATACAAAGTCTTCGTGGGAGTCAGAGTCACTGAGATTCAAGAGTTAACCGGAGAGTTAACCGGAGAAGCAAACTGGCGCTATGTTGATACAAAACACAACCCAGCTGACGTCATCACCCGGGGAATGTCCCTAGATGACTTAACCCGTCGTAACATCTACAGTGACGGACCAGCATTCCTCAAGCTCCCGGAAGGAGATTGGCCCACGCCCACCCCGAGGGAAGCAAGTGACGAGGAGGCTGAGAATAAGAAACCCATGTTCTGTGGATTGAGCACTGTTGTCTCCGCAGACCCCAACATAGACGATTGCATTACCATAGAGAGTGCGCAGCAAGTGACATTCTTGCGGCACCACCCAGAGATTAAGTCCCCCGCTGATATGTCAGCAGCTGACTACGAGGAAGCAGAACTGCTTCTACTGCAACGAGCCCAGAGAGACTCGTTCCCCGATGAACTAGACTGTCTACAGGGAGGAAAGCCCGTCCCATCAGACAGCAGATTGATTCATCTGGCCCCCGAGAGTGACACACATACCCTCATCAGAGTGGGTGGTCGCCTGCGGAGAGCCCCCAATTTACCGGATGACATTAAGTACCCGATCGTATTGAACAGCCGACACAAGGTCACAGAGCTGATTATAAAGAAATACGACGAGGATGTACACCACGCAGGAGCAGAGAGAGTCTTCGCGGAAATCAGACATCGTTACTGGATACTTCAAGGAAGAGAGGCGGTGCGACGCTTCCAGCGAACCTGTCTAGACTGCCGAAAGTGGCGCGCGCAGCCCAGCATACCACGGATGGCTGACCTACCTCCATGTCGCCTCCGACTCGGCGACAAGCCATTCCACTCAACAGGCATGGACTGTTTTGGCCCGCTGCACATAAAGAAAGGAAGAGGCACCGAGAAGCGGTGGGGTATTGTATTCAAATGCATGACCACCAGAGCGATACATATCGAGCTCCTTCCGACCATGAGCGCAGACTCATTCCTTATGGCCTTCCGAAGATTCACATCACGGAAAGGAAAACCGTCTACATTATTGTCCGATCACGGGACAAACTTCAAAGGCGGAGAAAGAGAGCTGAGGGAGAGCTTCCAAGCTATGGGCCCAGAACTTAAGACCCACCTCGCTCCAGCCCAGATTGACTTCCAATTCAACCCCCCAAACGCACCCCACTTCGGTGGAACTTGGGAACGAGAAGTACGTTCTATAAAGACAGCCCTGTACGCAGTACTTGGGGCCCAGACTGTGGCGGAAGAAGTCCTAATGACAGTCCTCACGGAGATTGAGGGAGTATTGAACTCAAAGCCCCTCGGTTACGTCTCCAGTGATGTAGCAGATGTCGACCCAGTCACCCCCAACACCCTCCTGATGGGGCGGCTAGATCCCGCGTTACCCCAGACAATGTACCGGCCTGAAGAAGCGAACGGCCGACGAATGTGGAGGTACAGCCAAGTATTAGCCGACAAGTTTTGGAGCAGTTTCCTACTGCACTACCTACCGTCTCTACAGACCCGCCAGAAGTGGGTAAAAGAGAGAGACAATTTGACGGAAGGAACAGTCGTCATGATTATTGACCAGTCACTACCCAGAGCTATGTGGCCGGCTGGCCGCGTAAGCAAAGTGATCACCGGTGCCGACGGCAAGGTCCGAGCAGCTGAAGTACTCGTCCAGGGGCGCATTTACACCCGTCCTGTGGCGAGGCTCATAGAACTGCCCCGACTCCCAGACACAATCGATGATGACCATGACCCTATGACTTTGTGAGTTGACTGACCCTTACAGCGAACCCTTGAGTGGTGGACAGTGCGGTTAATCTGTCTCTGCTTAACTAATTGGGTTGGGACCAATTAGGGGGCGGCTGTTCTGAAGGATCAGATTAAACCGAATATATATATTTATTTATATATATATATTTAATTGTATTTGTATATCCCCTGATATCCCCTGTATATTCCTTGTACAATATGCATTGAATATCCCTTCTAGTCTACTGAACATCCCATAATAGTCTCCATTCTACCATTGGACGAGACCTTGGTGCCAGGTCGCCATACCCCTCAGACCAGGTTCAATCGTACCGCTCAACATGTATGGACAAGTCCTAGTTCCGCGTAGGAATATGTCTACCGCACCACTAATGGTACTATTTGTTCATAGTGCGTATATATACTGCGCTATTAAAGTAGAGCTTTCTTTTAGTCCAGTTCCTTACCCTCCAACAGAGTGACAGACGCAAAAGCCTCCCCGCGAACCACGTGTGGGCAGTAAGGCCAATTCGGCCCAGTATCGGCATTGAGACATCGTGTATATTAATATTTGAATAGTCATATTTGGCACTATATCGTCGAGTTGGACGTATTCTATTAAGCTAATAATAGTCTATTCATATGTAGTGCCTCGTGCGGTAAGAGTTCTATAGTAATCAGCACCCCCATCGTTTCGGGCATCAGCTGGACGCTTATCCAGGGTGGTTGACCCCACGTGAAGCTGCACCCGAGGAGCTCCAGGCCAAAGAGCGAGTGGACCTGTATATTGGATTATTCTACCGACGACGGCTAGCCTTCCCCGGCTTGGATTATGCTTCGAGTACTTTGATTATTCTATGGATAAAGGCCAACACTGCGGTGTGTTGGAAATACCCCCCCCGGAGAGGACGACAGGTGAGAAGACGCTCTACACGACGAGGTCGCCTCACGTCTCTCCATCGTGGACCGGAGGACGCCGGCCACAGAGAGTCCAACTGCTTTCATCTGTGGATCGAGGATCGCTGGGCACCGGGTCGCACGACTGTGGGCTCTCCCAGGATACCCTCGGCCAGACGGGATACAGCCAGACTCTACCCCCCCCCCCCTCCAGCTGTCCTACAAGCAGTCGGAACCTCCCCCTAGTGTATCCAGCTATATAATCATTCAAGTATCATTGCTATTGTTCCCTAAATATTCCAGGTTGTATATTTGCTTCCTGCGCAATCAGAGATTGGACATTCGATATTGATCTACCTACGAATACTCATTTGCCATAAAAGTGCATACTATTTCAAATCATAAATGTAATTAAGTGATCGTTGTACATACCTTTTGCTATGTATTATTATTAAACGCAGACTTTCGACTTGGTACATTTGTGTTGGATCCGTTTCATCAGGTGGGAGTGTTTATCATAATTATTTATACCTAGTACTGGGTGGCCAGAGTCTAAAGTACAAGAGGTAGTGGTAGTAAGTATCATATCTAACCATACAGTCAGGGAATTGTACCCCTCAGTTACAGTACCTATACGTTATATTGTATTATATATGTATATGCATTATCGTATATGCATCTTAGTTATATATGCACATATAGCAATGTTTTTTTTTGTAAGTACTTTTTTAATTTCCATGTCTGTTTTTGGTATGTCTGTATAAGTCTTTTGTATGTTTTATATGTCAATGCGAAAAAGAAAAAAACAAATCTTGAACTTTGCATGTTATGCTGTTGAAAGATTTTTCTTGAATATTTGTAAGATTTGTACAAAAATATAAAAAAAAAAAAAAAAGTGTAGCACGTAATTAAATAACAGTGATTGAAGATACACGGCATAACACAGCACGCAATGAAACTCACAAGCAGTAGTTCAAAACACGGCATTTATGATAGCACGCAAAACAAATCACACTGTATTTAAGACACACGGCATAACACATACTGGATCAAAAAGGTCAAGCTCAATAATGCACACAGATCCTATACTAGAGAATCACAGCAGACACTGCTACTGGACACTAGCTACAGGCCTCTGCTGAGACGAACCACCCACAAGACTAACCCTGTGGTAGGCATTTATCCCACAAAACTGGAACAAACGCTCTTCAGTAACAACCAAGTGAGGCAAAACCCCTTGTGTTACACTCAAACAAATTAAACAAACAAATTCTAATACAAACAGGTGCTCCATACAATCTGATTTGACTCACAAATAGCTTCTAAAACCTAAACTGCAGTCAAAAGAAGCACTGCTAGGCCCACCACATGTCTAATCTAACAAAAAAAAATACTTACATCAGGTCCTAACACACTAACTATATTCTCCGGCCCCCTAACCTACCTATACTGAAAGCTAATGCCCTGTAGACCTAGCTTTCTTCAACCACACCTGCTACCAGCCAAAGATCATATCGACCATATACCCGTCAAGTATATAGTATAGTACAAGACAAATATATGGTACTAATCCCTTCAATGACTGCCCCAGGATTACGTGGTCCACAGGAAGCTAAACACAGCCAGAAAACAATGAAAGTACCTACTTGTGGTGTCCACTAAACTAAATATTTAAACAGCATATAAGTGGTCAAATCAAATTATAAATTAAGAGCATACTTACCTGTTTGTAGACCGGCTAGAGCCCCCATGTTACATTCAAGCCTAAAATATGGCTCGTGAAGGCCTTGAATGAAACGTGGTGGACACAGGACACTGGACAATGGTTATCAAAAATAACTATTTATTAACACAGCACTAAATAAGTGGACAAAAAGATGGGGAGCTGGGTGCTCCAGACTCCCTAGTTCAGGATATAATTATAAAGAAAAGCCCAAAGGCAAAAAGGACAACAAGCCAAAAATAGACAAGTCAAAACAGTGAGCAGGTGAGACTCTGGAGAGCTGAGATCTCTTGTGAAGTGGGGGAGACTTGACTGCTGCCTGCACTCTGCATTTGTAGGGCGTGGTGCCTCATCACCACACCTGTGATCAATTAAAAAAGCGGCCATTTTAAACACAAGAAAAACAGGAAGAAACAGTGTGTCAATTAAACCACCAATTAGTGACAGCACACTTAACCACCATGTGAATATGCACCACAGACAGTAAGTATCCCTCCACCATGTGAAAGTAATACGTAACACTCGCCAACATTACTTTGATTAAAGCAAACTTTAATAAAAAAAATAAAAAGTTAAAAAAAAAATAGTTTTACATTAAAAAAATGTCAGGGGGGCGGGGGGGGGCCCGTTAGCGGTGCGGGCCGCACCGCCAAGGCAATGGTAGGGGAAACACTGGGTGTCAAAATACAAATGAGAACGAGAAATAATGGGGGAGACTTCCTAGGAAGTTTTTAGACAGAATTCCCCCCCCAGAAACTCAACCAAATAATATTGTCTATATTATACAATGATGGGAAACCAGAATCAAAGTAGGTTAGGATGGTTTCCTGTGTGTTGTATCTTGGTGTACACTCCTTCCTTTAGAGGCCATGAGTGATTCAAAGGTTTCCACACTCAATATAAATGGAGCCAGAGATGTGAGGAAACTTTAAAGCCTGAGAGCAAGCCTGTTTGAACTCTGTAAGTTGAAGTTTTAATGTTTTAATGTAATAATGATTCAGGAAGTGCAGTAAATGAGACTGACTGGAGGAGAGAATGGGATGGAGAGGTTATTTTAAGCCACTTAAACGTAACTGCAGTGGAGGAGGGGCACTGCTTTTCTCCAGAAATCTTCTGCCAAGGTCTTTTGTGGTGGAATAAATAAGGAAGGGTAGGTTGTTTGTGGTAAATGTTTATGCTCCAAATGTAGGACTTTCCAGAGTGAGCTTGGAGTAGTTTTAAGTCAGAGTGAGCCTGAAGACTTTATTTTTGCAAGGAGATTTGAACTGTACAGAGAATGATAGAAACCACAGTGAACCACATCCTGCTTCAAAACAAGCTACGAAGCAGCCGGTAAACAGTAACAATCTTAACTGATAATGTAACGGCAATTTTTGTGTTCCATGTCCTGTTTTCTCTTGCCCGTTACTTCACAGGCATGGTAGGGAGTGATCTTACGGAGTAGACACAGCAATGATGGATGTCCAGTCGTGATTCCAGGTTTAGAGGTGTTTATTGCTGAAGTTGCAGTTGTATATTCAATATGGTATTTTTTATTTTATTTTTTTTGAAACTTTGGCCATTCCGCTGGCTCTTTTTTGCGTTTATCGCATTTTCTCTGGTCAAGAATGACCGACAGAAACAGGTTTGAATGGGTACAGATGGGGGGAAGACACTCTGAGAAAGATACGGCTGCAGTCCGGGAATCGAACTCGCTAACCCCAGATCCGTGACGAGCACGGTTGTCCCCGGCGCCGAAATAGCGCTCGAGGTACGCGGTGAGCTACGGAAGCTCCCCTCAATATGGTATTCTATATTTATTTGATATTTCTTTCTGCTTTTGGCTGCTGAGCTGCTGAGCTTTGGTAAGAATGGTGTGCTCCTCACACGTAAATATTTTGCTCAACCCACTTTCAGTTCCGCGTTCGGGATCCGCGATCTGATTGGTCACTGACGTTTCTCTCAGCGGCAATCGCGTTACGCCTAGTTCTCAATGTAAACGAGATGCGGCAGGCAGCTCTCTCTATGCGTCTCTCTAACCCTAACCGTCTCTAGCCCTAACCCTAACCCTAACCCTAGCAGGCTGTTAGAGGCAGAACTAGGCGTAACACGATTGGCGCTGAGAGAAACGTCAGTGGCCAATCAGATCGTGGATTGCGAACGCGGAACTGAAAGTGGGTTGGGCAAAATCTTTATGCGCTCCTCACTACCTGTGTCCTTCCTGATTACTGCACCTGTGACCCTCTAAATACCTAACCAGTGCTGTCAAATCTAAAACCCGCCACCAGGTGTCTAATAATAATATTACAAATAATACAATAATATGCCACCATCATAATGGCTCCTACAGATAATATGGAGAGAAATGCATGATAAGCAGATGTAACAAGTGCCTTGTTGCCTTGTATAGATAATTACACCCCATCACAAAATACACTTTAATACATTCCACTAATACTCCTAAGCGTTTTATTTTATTGATTTAAGTTGATTTCATTCCTTTCGTTTTGTTTTATTGCACTTTTGGGAGTTAAGGCTTTTATTTTGAAATCGACACCCTTACTTTTCCGGTCCTCCGGGACACACATCCTGCCTGCTTTCTGGTGGCGAGCTAGTCCCACCCGGAATTCTGTGGGGTGAGCACTACTTCTTATGTTCAGTGAAAGACTTCGGTCTAAAAGTTGTTAAATATTGTATGTTACATTCCTAAAACTGTGAAACGAGTTTGTAATGTAACTACTGTTGTTAATATGTACCTGTGCAGTTGTTTTGTGGGAGGTTTGACTGGGTAAAATGCACTTTAATAGCATGTAGGAAGTTTGCACACACGTGCGCTGGTAACATGGAGTTAATGGAGTCGCGTCTTTTCTCAACCATAGCTCGTGCTGCAGATGTCGATGTGTTCCTAATGCTGCTGCATATTGTTGCCTTTGTAACCTAACAGGTATGTGTGTACAGTAGCTCCCATGTGTCCGTTTTGTATTCAATTGTGTATATTTTTCCAATGTAATTCAAGATTCAAGATTCAAGAGTTTTAATTGTCACGGCATACAGGTATACAATGAAATGCGGCTGGTCTTGCCCGCGACGATGTGCAATACAGTGGTACAACATATAATAGAATCCAATAAAATACAGTGGTACAACATATTAATAGAATCCAATAAACAGTGCAATAACAGGTACATGGTGTGCCATCTCGGTATCTGTACATTAGTATTTACAGAGCATATAGGACATGCTAGTTAGCTTTAGTAGTGCAATACACTGTTCCTGATGTTATACTACTTTAAGTGGCCTTTCCTCTGGCCATAAGTGTGCGTGTGTGCGGCATGAGTGTTAAAGTGGCTGCTAGTGTGTGAGCGTGCTCAGCGTGCGTGTCGTGTATGTACTTGTGTGTGGATAGTTCAGTTTCTGTGTCTCTCAATGTTCATTGTTCAAGGCTCTGATGGCCTGGGGGAAGAAGCTTAGCCTAAGCCTCTCCGTCTTAGTCTCTAGAATTCGCAGGCGTCTGCCTGACCTTTTTTGTATGTATTAAAATGTGTCATTCTTATAAGAGAGTCCCACCCGGAATTCTGTGGGCTCGTGCTGCAGATGTCGATGTGTTCCTAATGCTGCTGCATATTGTTGCCTTTGTAACCTAACAGGAGGGAAATAAAGACCGTCAACAGTCATCCATGTCTGTCGTCCTTAACACAACGCCGTCAGAGTACACCGGTCACACAGAGACGGTACACTTTGGTTCATAGCAGAGATCATCTTTTTTCTATGGCCAGATTAGATCGGTTTTATTGTTTTCATTTTAGTATTGTGAAAGGGTGCAGTATAATGCCTGAAGGTTTCTCTGACCATTCCATGGTGTCTTGCAATGTGCTTATTGCAAATGTAAAACACAAGTCTGCATATTGGCACACTTAATTTCAAAGAAACGTTTGTGTTTTTTGGAAAGTTTTTAGAGCCAGGAAAGGAGAGTTTGCATCTTTGAAACATTGGTAGGATCGTGGGAAAGTGGATGTCTCTTGTGACATCATCAAATCTATGAGAGATCTGGAGATTAAATTAGTGGAGCTGCAGGCTTCTGCAGAGTCCACAGGAAATTGAGGTTGTAATGAAGACCTCAAATTCAAAAAAGGCATACTGGCAGTCAGACTTGTTGGGCACTAGAACACAGGGGACGCTGGTCTGGTCGTTTCTCTGATGGATTCATCATCAAAATGAAAATAGGCAGAGCAGGTTTATTCATGCTCTGCGTTCAGCTACAGGGCAGTTACTGACTGAAGCCAGGGATATCCAGCAGAAGGCTGTGGGTTTTTATGCTCGCCTGTTCAAAAGTGAGTACAAAGAGGATGGAGAGGCCTTTGACTCCTTCTGTAGTTGGCTTCCCACTATATCAGAGGAGACGAATAAGGAGATGGAGGATCTGCAGAGGAGGTGGATGTGGCACTGCAGAGCATGCAGGGAGGGAAGGCCCCCGGAATCGATGGGCTCCCACCTGAATTCTATAGAGCTTTCTGGACTAAACTGAAGGAGGATATGTTGGAGGTCTCTGTTGCCAAAAAAAGGTGACTTCAGAGAGATGAAGAGCAGGTGACCGGTCTCTTTGCTATGCACTGAATACAAGTGTCTAAAGTCCTGGCTAATAGACTGAAAAAGGTGATTGACCAGGTCATCCACAGGACACAAACATACTGTGTGCCTGGCAGGCAACTCCGTTGTTGACAATGTGTAACTAATTTGAGATCTTTTGGATGTCTCTGGTTCAGTGGGTTTTGATGCCGGTTTGGTTTCTTTGGAACAGGATAAGGCTTTTGATCGGGTTGAGCACCAGTACCTGTGGAAAGTGTTGGAAAGGTTTGGCCTCAGCCCTGGATTCATTGCCAAGATTAAAGTATGAAGACATTGAGAGCGTGCTAAAAATAAATGTTGGACTAAGTAAACCTTTAACTCAATTAGTTGCCTGGCTATTAGACTGGGCCCGCTGTAGTTAGGCCAGCTTTCCATTACAACTTTTCACTGTGCGTCACGTTGTTTGTAGAGCTAAATCTATATTTTATATTATAGCTATGTATCCAATATCATTGTCAATTGACAGTATGAACCTTCCATTCAAGATGCATAAAAGAAATATTTTTTTCATCAATACGTTCCCGTTTTATACCATGGTGAATATGAGTGTTATATCGGAATGATCTGGGATAATTCCTGCAAGGCTATTTATAAGGCGCTAAGCTAATAACGTTAAATCCATTGGCGTTTCGTCCCTACACACGCTAGAGTTAAAAATCCAAATGCATATGATGCGTATTATGTTCCATCATGAATGCATGAAAGGGGGGGGGGGGAAGTAGTTTCTGATTCATTGCTGAGTCAAATTGCTCTTACCTTTGGCCGGTTGGATTCCAAAAAGAATTTTCCAATTATTTGATCGCCATCTGGTAGATCATATGTCCATTGGCCCATGCCATAATCCTTTACTGCATAATGAATTCGGCATCCCAAGAAGTATTCCATGTGATCGAGTGAAGTCCTCGCTTCAGACTAACAAAAAAGTCCGCCCGGAGCGTAAACAGTGTGACACCAGGTCTGCAACAGGGGTTACTGCATTCTCGAGACAGCGCCACTACCAGGATCTGCCCGGTACTGCACTTTCGGAGTCCCAATATGCCTTTTCCAGCCAAAATACAGCTCTGTTACAGTGAATAGGATATTAATATCGAGAGAAAAAAGAAAAACGAACCAAAAAACGTAATATTTTACGTGGCTGGCACCCAGCGGTTGTCGGGCAAACACGTAATATTACGTGGATGGTACCGAATGAGTTAAATCAACTCAGGGTATAAGACAGGGTTGCTCAATGTCTGGTACAGATGTAGCCCTTAGGACGGTCTACCACTGCCGAGTGGTTTCTGGTGGTTGCCGTATTAATGGTATTGTTACTTTTCATCTCTAGGAAAAGGGGATGGGAGAAAGCCGGTGCTGAGGGTTGTGTTCTCAGCTGAATTTTGTTTGCTCATAAAATGCTTAAAATGTTAAATATATGAATTCTGATTCTGTTTTTGTCCTATCCACTATCCGTTCAACTTAATGGAGCAACTTAATTGGGCAGTTTCTCCCCTCTCCTTTAATCAATACAATGGATTCAGTGAACCGTATTTCCCCAAAAGACTGGCACGCGCCTGTGGATTGCTATAATAACATTGATTCTACAGACATCCTCAGAATTAATTAATTATAATAATAATAAATACAACAATATTTGTATCATTAACAATTACGTTTTACATTTATAGTCATCGTGATGTCCGAAAATGAATACAAGCACTACACAAACAAATGACTGAATGAATAAATAAATAAATGAGACAAAAGACAAGTTTAACGAATTCCATATAAATCGTTAATTTATTAACATGCAGCAGGCGGCTTGCTGTGTGTGTGTGTGCGGACGTGCCCCGAGTCTTGGGTCTATTCATGTGAATATTTAGCATTTTGCTACTCAATTTCTCAATATTCTGAAATAGCTTCATTCATCAGTAGTGCCGAATTTCTCAGTTATCCGCTTGATATAATAAATCAAAAGGTCCAATCTAACGAACTTCGTTTACTCATAATTGCCTGCTGCTGAGTAAAAGTACATGAACAAACAATTATGTTCCATGATTTTATTAAAACTCATAATAACAAACTGCCTATGAATGGTTATCGAGCTGCGAGCCAGTCTAGTATGCAGTGCGAAGCAGTTTTCTCACGTTGCATATTACAATAAAGTATTTGAGAACTATCTAAAGTCTGGCAACACCTTGGCAGTCAGGTACTATACTGTAGACCTGTGTGAACAAGTGTTGTAAAAAATATCGAAAAATCGATACATATCGATTCTGAATATTTAAAACGGTTTCAATACTCATTTCCCGAAATATCGATATTTAATTATTCATAATTTTTTTTTTTAATTAACTTTTTTCTTTTTTGTATAAGGAAGTTACATTGTTCATTTCAATACCTGTAATAGTACAGTAGTCCACACACACATACATGTGCATTCAGTTAAGGCGGAATATGACTGTTCAAACAGTTCAGTTTGTCAGGTACATGCAACACAGATTACAGTGTTTACATCTGTCTGCTTGAGAAAATACCATGTTCTGCAATAAAAATTATTGAAGTGAGATGAACAGTTATTTTTAAATGTGTGATCTAAAGATAAACAAAGGGTTTTAAAAGTGTTATATTTATCTTATCTTATAGTACCAGAGAGAAGCTGAGGAGAATCAACCAGCAACAAAAGCAAAATGTATTTAAATTTTTTTTTTTTTTTTTTTAACCTTTTTCCCCGTGGTATCGAAAATGGTATCGAATATCGATACTTTTCAAGGTATTGTATCGAAGTTCGAAATTCCAGTATTGTGACAACACTAGTGAACAAACCACTGTTCATGATTCTGCCTACAGCCAGGACTCTGGCTTTTCACTCGCATTGACATGCTCTCTCTCTCTCTCTCTCTCTCTCTCTCTCTCTCTCTCTCTCTCTCTCTCTCTCTCTCTCTCTCTCTCTCTCTCTCTCTCTCTCTCTCTCTCTCTCTCTCTCTCTCTCTCTCTCTCTCTCTCTCTCTGTGTGTGCAGACTTTGTTCTATTCATGTGAATATTTGAAGCATTTTTTTGTTTGGTAAATAACCTCTCAAGAACACTCATTGGACCTCTAAACCTCCTCTAAATAACATAAGAAGTTTGTAAAGAGGAACCCTACGATTTTAGTATGAATATGTGAATGAAAAAGTATAACGTTGCTACACCCTGAACAATAGATACTTGACGTTGAATGGGCCATAGTAATGTCAATTTAGCAATACAATTTAAAAAGTTATAGCCCTGCAAAGAAGGGGAACTTCTCCATAGACAAATAGAGCTGGCGTGGGATGGTTTATTGTGAATATAAGCCTGGCGACCAAAGTGTTAAGTTGCCAAAATGATGGGTTAACATTCCAGAGGGGGGAGGGGAGATCAAGCCCTGCTGCCTGATGATGATGCAGCGTGAATGTTCATGATGCTTATTGACTCTCTGACCTATACTGTACCAACAGTGGGCTCACAAAGTAAACTGGAGCTGCCGACAATGTAAAGGTGCGTTGCCTCTAAACCTCAAAAATTCGTTGATTGAGAAAGTTAAAGCACGATATAATGTTTGCAACTGGGAGGCAGTTTGTGATTGCATCAATATGGCATATCCATTGCATCTTTGAGTTTGGTAAATAAATGCTTATTCTCTTATAATTAGTCAGTCAGAAGTCAGTCAGAAGATCCTTAAGAACTTCTACTCATGTACAATAGAGAGCATCCTGACTGGCAACATCACCTCCTGGTTTGGGAATAGCACTGCACAAGACCGAAGCAGACTACAAAGAGTGACACGTTCAGCCGAACGCACAATTGGAGGGGGGCTCCCCACCCTCCAGAACATTTACAACAAGCGGTGCAGGGGCAAGGCTAAGAGAATCATTAAAGACTCCAGTCACCCGAACAACTGCCTCTTTGAACTGCTGCGGTCAGGCAAGCGATACCGGAGTCTCAAGGCGAGCACAGAAAGACTCAGAAGAAGCTTCTATCCCCAGGCCATCAGGCTGCTAAACGAACAATGAACACTACACAACAACCATCAAACGCACATAGCACACACATCCACACGCACACACTCACTTTAAACAAACACACTGTAGCACCCACTCCACACACTTTATAGCACACACTCACTTTAAACAAACACACTGTAGCACCCACTCCCCACACTTTATATTTATTGATGAAGGATTGCACTACAACTCGTACACCTTACTGTAAATTGTACCTAAATTGTACCTCATCCCATTTCAGCTTTGCACTATATAGTATTGTACATTAGTACACTGCATAGTATTGTATATTATATGGTAACTCAGTTACGTCTATTCTGCATCGAACATTGTACATATGTCTATACTGAACACTGTGACCTCATTTTCTACTTCTAATTTACATGCTATACTATGTTATTTGATACTATCTTGTCTAGCACAGTCTCTGGAGTGTAACAGTAAGAAGCATTTTGTATGAAAGTATTCTGTACTTCTGTATGACAACTATTAAAGAAACTTGAAACTTGAAACTTATAAATACGACTATATCTGTATGTATTGGTGTGCGCCTGTGTTTTTAAAGCTCCATTTGGAAGAAATCATTGGTGATTGCGCTCACATTCTACAGACATCCTCGAATATGTAAATAAATCATTATATTATAATGAATTTCGTTTGCTCATAAAAGTACAGGGACAAACATCGAATAAAAAAATGGAATCTAATCATCTAATCTAAACTAATCATGACATTTATGATATACATGACATACAGATATGCAGTACTGTTACATTTGTGACATACAAGATATGCAAATATACAGTACTGTTAAACAGAGATCCTAACAGTAAATACATACGAGGGGGAGGGAACTGTACATTAGAACAGCAATCAACCTCAAAATGAACCCCGTTGGCACCGCGGTATTATGGTAGACAGTCCTAATGGCTGTAACTGTATGCACTTTCTATTGAACCAATGTTGCACAATGTTCGTTTTTTAGCATCAATGGCCTCTTTTTACCTGATTTTAATACACATTTAATTTGATCTGCATGTATGCAGATGCTATTATTGTCATTGTTAAAAATCAGCAAGATGTGGCAGCTTTGGGTATACCATTGTTGAAACCTTTTAGCTGCAAAAGTTAACTGAGCAAAGAGTGAGGCTATAGCAGTTGGGAGGTGGTCTACAGGTCGTCATCAATTGCCAGGAGGATTAAGCTGGAAGATGGGTGGCTTAAAGTAACTGGGGGTTTACTTGGGAGATTATCCGAATGTAAAGAAGAACTGAGAAGGAGTGGTAAGAAAAGGTAGAGGGGAGGTTGGCCAAGTGGAGGTGGCTGTCACACATGTCATACAGAGGAAGGGTTCTATCAATAACTTGGTTGCATCAACTCTCTGGCACAGGTTGAAATGTATGGAACCCCCTGCTGATTTATTAGGAAAAGTGCAATCTATTATGGTAAGTTATTTACTGGGATAAACTGCATTGGGTTCCACAGAGTGTACTTCATCTGCTGAAGGAGGAGGGGGGTCAGGGGTTAGGCTATGTGTCCACTCAAAGCCTTTTTTTCAAGACGGACCGCTTTGAAAAAAGAAAAAAAAAGTTCTGAGCGTTTTTTCTGAGGCTCGCGCCAGCCGCGGCTCCACCCCTTCCTCGATGAGTTACATTGATGAGCGCGCTCCTTTTCCAAAAGTTGAACTAGTTTCAACTTTATGAGCTGGGAGCGCTCCGCCAAAAACGCTGCCGCCCAGAGCTCATAAAACGCAAGGCGCGTCGCTGGGAAGAGGAGCGCGCCTGTCGCTTCTCCAGCATAGAAATGAATGACAGAAAGGAGCTGACAACTCATAAAACGTCGGCTATGGACACAAGCCCTTAGTGCACCTGGAGGGTATGAAAGCAGTTTCTTTATTGCAACATATCCAGCGGTTTTTAATAGGAGGTGATGATGTCTGGAAACCTGTAATGAATGCTTTTTAAGGGGAGTGGAAGGTGTGGGCATCTTTGTTTTTAACAGACTGTAATTTTGTACATTGTGTACAATTATGAGAGTCTTTTTCGAGCATGGGTTTTTATTTAAATGGAACAGACTAGAGTTAGAAACTTCACTGTTAATATATGGGGCCCGGCTAGACATTTAGGACAATAGTAGAACTTCACAATCACAATGCAGATACAATACTTCTGAGGTCAGCCTGTCATACCCCGAGACATTTTAAATGCATGGACTGAAAAATATAGCAACAAGGAGCGGGAAATGTTACGGGAGTATTTCAGTGGGAACAGAGAATCCTGATGAGGGGGATCCTTTGGTTTGTTCAAATGTTGCATCTGCTGAACTTTATATGTTGAATGGAAAAAATATGTATAAATATTGTGTCAAAGCTTTGAATAAACCCCACTGTGTGGAGAGAGAGACTGAAGATGACTGTACGCCAATGTGGGGAGTGCTGTATAAACCAACACAAGAGGTCGGGTAACCTTCAGTGGAGAATTTAGGCAGTTAATAGTTTTGTTGCAAAACTAAATCCCACAGTATCCATTAGTTGTCATTTTTGTCAGGAACCAGAAACAAATGTTCACTGTTCCTTTTAAAATGTAAAGGGGCAACAGTGGCTCGGGAGGTAGAGCAGTCGTCTGGTAATCCGGAGGTTCCCGGTTGGATTCCCTCTCCTCCCCGGGCAGCGTGTCGAAGTGTCCTTGAGCAAGACACTTAACCCTTAATTGCTCCTGATGAGCAGGTCGGCACCTTGTATGGTTGCCTGCACTGTCAGTGTGTGAGTGAATGGGTAAAATGTGAGGAACAAATTGGATAAATTTGGATAAAAGCGCTATATAAATGCAGCCATTTACCATTTAAAAGACTTGAAGGTCTGTTTGAAACCTTGAGGAATGTGTTTCTGAACTGTGGTGAGAGTTGGAGTGAAACGGCTTTTGTGTTTGGTGCTCGTTTCAAAAAAGAAAATGTAATGAAGTGGCAAACGTTGAATTTTGTTGAATTGGCCATTTATAAGAGCAGGAACATTCAAATAGAAACTGGCTCAGGTGATGAGCTGATGCCTATGTTTAAGGCATAAGAGGCAGGTCAGAGTGGTTTTTAGATTGTATTCACTCGTGAGGCTAATGTGTATTTATTGAATTGTATTAAAGAGTCCCTGTAGGGATGTAGTAGGCCTAAATAAATCTCTTTCTCTCTCCATGTCTGTCTTTCTCTCTCTCTCTCTCTCTCTCTCTCTCTCTCTCTCTCTCTCTCTTTCTCTCTCTCTCTCTAGTCAGTATGGCAGGTGATATGCAGTTACTGATGAAAGGTTTGGCCAAGTTGAGCAAGGCGGTCGTTGAGACGCAAAGCAGCGTCTTGCGAAACGGCACCGGAGGTAAGTCTGGAGTCCAGGGTGTGTGTGTGAGAGAGAGAGAGAGAGAGAGAGAGAGAGTGAGTTAACACATGGTGCTTTGACTGTAAAGGTGTTGAGTGTTTGGTATGTTACACAGTTATAAATATGGACAAACACACACACACATTTATGTATGTATTAGTTTATTTATTTATGTACCAGTAATGGTTGATTCTTTATTTGTTTGTTTATTTATTTACCAGTAATGATTGATTATTTATTTACTAGTAATTATGTATTTGTTTATTTATTTACCAGTAATGATTGATTAGTTATTTACCAGTAATGATTGATTATTTATTTACCAGTAATGATTCCTTATTGGTTCCAGGATTTCCAGGGGTTCCAGGGGGCATTGGTGCTGTGGCTCAAAACCTTCAGATGACCGCTGAGCAAGGCATCACAGCAGCCATGACGAAAATTCAGGTTAGTGTGTGGATGTGGTGTGTGTGGGGACATAATTACAAAAAAAATAATTTAATTGAATAATTTAAGATAATTTTTTTTAGCATTTTTACAGCTTTCTTCCTGGTCAGACATGACCAGCAGAGAGAGGAAGGTCGTGAGAAGATATGGGGGAAAGACATGCAGCAAATGTACGTCGGGTTCGGGAGACTAACCCGGGTCGACCTCGTAGGTCTGCAGTGCAGTAACGTGGTGCGCCACCATGGCGCCCGTGGGGACATAATTTAAGACTGAACTAATGTTTCTGTCTGTATGTGTTTCTCTAGGAGCTCTCCGGTCAGCAGCAGACGACTTCATCAGATTTATCAGAGTATGACTTCCCCCCCGACGACGCTGGATTGGCTGGTTCAGAGTTACAGGAGGAAGGGGCGGGCTTTACAGTATCAGAGGAACCAAGGATTGGTGGTGAGAAAGTGTCCAATCCAAGCATGGCAGCAGCGGGAAGTCACACCCCTGGGAAGTCATCATTGTTTGAGGGCTACAAAGATCCCAGCATGCAGTTCGGTGGACAGACCCGCTCATACCACCAGGACCCACGGTAAAAAGCAGCGCTCCGGAGTAAAAACACACTTCACTGTCACCCACCATTATTCTCAATACCGGCGCTCCACAGGGGTGCATACTCAGTAAATTATTCTGAAGCAAACGCATTGGTATTCCCACCCCCAACTTATCTGATTGTGTCACCTTATCCCTTATCATCTTATGCCTTAACCCTGATCCCCAAAGCACTCACAATCAGACCACCCACTCTACCAGCACCTAGTCCCCTTCCTTTTGTCAGTAGGTATAGTCTACCCATGTGCAGAAAGGCCTTCCTTCTGGCCGTAGGTATAGACTACCCATGTGCAGAAAGACCTTCCTTCTGGCCGTAGGTATAGACTACCCATGTGCAGAAAGGCCTTCCTTTTTATGTTTTTTGCAAGAACCTTTTTCCCACAGCCATACGTATAAGATTTAAATGAAAAAGACCTGCTCTAGAAACACTTGTCTACCTCTCATATGTTCAGCCCTGCTCTAGAAACACTTATCTACCTCTCAGGTGTTCAGACCTGCTCTAGAAACACTTGTCTACCTCTAATGCCTGTTCTAGAGACACTTATCTACCTCTAATGCCTGCTCTAGAAACACTTGTCTACCTCTAATGCCTGCTCTAGAAACACTTATCTACCTCTCAGGTGTTCAGGCCTGCTCTATAAACACTTGTCTACCTCTAATGCCTGATCTAGAAACACTTATCTACCTCTAATGCCTGCTCTAGAAACACTTATCTACCTCTCAGGTATTCAGGCCTGCTCTAGAAACACTTGTCTACATCGAATGCCTGCTCTAGAAACACTTATCTACCTCTCAAGGTATTCAGACCTGCTCTAGAAACACTTGTCTACCTCTAATGCCTGCTCTAGAAACACTTGTCTACCTCTACTGCCTGCTCTAGAAACACTTGTCTACCTCTAATGCCTGTTCTAGAAACACTTATCTACCTCTAATGCCTGTTCTAGAAACATTTATCTACCTATCAGGTATTCAGGCCTGCTCTAGAAACACTTGTCTACCTCTACTGCCTGCTCTAGAAACACTTGTCTACCTCTAATGCCTGCTCTAGAAACACTTGTCTACCTATCATGTGTTCAGACCTGCTCTAGAAACACTTGTCTACCTCTAATGCCTGTTCTAGAAACACTTATCTACCTCTCAGGTATTCAGGCCTGCTCTAGAAACACTTGTCTACCTCTAATGCCTGCTCTAGAAACACTTATCTACCTCTCAGGTATTCAGGCCTGCTCTAGAAACACTTGTCTACCTCTACTGCCTGCTCTAGAAACACTTATCTACCTCTAATGCCTGCTCTAGAAACACTTGTCTACCTCTAATGCCTGCTCTAGAAACACTTATCTACCTCTCAGGTATTCAGGCCTGCTCTAGAAACACTTGTCTACCTCTACTGCCTGCTCTAGAAACACTTATCTACCTCTCAGGTATTCAGGCCTTCTCTAGAAACACTTGTCTACCTCTAATGCCTGCTCTAGAAACACTTGTCTACCTCTAATGCCTGCTCTAGAAACACTTATCTACCTCTCAGGTATTCAGGCCTTCTCTAGAAACACTTGTCTACCTCTAATGCCTGCTCTAGAAACACTTGTCTACCTCTAATGCCTGCTCTAGAAACACTTATCTACCTCTCAGGTATTCAGGCCTTCTCTAGAAACACTTGTCTACCTCTAATGCCTGCTCTAGAAACACTTGTCTACCTCTAATGCCTGCTCTAGAAACACGTATCTACCTCTCAGGTATTCAGGCCTGCTCTAGAAACACTTGTCTACCTCTACTGCCTGCTCTAGAAACACTTATCTACCTCTTGGGTATTCAGGCCTGCTCTAGAAACACCTGTCTACCTCTAATGCCTGCTCTAGAAACACCTGTCTACCTCTATAATGCCTGCTCTAGAAACACTTAAACACCTGTCTACCTCTAATGCCTGCTCTAGAAACACGTATCTACCTCTATAATGCCTGCTCTAGAAACACTTAAACACCTGTCTACCTCTAATGCCTGCTCTAGAAACACGTATCTACCTCTCGGGTATTCAGGCCTGCTCTGGAAACACTTGTTTACCTCTAATGCCTGCTCTATAAACACTTGTCTACCTCTAATGCCTGCTCTAGAAATGTCTCAGGTTTTTACATGTGTTTTAGAAACTCTGCTCTGCCTCTCAGATGTTCAGAGTCTCTGTATGGAGGACTAGAGAGGTGAATCTCCAACAGCATGTGGTGACATCTGTCTGTTGCTCAGGCAGAGATAGATTTAGAATGAAAACACGCTGGCTGATCCCGCACTGAGACCCGGAAATCGAATCTACATTCAACAACTCAACTGTCAAGCCCTCCTTTGAAAAACGAATTGTAAAAAAACAACAACAAAAAAACTAAATGAAACACAGTTGTAGTTTAGCTCCTAGAAGAATGGAAAAGAGAACATTTTCTGTTAAACTGACATTGTCATATTGCACAAATCCTTATGAACCAATTCTGTTTTGTTTTATTCTATTCTATTCTATTATGTTATGTTCTATTGTATTCTATTATTCTGTTCTGTTCTATTAAAATCTATTCTGTTCTGTTATTTTCAGTTCTACTCTATTGTATTCTATTGTGTTTTAAATTATTGTGTTCTGTTCTGTTGTTTTTCTGTCAGGCGTTTCCTCGGACACCCAGTTCTCTACCAGCAGGGTTCTAACAGGCAGGTCTTGGGACAGCTGTACTTCCACGACCCCATCAGGCAGTTCTTTGGACAGGCAAGGTGCTATCATCAGGACCCCTCGTCCACATTAGGGGGTCTGAAGGCGGAAGACATCGAGAAAGCCAGAGGGAGCAAGATGATCCAGAAACCACACAAACAAATGGTACGCTCCAACCAGGGTAAACAAACAAGTAAGTAAGTAAGTAAGTAAGTAAGTAAGTAAGTAAGTAAGTAAGTAAGTAAGTAAGTAAGTAAGTAAGTAAGTAAGTAAGTAAGTAAGTAAGTAAGTAAGTAAGTAAGTAAGTAAGTAAGTAAGTAAGTAAGTAAGTAAGTAAGGGGGTTGGGTAGGAGTGGGGGGGGGGGGGGGTGGGTAGGAGGGGTGGGTGGGCAACACTGTACAACTGTACAAACAAAACTGTACATTGGATTATTGACAAGACCATACTTGGTAATTTACTGTACATTGGAGGCGGTTGTGTTCGGACATTTACAGGGGCCAGTTTCGAGTTGCAGTCTCCCTTAGGTGTTTTTTGAGAGTGTTTTTGAAAGTGGGTAGTGATTCACATTCCTTTACAGCTTTGGGTAGGGCGTTCCACATTGATGTGGCATAATTGCGAAACGTGTTTAGTCCCTTGTTTGAGCCGAATCTGGGTTTAACATGATTTGTGGAGCTCCCTCTGGTGTTGTGATCGTGATATTCACTGACCTTTGGGAAGTATTTTGACATGTACATGGGTACCTTGGTCGTGTAGTGTATCTTGTAGACCAGGCCCATTGCAAGTTGCTGTACTCTGTCGTCTACTCTAAGCCATCCTAGGTTGTCAAAGTGGGCAGGGGTGAGGTGGGTTCTAGGAGTAAGGTCAAGCAGTAGTCTGAGCAGTTTGTTTTGAGATGTTTGTAATTTTGTTTTTAGCGCCTTTGAGGTGCTTTGGTACCATGAGGTGCAAGCATAGTCGTAGTACCCTTGAATGAGTGCTCCTGCTAGAGTCTTCAGGGTATTCTTGTTTACCAGTGAGGAGATCCGGTACAAGAATCGAGTTTGTTGGTTGACTTTTTTTATTACATTGGATGCCATTTTGTCACAGGAAAGATTTGCCTCTAGGATGGAACCCAGGTAGGTAATATCTTCTTTCCTTGTGACAATATTGTCACCCACTGTAACTGAGAAGCCGTCGGTCTTGCTGAGTTTGTTATTTGAACCGAAGAGAATGGACTCTGTTTTGCCCATGTGTAATGATAGTTTGTTATCAGCGAGCCATATGCAGATTTTGCCTAGTTCTGAGCTGAGGGTTTTTTCAACCTGTAACTTGTTCTTGTCAGAGACCAGCAGGGCTGAGTCGTCCGCAAACAGGAACAAGTTGCAGTCACAAGCTGACGACATGTCATTTGCATAAATTAGGAACAGTAGCGGACCTAGTATGCTTCCTTGTGGAACACCACAGCTTACTGTGAGGGGGGGGGATAGTGTACCGTTTACCTCCACCATCTGCTCTCTCCCCTCCAGGTAGGATTGCATCCAGCTCACTGATATCAACTATCAAAACCAATTGCTTTTAGCTTGTCAATCAGAATGGTGTGATTGACAGTGTCGAAGGCCTTTTGTAGGTCCAGCATGACCATGCCGCAGTATTATTTCTTAAGAAATAATAAGACAGTAAAGACCCTAACCCTATCAAAAGTGTATATTTTCAGCACTATGTTTGTTTAGCAAGGATTTTAAGTGTTATTAGCGAAATATGAGCTTATAAAAATCTCTGCGCATTGCATCGGAAACCGGATGATTTAGACACAAGGACATGACATAGATATTTTATAAAACTACACTACCCAGCTCACACCAGCCGCAGTCGTTTGGTGTGAAAAAAAGATATTGACATGAATTTTTGTGTTTATATCTCACGGGTCGAACAAACCTCAATGCTATTGCAATAAAATACAGCATATGTTGTTTCTTTACCTTTGTGTGAATGTCTAGCAAAGAAACACGCCTCAATCCGGTAAAGAAAATGGCTGAGCTATGGACATTATACAAAAGTAACTGTACTTACAGTAGATTTAATTCACAGTCTTTGCTGCCCTATATCGGGCGCCTGGTGGTACTACATCTAGATTTAACTCTGCCATTGGAAAGAGGAGGATTGGGCAGATCCATAGAAGTATGACTTGGCCATAATAAGGTCATTTATAGGCCTGATATTCTATATTCTATATTCATATTCAAATCAAATCAAATCAAATTTATTTATAGGGCCCGACAACACACGTTAATGTCCCCATGGGCCGTACAGGTCTTCTTTAAACAGGTCAAGAAGACAACATAACAATAAGTCAAGAACAGAACAAGAACACCATAGGGTCCAAACATTTTTTAGATGAATGCAAATAAATGAAAGAATGCAAGCACTCCCAGACATACCCCACGCGAAGGTAAGGAAAAACTCACTAAAACCTAACAATAGGGAAAAAAGCTCCACAGGCAGTGTGGAGGAGAGAAACCTTAGAAGGGCCGTTCAAGGGGGGATCTCCCTTCTTAGATGTTGGTGATAGTAGTGTTGCAGACGGACAGTTGGTAAGCATGCACTCATGTGTGTGGTGAAACACAGATGAGTGCATGCAATAGCAACTGTACATTTTGAAAAATTAAAGATAGAGCTAATAGCGATAGCAACTGAACATTTTGAAAGATTAAAGATAGAGTTGATAGCGGATCTATTTGAGGCACAGGGGCGGCGCAGAGAGGGTCACGTCCTCCCCGTCTTAGTCACGGGACATTCAACACTCCGGTCGTTGCTCAGGGACAGCCGGAGACAGGGAGATAGGGGGTGGCGCAGAGAGGGTCGCGAACTCCCCGACATCATCGCGGGACATCCGGCACTCCGGTCACCACTACGAGACCTCCGGAGACAGGGGGGCACGCAGAGGGGGTCGCAATCTCCCGGCCTTCGTCACGGGACGTCCAACACTCCGGACAACACTCCAGGACAGCAAGTCATAGGAAGACAGGGAGACGGGACAGGCGTTAGACAGCTCATGAGATTGTAGTAGGCGGACATAGCAATAGATACAAGTGGTAGGCATATATGTGAATGGAGTAGATATATGAAGTAAGCGTATTATGTGAATAGAATAGAAGTACTTAACCCAGCAATGAAACCGCGTTGACTGTTAATCTGTTAACAGTCTGTTAATCAGTTGACAGGACCACGGACAGACGGCGGAGAATAACTGATCCAAGGCCTCGGAGGTGCATGTAGAGCAGTCACTACAAGCTTGGCCAAGACCCCGAGGCATCCATCACCTTGGTCAGCGCCAGGAGACGGGTACTCAGAGAGAAGGGGGAGGGAGGGGGGGGGGGGGGAGGGGGGGAGAGGGGGGGGGGGGGGAAGAGTTAGAGAGTTCCCATGTTTGTGGTGCTGCAAAGGAGCAGACATGTAGTACCCTGTAGTGCCATGTAGTACCCCGTAGTGCCATGTAGTACCCTATAGTACCCCATAGTGCCATGTAGTACCCCGTAGTATCCTGTAGTACCCTGTAGTGCCATGTAGTACCCTGTGGTGCCTTGTGGTACCATGTAGTACCCCGTAGTGCCATGTAGTTCCATGTAGTGCCATGTAGAGCTATGTAAGCCATGTAGTACCCTGTAATGCCATGCAGTACCATGTAGTACTCTGTGGTACCATGTAGTACCCTGTACCCTAACTAAACTACCCTATAGTAAACTACCCAGTGGTACCATGTAGTACCCTGTACCATAACTAAACTACACAGATTAATCTAAAGGTCAGTCCCCGACCAGGTGAGATCAAGGTAGGTTGAAGGAGAGAGAGAAAAGATGAGTCTTAAGCAGGGATTTAAAAGCTTCGACAGAGCAGGCGCCCCTGATGACGGCAGGTAATTTGTTCCACAGGTAGGGAGCGCGGTAGACAAAGGCTCTGTGGCCGGCGGATTTCTTTTTAACCCTAGGGGTCGATAGAAGCCCCGCATTTTGTGAGCGCAGAGCACGAGCGGGCGAGTATCGGGAGATGAGATCGGATAGATAGAGCGGTGCAAGCCCATTTAAAATTTTGTAGGTGAGGAGTAGCACTTTAAAGTCAGAGCGGGCTTGGATAGGAAGCCAATGTAGGGCGGACAAAACTGGTGTGATGTGATCAAATTTTCTAGTTCTAGTTAGTATCCGTGCAGCCGCATTTTGCACGAGTTGAAGATTTTTGATGCTTGAATTAGGTAGGCCTGAAAAAAGTGCATTACAGTAGTCCAGACGTGATGAGACAAAAGCATGAATCAGGGTTTCAGCATCAGCCAGAGTTAAAATGGGGCGTATTTTTGCGATATTACGAAGATGGAAGAATGCAATTTTGGTGACTTTTTATATGTGCATTAAATGAGAGGGAGGAATCAAAAATGACTCCGAGGTTTTTTATGGTGGAGCTCTGGGATACATGACAGGTATCAAAGTTGAGGGAGATGTCCTGAAACAGGCCTCTGTGGTTTGGGGGGCCAACAATTAACATCTCAGTTTTATCTGCATTAAGGAGTAGAAAGTTTTGCGACATCCATTTTTTGACGGCAAGCAAGCAGGCCTCAAGGTTTTGTAGTTGGGAGGAATCATTTGGCTTAATAGGTATATATAATTGGGTGTCATCAGCGTAAAAATGAAAGTTTATGCCAAATTTGCGTATGATATCGCCGAGGGGTAGCATGTAAATCGAAAATAGCAAAGGGCCCAGGACAGAGCCTTGTGGGACACCACATTGCACTGGGAGGGTCTCAGATGTTAAATCATTATAGACCACGCAGTGTGTTCTATCAGTTAAATAGGATTTAAACCAAGCTAGTGCGAGACCCCGAATGCCAACATGGTTCTCAAGCCGACCTAGAAGAATCGAGTGATCGATAGTGTCAAAGGCTGCACTGAGATCAAGCAATAAGAGCACAGAGGTGAGGTTTGAGTCAAGAGAGAGCAGTAAGTCATTTGTGACTTTGGTAACCGCCGTTATATTGAATGTGTCCGGATGGCAAAATTCTGTACTGTATCTACAAAAACCTTGTAAATCATCTGCCCTTTGTTCATTTGCTTAGATTTCTTGTACACTTGATCTTGAGAAGGTGCTGAATGAGCTCATTTTCTCACTTTTGGTTCATGTTAGCATGGTGTTATTCACCGTCAAAGATTAAAAAATAAAATAAAACAAATAATAATAATTCATATTCTCCTTTGGTTCATTACAATTTACTCAAGCATAGTAACAGACACAATATTGCCGACACTGGGAATACATTCCACGAGGTCCATAGATGTCCCTAGATACCAAAATCATGCAAATGGATCTTCAATTTACTTGGATATGGCTAGGGCTTAACAGCAGACAGGGAGGGAGCTACAATACGCGATCTAGGAGCAACATGGCGGGAGAGGAGATTCATTAAATAAGAGGGAGCCAGGCCATTGAGGGCTTTGAAAACAAATAATAAGACATTAAAGTGGATCCTGTACTGGACTGGGAGCCAGTGAAGGGAAGCTAAAACAGGGATGATGTGGTCTCTCTTTTTAGTGCTAGTCAGCATTCTGGCTGTAATATTTTGTACAAGCTGCAGACGGGATACAGATGACTGGCTGATTCCTACCTACAGGGAGTTGCAGTAGTCTAGGTGGGATATTATGAAAGCATGGATAACTTTCTCCAGGTCAGTAAGGACAGAAGAGGCTTGATTTTTGCGATGGACCTGAGCTGAACTAAACTGCCTTTGATGGCAACGCAAGTTGACCTGTTTATCAAATTTGAGGTCTGGGTCAAAGATTACACCAACATTTGTTATCTGTGATTCCAGATATGGAAATAGATGGCCTAAGTGTAGAGACGGTGCTTTGTGGATTTGGGGGGGACCAGAAACAATTATTTCTGTCTTGCTGTCATTTAGCTGGAGAAAGTTATTTGTCATTTGTATGTGTGTTTGATGTCCTCAAGACAGTTGGTGAGGTTTTGTAGGAGGCACAGGTTTGTAAGGAGGTAAAGCTGAGTATCATCCGCATAACAGTGAAAGGAGATGTTATATTTGCAGATTATATGACCTAGAGGGAGCAGATACAGAGAAAGGGATGGGCCCTAGAAGGGAACCTTGAGGGACCCCACAGGTGATGGGGGCAGAGGAGGAAAATAATTGGTCTATAGAGACTGAAAATGTTCTACGCCTGAGGTAATTGGAAAAACAGTTGTTAATTGGATAACCAAATGGTACATTCCAACCAGGGTAAACAAACAAATGGTACTTTATTGGCATGCATTTCAAACAATTAACAGTATTTCCAAAGCAGTTTACTACATATTACAATTTTAAACCTTCAACAAGAAAACCATCTTCTCTCTCTCTCTCTCTTTCTTCTAGTTATGTGAGAGAGCCAGAGAGAGAAAGGTTCCAGTTACAAGACTCGGAAGATTGGCAAATTTTGGAGGTAACAGACAGACTGACTGTTTGCCTGGCTGACTGGTTGACTGGTTTACTGACTGACTAACCAACACACCACAAATCGCCTCGGTCAGTCATTGCCGATACAATCTGAAAGTTCCTTTATCCACATTCTCAGTGTCGGAGCATCCATACTTTTCCAACATAGTGCAGCATCCATACTTTTCCAACATAGTGCAGTATCCATACTTTTCCAACATAGTGCAGTATCCATACTTTTCCAACATAGTGCAGCATCCATACTTTTCCAACAACTTTTTCCAAAGTTTAGTCCGTCTCTGAGTTTGTACAAAGTGCTCCGGATATATCCCAAGGTATACAAAGTTTGGCACTTAAAGGTATTTCTGACAAATGCTTTAACCTTTTAACAGGTGGGGGCCCGGGAATGGGCCGCCATGCCCGTGTGCGGAATGCACGAAAGTCACAGCACTTTGCGAACGTCTAGCGGCTCAGGCTGCATTTCTCACTAAACATATAATAAACCGTTCGAAATATCTATTTGTTGCAGTTTTTTGCAGTAGTAACTTCAGAATGTTATTTTTCAAAAGAGACCAGGCTCGGCGGCTGGGTGGCGCAGCGGACTAAGTGCTCATCACCAACGCGAGAGACACTGGTATCGAATCCGGCTGTCAGCGTTGCCTCCGGCTTGGCCGGCCGTCATACTGGCTCAATTGGCAGAGTCAGCGGGAGGGAAACCGGTGGGGTGGTATTCTGGTCGTTGTAAACAGCGACTCCTACAGGTCGGTCAGGGCGCCTGCACAGCGAGGGAGGGAGATGGCGAGGGTAGTGTGACCTCCCACACGTTACACCTCGCCAATGAGAGTCCGCGCTGGCAGGTGAAACTAACGCTTTTTGTGTACCACAGGGACCGCACAGAGGCCTTGGAAAAGACGTCAACGTTACCTTTGACCTGGAAATAATATAGGTGTCAGGCAAGCAACCCGCACGAAATGCGCATGCTGCACAGAAAACACGTAATATCTCGTGTTCCAGGAAACTAGACTGGATTATTTTGAAACGGGACGGATTTTAGCCTGGGATTGCGCAGGAACGATGGTATGTAGAAATAAACGGTTTGTTCCCTGTTGGAGTATAAATATTGCCTTTCAAATTAGCCATACTATTGTCTACATAGCTATAATATAGAATATATGATGGGTCTGCAAACATCGTGAAAATGGTCAAAAACGCTGGCGCCAGGGAGTACAGATTGAAAAACAGCGTGGCAATCAATGAGTTAATATAATAACATCACATCTTAATGATCACATCTCATGACATCACATCTTAATTATCACATCTCATAACACCACATCTTAATAATCACATCACATGTCATTACATCTTAATAATCACATCACATGTCATTACATCTTGCATCTCATGACACCACACCACAATCTTTTTACACCACAGTGGAGGCAGAGATTAACTAACTCTTTAGAAACGTTGTTGCTTCTAGTACAGATTGTTGTGTACACCCACACACACACACACACACACACCACACACACACACACACACACACACACACACACACACACACACACACACACACACACACACACACACATATACACACACTTGCACTGTCTCCTACCTGTAATGTAATGCCACATAGCAGTTGAGTGTGTGTGCGAAATAGAATATGACAACTCACTCAATGTCACCTCGGCTCCCTGACCTGGGAGTGAACTGTTTCCCTCTCTCTCTCTCTCTCTCTCTCTCTCTCTCTCTCTCTCTCTCTCTCTCTCTCTCTCTCTCTCTCTCTCTCTCTCTCTCTCTCTCTCTCTCTCTCTCCTCCTCTCTCTTACCCCCCCACACACACACACACACTGTCTCTCCCTCTCTGTTTACCAAAGAATGTGTGGGTATATTTATCCTGAAACTCAGATTACATAATAGTTATATAATGTGCACATGCAAAGACACACACACAGAGACAGGCAGACAAATATACTACAATAAGGAAAGATGACACACCTCCTCTACAGTAGGCCTGTAGCTGGACCAAAGATACTATACTAAGGAAAGACAACACACCTCCTCTACAGTAGGCCTGTAGCTGGACCAAAGATACTATACTAAGGAAAGACAACACACCTCCTCTACAGTAGGCCTGTAACTGGACCAAAGACACTATAACAAGGAAAGATAACACATCTCTACAAAGACACTATAATAAGGAAAAATAAAACGCCTCCTCTCACAACATCACATCTTAACACTTTCATTGCCAACAACGCTATATGTCGTTTGTTCATGCTGACCGTTTATTGCCAACGACGCCATATAGCGTTTTTTTTTAAATTATTATTAGCGATTTTAATTCATATTTCATCATTCTAGTATCACGTCAGTGCTGCAAACTCTCTCTGAGCTCCATTGGGAAAATACCGCCCCCTATCATCTCCTGGATGGTAATGCACCCTTTTGGAATGGACTCGATGCAAATTGATGAGAAAAGAAAAATCCGGAATCCACATTTTACTTCTCATTGTGGCCCATCAGAAGAGCGTGGAATACATATTTACAGTACCCAACGCTGAATCAATAAACGCGATCGATATTTGGAATGGCGATCAGGAATTGGAATAATCTTTTTGGATAACATCTGATCTGAGGTAAGGAATCTATTTTACGAGTCTTAGGATAATCAGAGCTGTTTTCACAGAAACATCAACGTGTCCCATATGCGTCGCATGAGCCGCGACAAGCGCCTTCAATGACAGTTTATGCATTCGCAAATATGAGAGCTCTGTCATTGAAGGCGCTTGTCGCGGCTCATGCGCATGTGCGGGCGTACGCGATAACTGCCGGCGATAAGGGGGGCGTGCTAGCGTAGGGTCACGTGGGCTTAGTGGCCAATCAGAGGAACCCGGAAACCGAACAGCGTTGTAGAAGGCATATACGCGTCCCATATGTGTGTGTGTGGCTGTGAGTGTGTGCTCGCTGATCAGGAAATGAGAGAATATATTTTTCAGCCCGCTTCTGTATCGTGCATAAGTACACATATACTATCGATAATCTAGCGTTTATTTGAAAACGATTCATAAATAGGCCGAAAAATTTCAACGTTTTTTGTGTATGCCAGAATATTCCAGTAAATGCCGTTTATCACGGAATCTTTATATTTTCCTGAAAAACGAGGGCTTTTCAAAATGCTATAAAACGGAAATTAACCGATTTAATAAAAAATTAAATAAAAATATCCGTCTCGACAATGTTGACTGCAAACAAGTCATTGATAAGCGACGGGGAGATTAGACACATAGCCATAATTTAAGACAGAGATTATGCGTTCACAACGCTATCATTGAAGTGGGTGCTGGCATTCAACGGCGGTAAGGCGCACCGCATCGCCGGTAATCAAAGTGTTAATGATCACATCTCATAAGGAGTATGAGAGTGTGTGTGACACTATAATAAGGAAAGATAAAACACCTCCTCTACAAAGACACTATAATAAGGAAAGATAAAACACCTCCTCTACAAAGACACTATAAAAGACATGATCTTTTATTACAAGCTAACAGGAGGGGACATTATATTTTATTACACATTGACCTCTTAAGCCCGAGTGGTCCGTATTTTCAGCAATACGTTTGTTTACCAATGGTTTAAAGTGTTATTAGTGAAATATGAGTTATAGAAATCTAGTGGGGAAAAAGACGAAAATGTACTCGTCGACCAGGTTTTTTTAATTTTAAGATTTAAGTTTTTTCTTAGAATTATTTAGAAATGTGCTAATTGTATGTCTATTAGTGTTTTGTTATCATGATGTGTTTAAACCAGGGATGTCAGACTCATATCAGGCAGTGGGCCGGATTTGTTCAAATGAGACCTCATGAGGGCCGGGTTAGCCTACTTGTTGTTAAAATCACATTTGACACATGGATCCTTGTATTGTATTTAGGCTATATTTGAAATCCTTCAGGCCTACAGATCAATGAGAAATTGCATGTGGCACAAAACGTAACAAACCATGTACAATTACATAAAGCAGAAGAGTTCTGCAATAGAAGTGGAACAGAAAGCATTTTCCTATCCATGCAAATAGCCAACATTTCAAATAGAAGAGAGAAGTGCAACAATATAGATCAAGTGCCATAGAAAACATGTTTCTTATTCATACATATAACAATAACTAGGCTACATAGTGTATTTGAACATCTGTTTAATTGATTAATTATATATTTGAAAGAATGCAGATTACAGTATAGCTATAAAATGCCAAATGTCTGTCCCATTGTACCAATCAATAGGATATATTGCATGTTGGCTGCATTCTTTCAAATGTATAATTAATCAATAAAACAGATATTTAACAAATAAGAAATACAAATGCCACAGAAGGCATTTAATAATAATTATTTTCATTCATTCAATCATTTCCAATAATTGCATATTGTGTTTGAATATATGAGTAATTAGGTAATTATACATTTGTCAAAAATAGCTGGTTCAGATATGCTTAATCAGATGAATCCAGTGCGCTATAGTAGGCCTAGAAAAGGGAAGAAAATAAGACTGAGACAGGGAGGGAGGGAGTGAGTGGGTCATTCTACCAATGGACTTAGTGGTCTGCAATATAAGTGCAATTGAGTGTGGAAAAGGAAGAGGCTACTTACATTGTCACTTGCTGGTCGACACCTGACACTTTTTGGCTTTTACCACCCCGTCGACATCGGGACCAGTTTCTGGGCAGTTGTGATTTTCATTATGTCGTTTAGATGTCCGTGTGTCAGACGATTGCGCAGTTTGGACTTGTTAATGTTCATCACAGAGAACGCCTGCTCGCATATAGGTATGTTGTCCCAAACATACAAAGTATCTTTGATGCAAAGGATGTGATCTTTGTGTAATTTGGTGTCGGGCATTGATGGAAGCTGATCCAAACCAACGGATGCAAATGTATCCTTCAGCGGTGCCGCTACACTGCAGTTCAATCAGCTCTATTTGGAGTTCCTCTGGCACGTCGGATGCGTTGGTGGTGAACGGAGAGCGAAAAGGTGCAAAGTCCTTCTCCAGTTGAGTGAAGACAGTGAATAGATTGTCAAACTGGCGTATACGCCTGAGAAACATGTTCTTGTACGTGTCCATACTCTCATGATTGACAGGTAGATATTTTAGACCGGGGAAGTGGACTGTGTTGTCCTGGGATAGCTGCGTCTCCCACAGAGCTAATTACATTTTAAAAGCATGAACGCTATCATAGTACTCTGACGAGTTTGTTGCGGCCCTGCATGCTAACATTCAACACATTTAAGTGTTCTGTAATGTCTAAAAAGGCAAGATCCCTAAGCCAGTCTGGATCATCCAACTCGGTCACTGGCTTTCCTTTGTGCTCCATGAACTGAGCACAATCTCTGTGTGTAATTTGAAGAAGTGTTTGAGCCCTGCTCCTCGGCTCAACCAACGGACCTCAGTGTGGCAGGGCAGGACCTCAGTGTGGCAGGGCAGGACCTCAGTGTGGCAGGGCAGGACCTCAGTGTGGCAGGGCAGGACCTCAGTGTGGCAGGGCAGGACCTCAGTGTGGCAGGGCAGGACCTCAGTGTGGCAGGGCAGGACCTCAGTGTGGCAGGGCAGGACCTCAGTGTGGCAGGGCAGGACCTCAGTGTGGCAGGGCAGGACCTCAGTGTGGCAGGGCAGGACCTCAGTGTGGCAGGGCAGGACCTCAGTGTGGCAGGGCAGGACCTCAGTGTGGCAGGGCAGGACCTCAGTGTGGCAGGGGCAGGACCTCAGTGTGGCAGGGCAGGACCTCAGTGTGGCAGGGCAGGACCTCAGTGTGGCAGGGCAGGACCTCAGTGTGGCAGGGCAGGACCTCAGTGTGGCAGGGCAGGACCTCAGTGTGGCAGGGCAGGACCTCAGTGTGGTAGGGCAGGACCTCAGTGTGGCAGGGCAGGACCTCAGTGTGGCAGGGCAGGACCTCAGTGTGGCAGGGCAGGACCTCAGTGTGGCAGGGCAGGACCTCAGTGTGGTAGGGCAGGACCTCAGTGTGGCAGGGCAGGCCGTGACTAATATTGTGGTAAAATTGATGATTGTTTTACATCCCGCTTTCCAAAAACACCTTGGGGGCCGGATGCTGTATCTCTGACATCCCTGGTTTAAACAGTTATCTCAAAATCATGATTGTAATGTGCTTTTTTGTGTCTGTCGGTGTGTGTCCTTTTGTGTGTGTGTGTGTGTGTGTGTGTGTGTGTGTGTGTGCATGTAGGTCTTGCGGTGGGTCTGGGATTCGGAGCGTTGGCTGAAGTCGCCAAGAAGAGCATCAGATCTAATGAACCAGCAGGTAAAACCAGAAGCCAATCACAGGTGTGTGTGTGTGTGTGTGTGTGTGTGTGTGTGTGTGTGTGTGTGTGTGTGTGTGTGTGTGTGTGTGTGTGTGTGTGTGTGTGTGTGTGTGTGTGTGTGTGTGTGTGTGTGTGTGTGTGTGTGTGTGTGTGTGTGTGTGTGTGTGTGTGTGTGTGTGTGTGTGTGTGTGTGTGTGTGTGTGTGTGTGTGTGTGTGTGTGTGTGTGTGTGTGTGTGTGTGTGTGTGTGTGTGTGCACGCGCGTGAGAGAACTCTCTAGTCACCGTTACCTACTAGTGACCTATTGACACAACCACACAAACAACTCTGCCTGTTCTGTGATTGGCCGATGGCTCCAAGTAATCCCTTCTTAAGCACATCTTAAGCACATCTCATGTAGCAGAACGTCACAAATATTGTCTGAACTGTCCTCCAGGGCCACAGGGAAAACATGATATGATAAAATGGGTGGCATTCCCCTTTAATGGTTTATAGATATATGGTATATATATATATATATAGCTGATGGTATATAGATCTAGCTGATGGTATATAGATCTAGCTGATGGTATACAGTAGATATATCTGATGGAACATAGATATATGGTATATAGATCTATCTGATGGAACATAGATATATGGTATATAGATCTATCTGATGGAACATAGATATATGGTATAATAGATCTATCTGATGGAACATAGATCTATGGTATATAGATCTATCTGATGGAACATAGATCTATGGTATATAGATATAGCTGAAGGTATACTAATGGTGTTCTGATCTTCCAGGATATAAGAAAGCGGTTCTGAGCTCCAGTCCATTCCTGTCGGAGGCGAATGCAGAACGCATCGTTAGAACCCTCTGTAAGGTCAGAGGAGCTGCTCTCAAGCTAGGACAGATGCTCAGTATACAAGGTAACACACACACACACACACACACACACATGTATATATATATTAGGGCTGTCGATCAATAAAATATAATTGTGATTAATCGCATGATTGTCCATAGTTAATTGTGATTAATTGTACTTTTATATATCTGTTCAGAATGTACAGTACAGCTACAAGAATATTTGTTCACAAACAAACCACCACACACACAAACAAACCACACACACAAACCACCACACACAAACAAACCACCGCGCACACACACACACACACACACACACACACACACACACACACACACACACACACACACACACACACACACACACACACACACACACACACTCACACTAACTATTATACACACACAAGACATAAATATACAGTACAGTACTGAGAAAGAGATCATAAAAAAAGATATACATTCGAAGGGGAAGAAACTGTACATTGGAGGGGGTTGGGTGGGGGGGGGGGGGGGGGTTTGGACATTTACCGGGGCCAGTTTCTAACTATAACGTTTTGATAGTTTCATTAATAGTACAGCCATTACTGTCAATATACACACAATGACACACAAATACACAGAATATGGAGCTTGTATTTTGTTTTGTTTATGGTGTGTGTGTGTGTGTGTGTGTGTGTGTGTGTGTGTGTGTGTGTGTGTGTGTGTGTGTGTGTGTGTGTGTGTGTGTGTGTGTGTGTGTGTGTGTGTGTGTGTGTGTGTGTGTGTGTGTGTGTGTGTGTGTGTGTGTGTGTGTGTGTGTGTGTGTGTGTGTGTGTGTGTGTGTGTGTGTGTGTGTGTGTGTGTGTGTGTGTGTGTGTGTGTATTTCAGATGATGCATTCATCAACCCTCAGCTCGCTAAGATCTTTGAGCGTGTCAGACAAAGCGCTGACTTCATGCCAATTAAACAGATGGCGGTATACCTCTCCTCTCCTCTATTCTCCTCAGAGATTTTGTCATGTATCAAACTGTGTTCAGCCTATTGTTCTGCTTTGTTTCAATAGGAACTATGACACTTCTGTCTGTCTGTCTCTCGGTCTCTGTCTGTCTGTCTGTAGAAAGCACTGAACAGTGATTTAGGTCCTGACTGGCGAGACAAACTGGAATCGTTTGAGGAGCGTCCATTTGCTGCAGCGTCCATCGGTCAGGTTCACCTCGCTAGGATGAAAGATGGCAGAGAGGTCGCTATGAAGATACAGGTGTGTGTGTGTGTGTGTTTTTTTTTGTTTTTGTTGTAACTTAACATATTATAGAGGAATCTAGTTAGATGGATATGGTATGTTTATATTGGAGTTAGGATTAGTATGAAATATGGAGGAATTTCCCTTTTAATATGAAAGTGAAACTGATCGGAGAATCGTTTTTTGCTTTCTCCCTCCTCCCGGTTCTGTGTGTCCCTCTGGGGCTGTAGTACCCAGGTGTGGCGCAGAGCATCGACAGTGACATCAATAACCTGATGACAGTACTGAGCATTAGCAATGCTCTGCCTGAAGGTACATGGTAATTAGTTATGGTTTATGCAAATATAGTTTTGTCTGAAAATATATTTCCCCTTGTTTTTACCGGCACCTACACTGTTTAGTGTATTGAGAGGGGTCCCTATTAACTGTTACACCGCTGAACGGCATGCTGGGTACATCTCGCTAGCTAGCCAGGTAGCAGTCTGTTAACAGCTGGGGGAACAGAAAAGAAAGATTAAGAAAGAGACCAGAGATGTTACATTGTAGCAATGTTTTGTACGTTTGCCATGTTGTTTCACTAAGCTCACACATTTCAAGCATCAGTGATGTAAAGGTCAGAATTAATGCTTTAGTTCCCAGAGAATACACTAGCTTGGTCCCCTAGCAGTAACCGTTAGCAATGACAGCAGCCAGCTAGCTCATTTGTTGGATTATTTCACATTCGCTATCAAGTACAAATTAAATCATATTTTTAACGTTTAGTATTATTAGTTGAATAGTTCCCAGTGACTATCGGAATAGCATTTTTGTGAGTTTTGCCCATCCCTAATACACTCAAGAAAGCTCACCAACGTCTCTTCTTCCTGGTGAACTTCTGCCGATACATCATAGAAAGCATGCTCACTAATTGCATCACACTGGCATGGCAACTGTTCTGCCTCAGACTTGAAACCACATCACTGGTACATCACTCCCTGCAATAAAGACTGTTCAGCACAATCAGTGTCGGAGGTAGGCACGCAGAATTGTCAAGGACGCGTGTAGCTTATTCCCAGCGGAAGAGTACGTCGCATGCTTCCGCGTTTTCTCTGATTGGCCATGACGCCCATGTGACCACGGCAGCGCGAGAGAGCTGCAGCGCGGAAATAGGCTGTCTATTGCCATTCTCTAAGACAAACTCTAACCTTAACCAGCTCCTTAACAGCGCCTAAACTTAACCCTTCTAACCATAACCAACTCCGAAACAATGCCTAACCTTAACCTTAACCTTAACCATGCCTAACCTTAACCATAACCATAACCAACTCCGAAAGAATATTGCCATTCTCTAAGACAAACTCTAACCTTAACCAGGTCCTTAACAGCGCCTAAACTTAACCCTTCTAACCTTAACCAACTCCGAAACAATGCCTAACCTTAACCTTAATGCCTAAACTTAACCGGCGAAAGAATGCACGTTAAAAAAAAAAAAAAATTGAAGGGATTCGAACTTGTCACCAACGGACCGCAGGACCGCAGCGCTGCCAGGTGAGCTAAGCGTCAAATGAAAATCATCAGGGATTACGGCTACATAATGCCGCAAGCTCTGCCGCGCCTGCCGCGGGGCGTGTCGCAGCCAATCAGGGAAAACGCGGAAGCACTCGGGCGTACTCTTCCTCTGGGAATAAGCAATAAGCGTCAAGGACACCTCTGACCCCAACCACACACCTCTGTCCTCCTCCCCTCTGGGGGGCGCAACAGGAGTCTCAGTTCTAGGACCAGCAGGCTCAGGAACAGTTTCTTTCCCTCAGCTGTCTTTGTACCTCACTGAACTTTGTACCACGATGACAGCCGCTCCACCCCTGGAAGAATTTTCTCTTCATCTCTCTCTCTCTCTAGGTTTGTTTCCAGAACATCTAATAGACGTGATGAGACGGGAGCTGGAGTTAGAGTGTGATTACATCAGAGAAGCTCAATGTGCCTCCAGGTTCAGGTCAGATTCAAATATACCATATATATATATATATATATATATATATATATATATATATATATATATATATATATATATATATATATATATATATATATATATATATTAAGGCTGTCAAAGTTAACGCGGTATTAACGCGTTATCGCCCGATTCTATTAACGCCACAATTTTTTTTTACTCAGGATTCACTTTTAAGAAAAATCATATATTTTTGTTAAAGGGGAACTATCTTATAAATGGCCTTTTTGAGTGTTTAGCATTGTTTCCTAGCTATGTGAACTTATATTAATATGATTTATGTCTCAAAATTCTCATATTGGCGCATTCTTCCAATTCTCCTCTCACAATATTCACCCTCACTGAACTGAGTCATTTGAAAATGTGCCCTATATGTGATGTCATAAAGACACCGCTGCATGTTAATGTTCAGGGGGGCCGGCACGGTGCCGTGGTTTAGGAGCCCAGGCTGCATGTTAATGTTCAGGGGGGCCGGCCCGGCGCAGTGGTTTAGGAGCCCAGGCTCAAAACAGCTCGAGATCTTGAGGTAGAAAAATGCTGTATTTGAGGACTTGATTAGAAATACAAAACAATGAATAAAAAAAATATATATATTACAGAGGTGTTCCATAGACTCACAGGAATTGTGTAAAAGTGCCCAAATGGTGAAAGAAATAGTAAAATAGTTCCCCTTTAACTAGACTTCACTCAGGTGTATTATTGATGCTCTCATTGATACTATGTTTGTTTCTGAAGTGTGTGTGTGTGTGTGTGTGTGTGTGTGTGTGTGTGTGTGTGTGTGTGTGTGTGTGTGTGTGTGTGTGTGTGTGTGTGTGTGTGTGTGTGTGTGTGTGTGTGTGTGTGTGTGTGTGTGTGTGTGTGTGTGTGTGTGTGTGTGTGTGTGTGTGTGTGTGTGTGTGTGTGTGTGATATAGAAAGAGAGAGAGGGGGGTGAGAGAGATGAGGAAGGGGCAAGAGAGAAAGAGAGCTGGGAGAGAGTGCAGGCACGTTGGAAGGGGGGGGTGCGGGGGGTGCTACAGCACCCCCCCCCCCCTCAGTTATTGCAAAAAATATATATATATAATTTTCTTTTTATTTTATGTTTTTTTTTTATGACTGTATTTATATATTTGTATATTATATACTGTAACTGTATAACTGTAACACTGTATATTATAAGTTTATCCTGCTCAAAGCACTTCACCATTTTAATATTGTGTGTATTGAGCCGTACTGTATTGTAGCCATTCTCCAATCTGTTAAATAAAGTTTTCATTCATTCATTACACTACTGTACGTACACAATCATACGTGTAAAACCGACAAGATTGCAGCAGAGTAGATTTTCGAGTGATGACAGACTGTCACAGACTGATTGAATGACAGGTGAAACAACTAATTGTATTCACCTCCCGCCCTTCCCACGCGCCACGAACCACTGAGCTACTGTGATACAGTGCTTGCGCAGTCAGTCGATTTTAGCTAGTAGTCAGCAGGGTTCGTACGGGTGCTGGAAATCCTTGAAAATGCTTGTATTTCAATGTGCTGTTTTCAAGGTTTTAAATGTGCTTGAATTGTGTATAAAGTGCTGGAAAGTGATTGAAATTGTAATTGCACTTTATACTTTCATAATAAATCGCTATCTGACTGAATAGTTTGGTTTTTAGACAAAGAAATAAAATAACTCGGAGCGACTCGAGCAAGCCTATTTTGCGTTCGCCTTTCACACAAAATGTGGCTGGGCTCGACCCGTAGTGTTTTTATATAAATAGCCTGGGAGTCGGGACCTATATCCCAGACACAGACTTGCTCTCTTTCATCTGTGTACACCCACTACTATCAACATTACACATGGATACAACAAGGACAAGACCACTTTCACTTAAAAAGGTAATGTTGGTATGAAAAGAAAAGAAACAGACGAGTGCTAACACTGCGATTGACCCTGCTATAAGTTGTTATGAATCCCTTTAGCGCTTGAAGTGCACTAAAACATCGTAATGATTTTTTATTTTTCATATAATGTTGGGTACATGCTCGGTAGAGTTAGAACGCTCCCAGTCTTAGGGGCTGTGATATTTTGTTACCACACTTTATGCACCTAGAAGTGCGGTGGCAGGTTCGCTAAGCTAATGTTGTTAGCCGAATGCTCTGATGGGGGCCGCCATTTTAAGTTAAAATGACGTCAGCGATCTACGGTACGACTGGAGGGACAAAAGGGAATGTGTGACGTGTGTGAAATTTGTACAGTAGGTCCCAGACTCCCAGTGAGAATTGCAATCAGTGTGTACTGTGTATTTACACTATCCTAATGTTGCTTTGTTGGTTAAAAAACAAATAAGCAATTTAAATCAGAATATGTTCCATTCCATGTCTGACTATTTCTGAATCTATTGACCATTTTAAGGAATGTTTGGTTACTATTGGGCTTCTAGCCTTCTACTGAACTTATTGTGAATCAGCTGATAGGGTTTTGGCTAGACTATACGTTATTTTTATAACGGAACATTTACGGAGACTGGTGTGGAACTGGTGTGGAGCAGTTGTAGTCTGGAACGCAGTAACGTACTGTATATCTGTATGTCATGTATGTCATAAATGTCACTATGAACCAAAATGGGGGACCCTGATGTAAACAAGATGAAAGTCTTTCTCTGGTCTGCATCCCCTTCTGTATTGTAACATTATTATCCATGTAATTACTGTAAAGTTCACGTTAGCTGTTAGATTGCATATTCCATAAATTAACATGCTAAAATTGGCCTGGCTCGTCACGTTTGATTGATTGATTGAAAACTTTATTAACAGATTGCAGAATGGGTACAATACAGTACGGCTCAATACACACAATTGTTAAGGGGATGCAGACCAGAGAAATACTTTCGTCTTGTTTACATCAGGGCCCCCCATTTTCAATTCATAGTGACATTTATAGCATACACGACATACAGATATACAGTATGTTACTGCATAACACATCGGCTCAGCCAGGTTATACCGGTATATAATGCCAAGTCTACATAATTTTGGTTGTTTATAGCACAATAACATCTGATTTAATGTGATGGAAGAAGTGAAATAATCATTTTGAGTAAATATTTAATTTACCACAGCCGCATAAGATGCTGGAAAATCTTGAAAATTCACCTTGAAAATGCTTGAAAAGTGCTTGCATTTTGCCTTGGAAAAGGTGTACAAACCCTGAGTCAGACTTTGCTAGCACAGAATGTCTCACTCGCAGAAAAGAAAAATATCAGATTTATTTTCTAAACGTCCCGCCGGTCCCAGTGACAGTCCCACTAAATCTGATAAACGTCAGAGAGAGACAGAGACGACAGGTTCAGCCTCAGCATCAGGTATTGAAGAGTTAACTGAGTCTGTTCCCCTATACCCCCCCTCGGGCGCCAGGGGCTTCCACTGAGGGGTGATGCAAATAGGGATGGGGTGTTATGGCAGCTCATGATGGAAAGAGTGCGCATTGAGTCTGATCCCGAGTTGAAGAATTGGCTCCAAAAGAGAGACAACTGGATGTCCAACAACATCCAAAACGAAATCTTACAGCTGTTTGCCCATGATATTCAGCGACAAATTAGAGGCAAAGCATCCAAAAGCCAATTTTTTGGCTTGAGCGCTGACGGAACCACTGGAAAAGAACAATTCTCGTGTAATATACAGTTCGCCGATGACAACTTGGAAGCTCAGAACTTCTTTTGGGGTTTTTACAATGCCCGGCCCAGACACAACAGCCGAGACGCTGTTTTTGTGTATAAAAGACTTTTACGCCTCGACCTGCCCATGGAGAGGCTGATAGGATACTGTTTTGACGGGGCCAGCAACATGTCTGGGGGGTACAGGCTAGACCAGGGGTTCCCAAACTGTTCAGGCCGCGACCCAAAAAAAACAGTGTCAGAGAGCTGCGACCCCCACTATTATAGGAGGTAAAAAAATATATAATAATAATAATAATATTCATAATATTATTTTTTTTTAATAAATGGAAATGTATGGTTGAAACATGCAAACGTTCAAAGGCACACACACTAATACGCATTGGAGGCTTTTAACCAGGGCCGGACTGGGGAAATCATTCAGGCCAGGAAATATAGTGCAAAATATAGCCCCAGTCAGGCCACTTTTTAAGCAGGGGGTCTGGGGGTCCCCCACCAGGAATTCTTTTTGTTACAAATACTTCATTTCCTGCATTCTGGTGCAGGCATTTTTTTATTTGTACCCTTTAAATGCCAGTGTTTGTGATGGCATCACAAATTATTGTTAAAAAAACAGGCTAGCATATGTATGATTAGCAACAACACAGATTTTTATGGATTTTCAGTTTTTTTGTAATTGATAAATACAATATTTTATTCAACTTCAGCCCTGATCATAACACCACATATACATTTTATAATTCTAACCCTTTAAATGCCAGTGTGTGTGATGGCATATTGCAATATATCAAATGCAAAGTAGATTTTTCAGTGGGGGATTATTACAGGCTAGCATGTGTCAATGATTAGCAGTTTTTTGTAAGGGTCCCGCCTCCACCAATCGCATGCGGCTCCCTTTGTGTGTGTGTGTGAGAGCAAGAGAGAGAGAGAGATAGTTCTCCAACTTGTGTGATTTGCAGTGATCTCCTGGTTGTTCCCCACCTAGGTTATCTAACTATTGCGCTGGTGCAACTAGAAACACTGGCCTGGCCTGCTTCTAAGTTCAGTGGCCTGACTGCAAAAAAAAAATAATAATTGGATTATTTTATTTTTAATCATCTGGCGACCCCCCCGCGGCGGCTCAAAGGCCTCACCCCCTACCGATTTAAAGTTCCAACGTGCCTGAGAGAGTGTGTGTGAGAGAGAGAGGGGGGGGGTGATTACTCAGCCCTTGTGTTGGTGAATGTAACAAGTTCCTAACGTTTTCTTTCCCCTATTATTTCATGCACACTTTATTCATTGTTTTAAATTATTATTTTCTTTTAAGTTATTTTGTGCATCACTCTGTTTTGAATTTGATGCAAATTTGCAATGCATGAGGGTCATCCTTTTGTCTTAAATGGCTGCATAAAGCCATTTGTTGACTCATAAGAGTATTAAAACTAGATAATTTTTTTTTAATGCGATTAATTTGCTATTAACACATTGAGTGCCATGCCCCTTCCGGGAAGTGACCACTTCCGTGCCGCCCATTAACCCCATGTAAACGTAGTTGTAGTTTGTAGAACTAAACCTATATTTTATAGTATCGCTATGGGTCTAATAACGCCCTCGAGTCTCATTGAGCTACTTCTGGTCAACGTGCAAAAAACATAATTTTTTCATCTGTACATTTCCGTTTGATACCGTTTTGAATATGAACATAGTCCGGCCACTTCTGAGCAATTCCAGGGAAAAGACACGAAAACAGCGTTTTTGTGTAATTCAATAAACACATTTTCCCCTGATTATCGGATCTTCCTGAAATCAATGCTAGATCATCACTATTATCCTTTGTGGTGCACGCATGCAATGTGGTTTAGACCGGCGCGCCCCCCCACCCCCCCCCCCCCCCCCCCCTCCTGCATCCCAACGACAGAACAGCCAGACACATAAACACATATGGCTTCAATCGCAGTCAAAATAAATATCAGTTGTCCATGCCATCCCTATAAGTGTGTGTTTTGCCGGAGTGTTTAGGACCCGCCCCCACGCCGCAGCTCGGTATAGAAAATAAATGAACCCATTTCTAACCGGGTGCATTACTGGCCGAGGGCGGTATAACACACTCAGAACAGTATGCACAAGGTGCCCCGCTGAATTATGAATGGATATAGATAATAAAAGAAATACCGTGACAGAAACGTAGATCTACGTTTCCGGCACTCAACGATCGGATGACAGAACCGTAGATCTACGTGAACGGCACTGAAAGTGTTAATCACACGTTAACTATGGACAATCATGCGATTAATCGCGATTAAATATTTTAATCGATTGACAGCACTAATATATATATATAACATCACGTTAACGCAAATTTGTATTAATGCCACATTTCTTTTTGACACAAACCACACTTTTTATAAAACATTTTCTTTTTATGTACAAGAAATAATAAATGTTGAAATTTGTACATTTTAACCACTGACGTGCATTTCTTGTATGTATCTGTTGTATGCATCTGTCCCTCTCTCTGTAGCCTATCTCTCTCCCCCTGCACGTGTCTCTCTCTACCTCCCGCCTCTCTCCCTCTGTGTGCGCGTGTGCCTCCCCTCTCTCTCCCTTTGTGTGTGCCTCCCATCTAGTGGTGCAACTATTGATTATTGGACTTATTCGATTGATGGACAGACTTTAATAATTATTAATGATTTTACCTAATATTGACCTTGTGACCAAAAGCTGTATGCATTAAAGAAATGTGCATGGACCTGGGACTTGATTTACTACATGGAACATGCTGAACATTTTTTAAGAACAGTATTAAGGTATATTTTGAACAGATAAAAAGATGTGTGATTAATCACGATTTACTATGAACATATTCTTTATATTTTAATCGTTTGACAGCCCTAATATATATGTACACCATTGACAGTATCTCTCTCTCTCTCTCTCTCTCTCTCTCTCTCTCTCTCTCTCTCTCTCTCTCTCTCTCTCTCTCTGTCTGTCTCTCTCTCTGTCTCTCCATTCATCTCTTTCTCTCTGTCTCTCCCTCCATCTCTTTCTCTCTCTGTCTCTCCCTCCATGTTTTCCTACAATGCCAAAGAATCAACAATGTTTTGTGTTTCCTTGGTCATTATGTATTCTGTGCATGCGTAATAAGGCTGTAAGTGTGCTACTGAATTTCATATATGGTCAGGCTAAGTTAGCAATTTGGCTAACCTGCAGGAATAAGATCACAGGCGTTTGTCCTACGGATTCAGTGGCAATGTTGAGGGAAATTATCTCTGCATGCCTTAGGTTTTAGTTTATGTATTTTTCTTTGAGACATGATGTTGTTGCTTTCAAGAATGACTGGCGACTGGGGAATGCAATATGTACTGTGGGAGAGGAGGGGCTGAGCGTATGTATTTGACTGTCAATTGTGTATGTATGCTGAAGAAAAATTTTGGGATGTGGTGTGTGGGTGTGTGCAGGTGAGCGTGTGTGTGTGTGAAGGGATGTTTTAATAAAGATTATCAAAAGTCCCTCCATCTCTTTCTCTCTCTGTCTGTCTCTCCATTCATCTCTTTCTGTATCTCCGTCTCTCTCAATTAAATTCAAAGGCTTTATTGACATGAATGTTCCCAGAACAATTTTACCAAAGCATCAAAGTACAATATCCAAATATTTTGACAATAATATTAACATAATATTCTCTCTCTCTCTCTCTCTCTCTCTCTCTCTCTCTCTCTCTCTCTCTCTCTCTCTCTCTCTCTCTCTCTCTCTCTCTCTCTCTCTCTCTCTCTCTCTCTGCCTATGTCTCTTTCTCTCTGCCTCTCTATGTGTATTTATTTCTCTATCTGTCTCTCTCTCCTTGTCTCTCTCTATCTTTGTTTATCTCTCTCTAGGGAGCTTTTGAAGGATCAGCCTTTCTTCTTGGTTCCTGCGGTGGTTGAGGAGATGAGCGGCAGTCATGTTTTAACCACAGAACTAGTCTCAGGATTCCCTCTGGACCAGGCCGAAAAACTACCACAAGAACTGAAGAACGAGGTATGTGTGTGAGAGAGAGAGTACCAGAGAGAACCCCAGAGAGTGACTCAGAGAGAGAGAGAGAGAGAGAGATACAGAAACAGAGAGAAAGAATTAGTTAGTTAGTGTTAATTTGTTAGGTAGTATCATGTAGTCAGTTAGTTAGTTGGTGGGTTCATTAAGTTATTATGTAAGTTAGTGAGTTTGGTAGTTTGTTTGTTAGTGCGTTAGTTAGTTAGTTAGTAATTGAGTTTGTTAGTGAATTTGTTAGTGTGTTAGTTCGTTATTTAGTGTTAGTTAGTTAGTTAGGTAGTTAATGTAAATTCTTTGTTATATAGTTGGTAAGTCTTAGTTGGTTCGTTATTTAGTTAGTATTGGGTAGTGAGTTCATTCGTTAGTAAGTTAGTTAGTTAGATAATTTGTTTGTTAGTTAGTTAGTTATTGCATTTTATTTGTTAGTTTGTTTATTTAATTTGTTTGTTCGTTAGTGAGGTACTATGAGCTTCAGTCAAAAGAACATAATGAGTGATGCTAGCAGTCAATAAGAGAACAGGTGATACTACAGGTCAATAAGAGAACAGGTGATACTACAGGTCAATAAGAGAACAGGTGATACTACAGATCAATAAGAGAACAGGTGATACTACAGGCCAATAAGAGAACAGGTGATACTACAGGTCAATAAGAGAACAGGTGATACTACAGGCCAATAAGAGAACAGGTGATACTACAGGTCAATAAGAGAACATGTGATACTACAGGTCAATAAGAGAACAGGTGATACTACAGGCCAATAAGAGAACAGGTGATACTACCAGTCAATAACAGGACAGGTGATACTACAGGCCAATAAGAGAACAGGTGATACTACAGGCCAATAAGAGAACAGGTGATACTACAGGCCAATAAGAGAACAGGTGATACTACCAGTCAATAACAGGACAGGTGATACTACCAGTCAATAACAGGACAGATCATAATACCAGCCAATAAGTTACATTTCAAGTTTTCTTTTATTTGTCACGTATAATGTACATTACAGTGAAATGATAGTTCTGTATGTGCCCCCTGAGAATGTGCTTCATACAGTAAGAAAGTAAAAAGAATAAAGTCCAAACACTAGGGGTGTAACGCTACACAAAAACCACGGTTCGGTACGTACCTCGGTTTTGAAGTCGCGGTTCGGTACGGGTTTTCTGTACAGTGGGGGGAAAGTTTAGAGAAACATGCCAACTTTTTGGGAAATTCGCTTTTTTGCCATCTACCCTGCAGTTAGCCAAGCAGATACATACCCTTTTTAATCTCAGTGCATGCATTAGGCTTAGGGAACAGCTGCACCGTTAGCCTAGCTTAGCGTCATTCACTGGAAGTACATTTACATTTTACATTTACATTTAGTCATTTAGCTGACGCTTTTATCCAAAGCGACTTACAAGTTCTGTGCGACAAGACAGCAAGAAGGGTATAACTCTATCAGCTGAGTAACAATGTTCATCAAAGTGTTGCGTGTTACAGTGTAGGTTAGTTTATTAGGACAAGTGCATGACATTAAGGTTAGTCGGGGTTAGATTTTTTTTTTTTTTTTTTTTTTTTTTTTTTATCATTTCAGATAATGGTTGAAGAAGTGAGTCTTTAGTCGACGGCGAAAGATTGGACGGGATTCGGCTGTCCTAACTGGGATGGGTAGTTCATTCCACCATTGTGGGGCAAGGACTGAGAATAGGCGGCTTCTCTTTGATGACCCTCCGGGAGCTTGGATAGGAGTAGATCTGAGGCGGCCAGAAGACGCAGAGCGTAGGGGTCTTGAGGGTGTGTAGTTAGAGACCATTGACCGGAGGTAGGCGGGAGCGGTTCCCTTTGCCGCACGGTATGCTAGGTCGAGGGCCTTGAAGCGGATACGTGCAGCAATGGGGAGCCAGTGCAGGTCCCTAAGAAGTGGGGTGACATGGGCTGACTTCGGTAGGTTTGAGATCAGGCGGGCCGCTGCATTTTGAATGAGTTGAAGAGGCTTGGTGGCAGTGGCCGGGAGGCCAGCTAGCAGTGCGTTGCAGTAGTCGAGGCGGGAGATGACTGTTGATTGGACGAGGAGTTGGGTGGCTTCTTTTGTCAGGAAGGGGCGTATCCTTCTGACGTTGCTCAGGAGGAATCTGCAGGTTCTGGTTGTCGCTGCGATGTGAGCAGAGAAGTTCAACTGGTCGTCGAGGACAACACCAAGGTTCTTGGCGGTCGGCGACGCGGTCACAGCTGCATTCTCGACTGTGATGGAGAGGTCGGTCAGGGGGGAGGATTCGGCCGGCAGGTGGAGCAATTCTGTTTTGCTTAGGTTCAGTTTGAGGTGGTTGGTCGTCATCCAGGCGGAGATGTCGGACAGACAGGCCGAGATCCGCTCAGAGACGTGGATATCTGAGGGAGGGAAGGAGAGGAAGAGTTGAGTATCATCGGCATAACAATGATATGAGAAGCCATGAGATGTGATAATGTTACCCAGTGATTTAGTGTAGAGGGAGAAGAGAAGGGGTCCTAGGACCGAGCCCTGGGGGACACCCGTCCGGAGGGGGCGGGTGGCCGACAGAGTCCCTCTCCATGACACTTGGTAGGAGCGGTCATTGAGGTATGATGTCAGCCATGTCAGCGCAGATCCAGCCACTCCCATTCCTGCGAGGGCCGCGAGGAGGATCTGATGGTTGACTGTGTCGAAGGCTGCAGATAGATCTAGGAGAATCAGGACAGAGGAGAGGCCTTTCGCTTTTGCTAAGTGAAGTGCCTCTGTGACCGCAATGAGGGCCGTTTCTGTGGAGTGGCCAGTCCGGAAGCCAGACTGATTGGGGTCTAGGAGGTCATTCTGTAAGAGATAAGCAGTAAGTTGGTTGGATACAGCACGTTCAAGTGTTTTAGAAAGGAAGGAGAGAAGAGAGACAGGGCGATAGTTGGCTATGACGGTGGGGTTCAGGGTTGGTTTTTTTATGAGGGGCGTGACTCTGGCTTGTTTTAGGGAGGTGGGGACCACCCCCGAGTTGAGTGAGGAGTTGATGGTTGCAGTTAGGAATGGGAGGATGTCCGGTGCTATGGTCTGGAGGAGTGGGGAGGGTAGCTGGTCCAGCTGGCATGTAGTCGGACGGTTCGACGTTACCAGTGTCAGGGTCTCGGCTTCTGTAATGGGAGAGAAAGATGACAAGAGTGAAGGATGAGGTTCTCGATTCAGCGTTTGGAATGGGTGGGGGTTGGGAGAAGGAGCTGCGGATGTTCTCCACTTTTTCCTCAAAGAAGATCGCAAAGTCTTCGGCAGAAAAAGATGAGGGAGGAGGAGGTGGGGGGGGAGTGAGGAGGGAGGACATGGTAGCATGCAGTTTGCGAAGATTCTTGGCAGAGGCCTCGATCCTATGGTGAAAGAAAGAAGCTTTGGCATTAGTAATGGTTTTGGAGAATGTTAACAAGAGGTTGTGATATGTGTCGATGTCAGCAGTGAGGCGTGACTTTCTATACTTCCTCTCAGCCGCTCTCAGGACCTGTCTTTGTTCTCTCACTGCATCCGTCAGCCATGGACTGGGTGGGGAACGGCGGGCAGGTTTCTCAACGAGGGGACAGAGCTTGTCGAAGGAGGTTGCAAGGGCTGAGAGGAGGGTGGAGGTTGCCATCTCTGTGGGGAGAGCAGAGAAGGTGTCACTCAAAGGTAGAGCGGATATTATGTCAGAGGAGAGGGTGGAGGGGGATAGGGAGGGCAGGTTGCGTCTGAGTGAGACGGTTTGAGTTGGGGTGAAGACTTTTCGGTTAAGCATGAGAGTTAGTGAGAAGGATATGAAGGAATGGTCAGATACATGTAGGGGAGTTACCGTGGTGTTAATGATGCTGGAGTTACGGGAAAATATGAGATCCAAGGAGTTGCCTGCTTTGTGGGTGGGAGGCATGGCAGTGGGAGTCAGGTCAAATTGTTGTAGGAGGGAGACCACTGGGACCGACTGAGATGAGTCAGGCAGGTTGAAGTCGCCCAATAGAAGGAGCGGGGTACCATCTTCCGGTAAGGAGCTTAGAAGCATGTCCAGCTCATCTGTGAAGTGATCGAGGGGACCTGGAGGGCGATAGAGTGTAACAATGGTGAGATTGAAAGGATTAGAGACAGATACTGCATGATATTCGAGGGAGGAGAGTGACAGTTCTGGGAGTTGCGTTAGGTTTGTAGCCCATGAAGGAGATGTCATGAGGCCAGTGCCTCCACCCCGTCTGGAGGGTCGAGGTGTGTGAGTGAAGTTATAGTTTGTAGATAATGCTGCAGGTAGGTGTGCCAGTGTAGCCTAGTTCCCAACAGTCACAAAATACACACCAAATGCAACTCCAAAACTTTCCTGTGAACATGTTGTGACCTGTGTATTTACCACGTGGAGAAATGAGAAAAATTTGACTTTCGTTTTCTAAGCAGATATACTGTATACTCACTCCTAGGGGAAAAAGATTGCCGAACCACTGCTGCCTGGGCGCAGTGATTTCATCACCTCAAAAGTCCAGTTTAAAAAAATATATATTATTATATTTAGGGATGTTCGATATTGGCTTTTTTACCTATACCGATATTGTCCAACTCTTAATTTCCAGGGTTTCCCCCCCAAAAAACGGAATAATTTCAGATAATTAACATTACATATCTCTTGTTGTGGAATTAACATAACATTATGCATACTTTTGACAATAAATAAAATCAGAATTTGTTCTTACTTGCTTGCCTGGGTAAATAAAGGTTAAATAAATGTAAAAAAAAACCGATACTGATAATTTCCGATATCACATTTTAATGCCAATATCGGTAGGCCGATAATATCGGACATCCCTAATTATATTAGATTGTGGGCATGGGCCTGAATGCGCTGCATGACAGATAGGAGATACTATTGAACTGAATAACGTGCGAGAGTAGTAATAACAACAACAACCGCGACCACCGTTTGCGACGACAGTGATTGGAAAGCCAAGACAGTATGGAAAGCCATTCTGAGCAATCTCAAACCCCGGTTGGAAATACTTCGGATTTTGATTAACTTGTTTTTATGCTAACACTATTTTGGGAGTTCTAGCATCTAGAATGTAAGTAGTCTACTTTTCTTTTTTAACACTTTATTGTAAATCATCCCTCAGAGTAAATGTTATTGAATAGTTCAATTTCCTGTTTCATGCCAAGGGAAATATATAAATTCATGTTTATCACACCTTGTTTGGAGGCGCGTTGCTGTGTATGAATGTCCGTTCTATATACCGCAAACTATCATTAATTTGATCCCCGAGAGAAAGCCCCTTCCAAGCACCAATCCTCCTCACACACTGTATGTGTGTGTGTGTGTGTGTGTGTGTGTGTGTGTGTGTGTGTGTGTGTGCGTGTGCGTGTGTGTGTGTGTGTGTGCATTCGCCACACTATGAGGCTATGCTAAATTACAGGTAATCTCTCAGTGTTGTGCATGGGCTGAACGAACATCCGGCCATTTGCGCAAGTTATATTTTGGGAAGGGGTGAACTTTGAGTTTTGAATAAAATTCTGCACGCAAAAATCACGTTGGTTTATGTTGGTTAATGTACCATTGCATTCATTCAGTACACAGCGCATACTGAACCAAAGGTCCGGTACTGAAACGGTTCAGTACGGATACGTGTACCGTTACACCCCTACCAAACACTATACAAAATATTAGGGCTGTCAGTTTATCGCGTTAATTAGATTAATTAATTACACAGCAAATTATCGCGTTATGAAAATTAACTCAAAATTAATTACAATTTTTCTTTTTTTTTATATAATTTTTCTTTTTTTATATATATTTTTTTTTATCTCATTCATTCCATAAGTATGTAGAATACACATTTACAGACTTTTTTTTAATATGGTCCATTTGCATGTTCTTGGTATCTGATTCTAGGGACATCTATGAATCTCAGGGAATGTATTCCCAGTGTCAGAAATACTGTGGGCTAGATCCACAAAGAATGGATTGCAAGGTGCACCCTTACTTACAATTCATTATGAATTGAAAATGGGGGACCCTGATGTAAACAAGACGAAAGTCTTTCTCTGGTCTGCATCCCCTTAACAATTGTGTGTATTGAGCCATACTGTATTGTACCCATTCTGCAATCTGTTAATAACATTTTCATTCAATCAATCAATCTGCGCGGTGATTGATTGAATGAACATTTTATTTTGAGTCAATTGTAGTGAACCAAATGAGAATATCGATAATTTTTTTTTATCTTTGACTGTGAATAACACCATACTCAAATTGACCAGACCTGAAAAATCTAAGCAAATTAATAGATGGAAGATGATTAAACAGAAGGTTTTGTAGATACAGTACTGAATTCTGCCATCTGGACACATGCAATTTGAAATATGATTATAGAATATAGAATATCAGGCATAAAATGGTTATGCGATTAAAATGCGATTAATTAGATTAATTAATTACAAATCCTGTAATTAATTAGATAAATTTTTTTAATCGCCTGACAGCACTACAAAATATACAATATGCTATATACAAACTAAAGTACAAAATTAAGTACAAAAATGCAAACAATGAAGTACAAAAATGCTAATAAAAAAGAAAAAAAGAAAAATGCTAAGATTAGGTATGGATGTAGTGCAAATTCTTTGGTAATAAATACATCAAATATGGTGTAGTGTTAAAAGTGTCTAAAGTGAATGTTAAAGGTGAGTGTGTGGATGTGTGTGCAATGAATGTAGATGGATGGGTTAGTGTTGCATAGAGTCATTGTGTCATAATCTGAACTACCTGAACACAGGCAATCCTCTACCACCCTCTGGCGCTCTGTTTACGGTACTGCAGGCGAGTGTCTGGAGCCTGCTCACTGTGTTTTCTATTGTTTACCCCCTGTATCTATTATCGGTCCTGTGTTCTCCCCAGTATGTTCAGATGTCCTAGTCCAGCCCTGTGTTCCCTGTGTATATTCTTATGTCCTGGTCTAGCCCTGTTTTCCCAGTGTTGTTATGTTTACTATGTGTAACGGCAATTTTCCATTTCCAATGTCCTGTTTTCTCTTGCCCGTTACTTCACAGGTATGGTAGGGAGTGATCTTACGCAGTAGACACAGCAATGATGGATGTCCAGTCGTGATTCCAGGTTTAGGGGTGTTTATTGCTGAAGTTGCAGTTGTACATTCAATTTATTGCTAGAGTGGGTTCTGTAGGGATTATATGGTATTCTATATTTATTTGGTATTTCTTGTCCTCTGGTTGCTGAGCTGCTGAGCTTCTGTTACTGAGCTACTGGTAAGAACGGTGTGCTCCTCACTACCTGTGTCCTAGTTGATTGCTGCACCTGTGACCCTCTAAATACCTAACCAGTGCTGTCAAATCTAAAAACCCGCCACCAGGTGTCCAATAATAATATTACAAATAATAAAACAATATGCCACCATCATAATGGCTCCTACACTATGTTTATTCCTGCCTGTTAGTTTAGTGTCTAGTCTCCTTCCCTTGTATTCGTGTGTTTTGATATTCATGTGTCCTAGCCTGTCAGCCCCCAGCTGTTCCTTGTCAATTATAATTAGTACCTGTATTTATTCATGCCGCCCCCTGTCTACCAGTGTCGCGCCATTGTTTTGTTCCAGTACCTTTCCGTGCTGTGATTTGTTTCTGTTTACCTCATGTACTGTTCCTGCTGTCCGCGGAACAGAGACCTGTTTCCCGCGAAGCTCCCTGTATCCTGTATCACCTGTTACTCGCCGGGTAGTGTTTTGCACCGTGCGCCTTTTCCAGCCATGCTGTATATTATTTCTCGTTTGTTTTCTAGCTGCCTCAGTTTAGTGTTGTGTACCTTTGTTCGTGCCTTGTTTACTACTGCTCAGTAAAGTCTTTCATTATACTTTACTCCGTCGACTCTGCCTCCTCTCTTTGGTTCATAACCATTGTCCAGAATTTGGGGTCACTCACCTCCCCTAGCCACAAACGCTAACACATTGAGCATCCTGATGGCCTGGGGATAGAAGCTCCTTTTGAGTCTCTCTTTTGTACTGGCCATGTGACTCCGGTAGCGCTCTTTGACTATTCTCTTAGCCTTGGCCCTGCAATGGTAGAGCTGTGAATCTTTACTGGCCTCACGATTCGATTACGATTCAGCTGTCTTCGATTCGATTCTACGATGCATCTCGATAATAATATATTACATCCTCAATTTTATAATCTATATTACTGCACATGGATACTTTTTCATCAATTAATACAAGCAGTCAGATAAATTATCTTTTATTTAGAAAGTTCTTAAATCAGAATGTCAAAATAAATGTCTTTACTAGTGTTGCATGATACACAGATACTAGAAAAGTATCTCGATACCCAGCTGTTAAAAGCCGTTCAATAATTGTATTAGTAATTTAGTATCAATACCTTTAGAATAGCCTGATGCTGTATTTTCTATGAGTTGAATGGATGCACTAGCTTTGCGTAGTGGGCGTGTCAACAGTGTCAGCTGAACACACAGGCATAGGAATAGTCACAGATATCGCTGAATATCTTCTTTCATAATACAAAGTTTCTGAATGGATGTTTGGATTAAACCAAGTTGTATGCAGTGATGAACAGTCTTTCCCAGTGGAACACAAGTTACTTAACATTATACAGGTTGCGATATGCATGCTTAGCTTGCTAACGTTAAGATAGCAGGAGCCGTCTGCCAACAAATATGTTTTTTAAACAAATGGATTCACAAAATTGTTTACCATCCAAACGTTATTGAAGACTCCTGTGACCAGTAAGTAGGTACTACGTACATCTAACTTGTACTAACCATTTTTCACCGCAGCAATATGCGCAAATGTTCTAGGTTATATGCGTACATGTGCGCTATGTGCCTAAAGTCAAGACTCGACAGTGCGAGGTTAGTAGGCTATAATAATTGATTATGTTCCGTCACTGCATCGATGCAGAATCGTCCACGTCCACATCGCGATGCATCTTAGAATCGAGAAATGTCCACACCCCTATGCAACATGTCCACACCCCTATGCAACATGTCCACACCCCTATGCAACATGTTCACACCCCTATGCAACATGTTCACACCCCTATGCAACGCCTGGTGTAAATGTCCTGAAGAGTGAGAAGGGGACAGGTGATACTACCAGCCAATAAGAGGACAGGTGATACTACCAGCCAATAAGAGGACAGGTGATAATACCAGCCAATAAGAGGACCGGTAATATTACCAGTCAATAACAGGACACTCTCTGTCCCTGTCTCTGTCTCCCTCCCTCTCTGTCTCTCTGTGTCTCTCTCTAGATCTGTGAGAATATTCTGGTGTTGTGTCTGAGGGAGCTGTTTGAGTTCAGATTCATGCAGACTGACCCAAACTGGTCCAACTTCTTTTACGATGGAAATACACACAGAGTGAGTCTGTCTGTCTGTCTGTTTACCTGTCTGTCTGTCTGTTTACCGGTCTGTCTGTCTGTCTGTACATGTATATCTGTCTGTCGTCTATTTATTAATTTGATTTACAGTGGTTTATTATTATTATAATGTTCACATAATATCCTACATAAACATAACATCTCCTACATAAACATAAATTAGTATATCCTACATAAACACAATATCTCCTACATAAACAGCTCCATCAAAGCATTTTTTCAGTTAACCTTATTTTCGTTGTGCTGTACTTGTGCTGTATAATGACAATTGGCAATACATTTTAATCTAATCTAATCTAGTGCTGGTGCTTCTGCTGTTTCTTTTGGAAGTGCTGTTCCGTTATCTGCCACCAGGAGTTGCAAAGATTCTGCCATTGTGGTGCAAATAGCTGTGATTGTGAGCAGACATGCAGTGCATTATGATATTAAAGGGATAGCGTTACATTTTACATTCATAGCTATTTAGTTGAGGAGGCAATGTCTTTAACTAGCTGTTAAAACCACAGCACACTTCTGTGGTCTATTCTAATGAATGATCATCCCTCCCTACAGCCTGACATGTATTTTGGCATGTTCTCATACAAAATCCATAATCTTCTAACACAACCTCAGCGCAGATCATGTTTATTTTGTAGTGGTGATGTAATTCAAGTATCATTACCGGTTAAATTCCTGAGTAGTTCAGACATTATTCACATCAAAAGGGAAAACAATAACAATATAACTATCAATCTTTCACATGACATGTAGCTGATGTATCGCTGATGTATAGCTGTGTGAAGCTGATGTATCGCTGATGTATAGCTGTGTGAAGCTGATGTATCGCTGATGTATAGCTGTGTGAAGCTGATGTATCGCTGATGTATAGCTGTGTGAAGCTGATGTACAGCTGATGTGAAGCTGATGTATCGCTGATGTATTATAGCTGATGTACAGCTGATGTATCGCTGATGTATAGCTGTGTGAAGCTGATGTATCGCTGATGTATAGCTGTGTGAAGCTGATGTATCGCTGATGTATAGCTGTGTGAAGCTGATGTATCGCTGATGTATAGCTGCCTGAAGCTGATGTATAGCTGCGTGAAGCTGATAGTATAGCTGCGATGACTTGTCGTACAGAACTTGTAAGTCGCTTTGGATAAAAGCGTCAGCTAAATGACAAAATGTAAATGTAAATGAAGCTCATGTAGGCTATAGCTGCCTGAAGCTGATGTATATCGTTTTTTTTGCTATTGTAAATAACTTGTAGCCAGCTAGATATTAGTTTCCAGTTAGGATTAGTCTAGGTAGAACAATGGAGGTCGTCAACAACAACTCTGGCAAGACTGTTTATACATGTGATGCGCTCCTCGGTTTCAAAGACTGAGTTGTAGCGCCGCCAAAGAACCTCCCGGCCAAGATTAAGACTCACAGAAGGAGAGCACTAAGTATGGGACCATATTATCTACCGTGAGATAAGCTAACACATGTGTTGACTGTTCACATCCCACCGAGCACAGTGGTGGCACAGGCGAGTGACGCCATCCACTCCACGGACACCGGACTTCGGACAAAACACCCAGATGCACTCAACCTCATCAATGGGGACTTCAACCATGTTAAACTCCACAAGACCCTGACAAACTTCACCCAGTATGTGGCATGCAATACCAGGCAAAACAAAGACACTGGACCTGCTGTATGCTAATATCAAGGAGGGATACAGTTCCACTTGGCAGCTGGCAGCACCGTTTCAGCACCTCTCCCTGAAGCTGGAGAGGGTGCCCCAGCTCTGGAAGACCTCCTGCATTGTCCAGGTGCCCAAGAGGGGATGCCCAAGGACCCTCAACGATTACAGGCCAGTCGCTCTGAAGTCACACTGGTCCTGCAACACCTCAAGCCCCTGGTGCATGACTCCCTGGACTCCCTGCAGATTGTATACCAGGCAAACATCGAGGTGGAGTATGCCATCATCTACATGCTCCACATAGCCTACACGGAGAGGCCGCGCAGCTCCGTGAGAATCATGCTCTTCGACTTCTCCAGCGCCTTCAACACCATCCAGCCTTTACGGCTAGCGAAGAAGCTCACGGTGATGCAGCTGGAGCATGACCTGGTGGTCTGGATCACTGATGTACTGGTGAGCAACACAGGTGCCCCTCAAGGAACGGTGCTGTCACCCTTCTTGTTCACCCACTACACCTCTGACTTCTGCCATAACTCGAGTGGGTGCCACCTACAGAAGTTCTCAGATGACTCCTCCATTGAAAGTTACATCGCATACGACAATGAGGACGAGTACAGAGCCCTGGTGGAGATCTTTGTAGAGTGGAGCGACAGCAACCACCTCCAACTCAGCAAGACCAAGGAGCTGGTGGTGAACTACCGGAGAGGCAAGAAGAGCTCCCCCCAACTGCCAATGCCATCCGAGGGGATGAGGTGGAGATGGAGACATGCAAGTTCCTTGGAGTACACCTGAACAACAAATTAGACTGGTCGGATAACACGGAAGCCCTCTATAGGAAGGGACAAAGCAGGCTGTTCTTCCTGAGGAGACTCGGACATTTCTTCGTGCCAGCAGCCATCAGGCTCCACAACCATGGTCATGGACTGCTGCCAGCAGCTGCAGAACTCGAGAACTATTAGGAATGTCTGACCACTAAGTGTGTCTGACTCTTAATCACCAAAACCTGCACGGACTGACTATAACATATGATGTGTATCATGCCAGTTGTTAGGGTACAACTACAGACCCTCACTTGCACCTTGTGTATACTGTTTATTTTTCTCTGATTTTTATATTCAGATTTTATGTTATTGACTATATTTATGTCTTTCTTCTATTACCCTGCCCATACCAGGTAATGTCAGTAATGGAATATCTTATGTTATTTATTCATAGCTGTGTGAAGCTGATGTATAGCTGATGTATAGTTGGTGTAGAGCTGCGGGAAGCTGTGTGATTCACTGTGTTGTCATTGGTTCTGTATTGTTATCATCATCGAACCTTTTTTTTAGACCATTGAGGTTTTTCTGAGATTTGTCTATGATCATAGAATTTGTATTTGTAGGCATCAGACATCTAAAGCTGATGTCCTACCGTTGCATATATTAAATATGTTTGCGACACTGAACTAGAATGATCTGTCTCCTTGTATTTGTGTGTTCACACCAAAAGGTGCAGCACCCAAAACAATTCTTTGTATTCTGTACCCTCTGCCTCTAGGTGGCGCTGTTGGACTTTGGAGCAACCAGAGAATTTGACCAGAGCTTCACTGATCTTTACATTGAGGTACTCAACCTCTACTGTCTTTAAATGTGAATGAACACAACACTAACTTACAATATTTATGTAGCAGGGTGGATTATCCCTGCTTCGTGGGAACTGTGGTGCACGGTCACTAGGTAGCGAGACACAGTAGAACTCTGGCTAGCTGCACCTCCGTCTTTGGGGTCAGGAGCGTCAACCGGAGGCTGGCAGTGGGGTGTATGAGGCCCAGGATTTACAAACCTAGTCCGGTACTCTGGTCTTCCTCCCTCTCTCTTGGGCAGTCAGCAGTACTCCCCAACACGCCCTCACTCTCCCCAATTGTCCCCTTAGCACCCCCCCACACCTAATGACCGAATGGTAAATAAATAACTTTGTTCCCCCCGCAAGCAGTACCCTCCCTCATTAACACCAGAAACCTTACAGTGGAAAAGGGAAGGTTGAATAGGAAGGGGTTAATAATAGATATATTACCCGCATCAAAGGGTTAGGATTAGGCTCAATAAAAGACACACACACCGTGCTCCCATCAGTCTGAGTATTATTATATCATTGGCCTAGTTACACCATAGCTACGTCTGGTGATTATTGCACCATGGTTATTGTTAAACAATAATTACAGTCTGATCATTAGATGATTACGCTCTAGGCACCAAGTGCTCTCGTTGTACCCAGACTATGTGCGGCCCACGTCTGGGCTAGACATAATATCAATACCTTCCCTAAGGGTTTACATATACTGCTCTACTCCGTAATATGGGGAAAGAAGGGAGGACATAGGGGAGGAATAACAGGGTTCACTGAATGGGAAAATATTATTACACCAACACGGTATCACACTCAAAAGAAATAATCAGAAAACAAAAGAGTGGGCCCACAAAATACCAGTAAAGTCCTATCTTAATGCCGGCATGTATTGTTTGGGGTACCCCTATGGAATGGTAGTAGCAACGTTACTTTCGCCTGCAGGCTGCACCACACTGTATACTGTATAATAACTCGGGAGCATCAATGCCCATTTGTACTCATCCGAAATGGCCGCCTCGCCACGCCACTGTTGTCCGGAAAGCAAGATGGCGTCAAACGCTCTCGGTGAGGATGTTAGCAGGCGGAGCTGGCAGAGAGGCAGCGCCGGCTGAGAGCGTGTGCTGAGCGATGACGACCCCTGCTGGACGGGACGAACTCCCGTAGGCTGCATGCAGCCGGGTGCAGGTCTGATTGAAGGCAGCCGGAGCAGACTGATTGCAGGCAGCCGGGTGCAGATCTGGTTGAAGTCAGCCGGAGCAGCCCGGTTGTTGGCCCACGCTCGTCTCTGGGCTCGCACTCTATACCGCACACAGTAGCTACTATAACTCTATTGTTAAGGACTTTGATACTTGGTTAGCCGCACGTTACTTATACCGCACACAGTAACTATTATAACCCGATTGTTAGTGCCTGGCTCTGTACTAATTGTTCACACAATATGAATACAATTCTATTCTGGGCAAGCAGGTTAGTGCCCTCCTCCTTAAACTCAGACAGAAGCACTTTGAACTAAGTGATAAACCAGACAGACTGTTGGCTAGGCAGCTGAGGGGTGTACAGGCCAGCCAGGCAGCTTGCTGACTAACCCTAAAGACATAAATGACCGTTTTAAAGAATTTTATACTGGCCTTTATACCTCTAGATGCCATGCCCCAGACTCTGAGGTTGAGAGCTTCCTGGACAATATTGATATGCCAGTGCTTAGTTATAAGGCAAGGGATGAGCTAGATGCTGATTTCAGCCTGCAGGAAATAACAAGTGCAATAAAGTCTTTCCCTAGCGGGAAGGCCGCTGGCCCGGATGGGTATGGGGCGGAGTTTTATAAAGCTTACAGTGACATTTTGGCCCCTCTACTTCTTAGAATGATTCAACATTCTATCACTAATAATGTCTTCCCTGACTCCCTTTACGAAGCAAATGTGTGCCTTTTACTCAAGAAAGGTAGGGATGGGACTGATCCAGCAGGGTTCCGGCCTATAAGTTTGTTAAATTTTGACCAAAAGACAGTTGCCAAGGTGTTGGCCACTAGGTTGGCTCAGCATGTCGGATCTCTCGTCCACTCCGACCAAACGGGATTCATTCCTGGCAGGCTTGCTTTTTCTAATATTCGGAAATTACTAAACATATTGTACTCTAACCAAAGAAAGGACACTAAGCCTGTGATCATATCACTTGACGCTGAAAAGGCATTCGACCAGATCGAATGGAAATATATGTTCAGTGTCCTCCAGCGCTTTGGTTTCGGTGACAGGTTTCGTTCTCTTATTGGAATGTTGTATGCTCATCCCAGAGCTTCCATTCTTACCAATTCTGATAGATCTGACTCCTTCCCACTCCATCGCGGCACCCGACAAGGATGTTGTATTAGTCCCTTACTGTTCAATTTAGCCCTCGAACCCCTGGCTATCAGTATCAGGAGTCATCCCAACATCACAGGAATAAAGTTGGGAAAGTATGAGAGCCGTATTTCGCTATATGCGGATGATGTGGTCCTGTATCTTGCTGATCCTGCCTCCTCCGTCCCATGCCTCCTAGATTTAATCAGGCAGTTTGGTACTTTCTCTGGTTACTCCATTAACTGGGAGAAAAGTGTGTTCATGCCCATCTCAGGGAGCCTAGACTCTTCCTTTACTGACAGCTTACCCTTTAAAATAGAATATGACCACTTCACCTATCTGGGAGTAGTTATACCAAAGGATCCCAAACTCCTATTTAAACTGAACTTTGGTGAAATGGTCTCAAAATTGAAGAAAAATATGGAGAGGTGGAGAATTTTGCCAGTGTCTTTGGTGGGGCGTGTGAATGTCATAAAAATTGTGGTTCTCCCCAGGTTCCTTTACCTTTTTCAGAGCGTGCCTATTTTTTTGACTGCCTCTTTCTTTAAACAGATAGACACTATACTTCTGCCATTTGTCTGGGGCTATAAAGCACATCGTATTTCAAAAGCACACTTGCAGAAGCCAAAGCATATGGGGGGGCTGGCCCTGCCGGTATTCCAGCACTATACTACTGGGCTGCTAATGCAAGGGCCATGACCTTCTGGCAAGATTACTTCATAGGTGATGCTACAGTAGCCATGGACGCCCCCAGGTGGCTAGACATGGAGGCGCATGTGAACCTAAAAAGCTCTCTTCCTGCAATGTTATTTTCTAAGTGTGATACGATTAATAAGATGGCTCTCAACAATTTTATCCTTCGGAACTCACTGAGAATATTGAGTCAAATCAAAAAGGTTTTCAAAGTACCTTCAACCTCGGCATATGCTCCAATATGGTCGGATAACACGGAAGCCCTCTATAGGAAGGGACAAAGCAGGCTGTTCTTCCTGAGGAGACTCGGACATTTCTTCGTGCCAGCAGCCATCAGGCTCCACAACCATGGTCATGGACTGCTGCCAGCAGCTGCAGAACTCGAGAACTATTAGGAATGTCTGACCACTAAGTGTGTCTGACTCTTAATCACCAAAACCTGCACGGACTATAACATATGATGTGTATCATGCCAGTTGTTAGGGTACAACTACAATCTGATATTGTTTTTTCACTATGGAAGGGAAAGGGACTGGCCACTATTAAAGATCTATATGTTGATCGTCACTTTGCCTCATTTAACAAACTTAAGTCTAAGTTTAATCTTACAAGCTCACACTTCTTTCGTTACCTGCAGGTTAGAAATTATGTCCGCAGTAATATCCCAGACTTTGAGACATGTCCTGCTGATTACCAGTTTTATAATCTCATGAGCCGATCACCAGTTTCAAAACACCTGATCTCTGATTTTGTTTCATATTTCTCTGTCCAATCTATGGCTTCCTCCGACCACATTAAAGATGTATGGTCCACAGAGCTTAGTATGGAAATCTCTGATGAGATGTGGGAGGAGGGACTTAGCAGGATACATAAATGTTCTATTAATGCCAGAGTCCAACTTATACAGTTTAAGGTCATTCACAGACTACATTACTCTAAAACCAAACTGCATAGAATCTATCCCTCTGTATCGCCTATCTGTGATCGTTGCATGTCCGCAGAGGGTAATCTTTCACATATGTTTTGGTTTTGTCCCAAGCTATTTAAGTACTGGGTAGACATTTTTGACTGGTATACCAAGGCGTACAAAAGAGAGATTGCCCCAGACTGCCTTCTAGCTTTACTCGGCTGTTCAGCTAACACTGCAGAATTACCTTACAATGAGCAGGAGGCCCTGATGTTTGGTATGGCTGTGGCCAAAAGAATTATCCTGAAGGAATGGAAAGACACGTCGTCTCCAAATTTTAAAAGATGGCTCACTGAGATGGTCTCCTCTCTGCAGCTGGAAAGCATTCGTCACAGTAGGTCTGAGACCTTGAACAAATTTGAAATTATATGGGGTCCCTTTTTGGAATGCTTAGCTAGAACATAAGTGCTTCTCAATGTCCTCCTGTGTATTTTCTGTACTATGTATTGGTGTTGTCAGGATAGTGGAATTTCGAGCTTCGATGCGATACCTTTTTCGATACCACAGGGAAAAAGGTTCAATCTTAAATTATAATTTTTTTTGATAGGTTTTGCTTCTGTTGCTGGTTGGTTCTCCTCAGCTTCTCTCTGGTACTGTAGGAGAGGATAGATATGGCACTTTTGAAACCCTTTGTTTATCTTTAGATCATACATTTGGAAATAACTGTTCATCTCACTTCAATCGTTTTTTGTTGCAGAGCATGGTGTTTTCTCAGGCAGACGGATGTAAACACTGGTCTGTGTTGCATGTGCCTGACGGGCTGAACTGTTTGTATTGCAGTCATGTTCCGACTTAACTGAATGCACATGTGTGTGTGTGGACTGCTGTAGGCTACTATTGCGGGTATTGAAGTGAACAATGCAACTTCCTTTTTTTTTATCTTTTTTTATAAATGATTAGGTGTCGATATTTCGGGAAATGAGTATTGAAACAGTTTTGGGTATTCAGAATCGATATGTGTAGATGTTTCGATATTTTCGACAACACTACTATGTATGTGTGTATATATATATATATATGTATGTGTATATATGTCAGAGAATCAGCCCCTTGCGTCCTTAGTGTATAGCATATGACATGGTGTATGTTTGTTCATTGATGTGACAGTGTCTGGCAACATACTGTTTGTGTTCTTTTTATTTATTTTTTATTTTCTTTGTTTGTGATTTGTCTTGATGTGTGTTTGTGAAACTATAAAAGCTGAAAATAAAATATTATAAATACACACTATCGCTGGTACTGCTAGGATATCGTGTCCACTAGCAAGTACTTCCTATCACCCGTTGCTATCTCACGGGGCCCTCTGGCATAACTTCTGCAACAGGGCTCTCCAGAGCCCCCATCCGTCGCGACTGTTTGTGTTCAAGTTCACTGCCGAAGAGGTTCTCTTTCCGTCTTCCGCTCCCATATATCACGTTCCATCTCTCTCCAACACTCTCTGTCAGACACCGCCCCCTGCTGGTCCCGCCTACGTCACACAGGGAAGGATGTTGATTATGGTCCAGCGATACTGTGTATAGTCCATACTTCAGTCGATAGAAGGAAGAGAAACTCATATCATTGCTCGTGGGAATATCAATGATGTCTTTGTGTACAAAGGGAATATAAAACACCAGTCAGCAGTTCTGAATAATATACAATATTTTCAGGCTGCTACATTTAGATAATAAAGTTTTAAAACATTGTTCTTCTGAAAACTTAAAATGGTGTTATATAGTTATGTTTATATTATGTTGTTTGTAATTATGTTTATATTAGGTCTGTCAATATTAACATTATATTATATATATATCATTGGCTGCCACGCTGTTTCCGGGATATGGCTATGCGCTGCCACGCATTAAACCAATGGAGTCCGTCACCTTGTTTGCAGGGCTATAACTATATTCTATATAACTTATTAGATTAATTTGAAAACCTTAACTTTCTAAAATAATAACACAATTTATCACATTACCTTTTTTGACCCCAACCGCTTCCCATAGCGTTGACATCCAGCTGGATAATGCAAACCGGGAGGATAATACGTGACCAGACATCCCCTGACTGTCTTATTACATAATACAAAGTTTCCTAACTGGCTTTTGGATTAAACGTTGTATAAACTATGCAGTATTGAGTGGTCTTCCCCAGCTAAGCAACAAGTACTAAGTAACGTTACACAGGTGAAGCTAGGCTATGCTGATGTTGTATGAATGTGATCTGGTTTCATGTTGTATGCATATTTGTGTTGCAGATCATACGTTCGGCAGCAGAGGGCGATAGAGAGATGGTTTTAAAGAAATCCATTGTGATGAAGTTTCTCACCGGATACGAGACTAAGGTTAAACCATCTGTCTGTCTGTCTATCTACCTGTCTATCTGTCTATCTACCTGTCTGTCCGTCCGTTTGTCTGTCTACCTCATATTTACTCAACCGCACTCTCTCTCTCTCTCTCTCTCTCTCTCTCTCTCGCTCTCGCTCTCGCTCTCTCTCTGTCTCTCTCCAGGCGATGATGGAGGCCCACGTGGATGCTGTTATGATCCTTGGCGAGGCCTTTGGATCCATCAAGCCCTTCGACTTCGGCGCCCAGTCCACGACGGAGCGAATCCACAACCTGATCCCTGTGATGCTCAAACAGCGGCTGACCCCGCCCCCAGAGGAAACCTATTCGCTGCATCGTAAAATGGGCGGGTCTTTTCTGATCTGTTCTCGGTTGGACGCCAAGTTGGCGTGTAAGGATATGTTTCAGAACATATATGATAAATACTGGGAAGGCCGTGTTCGGCCTTCTGAATCAGCATAAGTCAATCATCAAAGGTGTGGGTTTTAGCCATAGATAGACAGAGTTCAACTCTCTTACCACCTTTCAAACCTGGTTCTAGTTCTGGGCTGGTGCTGGTACTGGTTGGCAGTTTTGTTCCGTGTTAACCTTCTAAGAACCTGTTTTGCTTTTCCACATCAGAGAGTCACGCCATGACAACATAGGTTTGTATACGTCTCTGAAATTTGCTTGGAAAAATTATCACTTTTGTGATAATATCAAGACCAGGCTGTTTTGTGTCTGTCTTTAACCCTTTCACTACCAAAACGGTTAACCCTTTCACTGCGACAATTCACAGAAGGTTAACCCTTTCACTGCCACACGACAGCCTGTTAACCCTTTCACTGCCACATGACAGAAGGTTAACCCTTTACTATCACACATAGTGTGATAGTAAAGGGTTAACCTTCTGTCGTGTGGCAGTGAAAGGGTTAAGGCTCCTGGTTACCAATAAGTGTTGATTAGCTTCCTGACAGCCAACAGCTGCGCAGCGTTTCCTCAACATTTTCTCCTGTCTTGTAGCTTTGTAGCTCCGAGTCCACGACGGAATGAATGTTTCCTTCCGTATATGTGGTTGGAACGGTGGGTGTGTAGTTTTGACATCACCAAGTTACGGAAGTCCAACCGGCTCGTTTTAAAAGGTACGGTTTCTGAATACGGGCTGCATGCATTTCTCTGGACTGAACATTTTGATACTTTCACAGTATTTATATACTGTAGCACCTAGACGTGCTTTAAAATCAAAAACATTTCTAGGACATGGGACGTTTAAAGGAATGTGTTCTCTCCTCCTCTATCGTTTCCACAGTGATTTTTTGTTTGTTGTTTTTTTTTCTTTTTTTTTTGCTCAGTTTCCGATATAATAGAAGGTGAAACAATGGTAACGGCCCAGTCAGCCATATCTTCCATCAGGCTGACACCAGGTTGTGGTGGGTTTTATTTGACAGGAATTCGATCGGAATGTTGTGTCATTAAGATTGTTTTGCGTAAGAAAGATTGTATGAAATTAAAATGTATAATAACTTGTATAACTGTTCAAACAAAGGTTGGCCCATGATTTCTGCTTTGACCATATTTGACAACTTAAAAAGTATATTTATGGGGGAATTTCCTTTTTAAGCAGTAACTGTCTCTTAAAGGTATAATCCATGATGCCATCATGTAGCAGCGGCCTGAATGTGTGTTTATTTATTATTGTGTGAATATTGAATAATGACATCATATGTTGTGTGTGAATCTTAAAACAAGGTGCCTGTAGTCTCTTTCTGTTTCAGATCACCTTTCAATTTTATAATCACTATCTGGGGAAAATAAAGTCTGATTCCACACTGTTTGTGTGTCTCTGGTGTGTGTGTGTGTGTGTGTGTGTGTGAACAGGATATTAAGGATCAGCTCTGGGCTGTAGCTGTAGACTTCCTTATATAGTCTTGTTCAACAGAGTCTGCTGGAGCTCGTAGGAGGAGCCTGGGAAAAGACATTCACACACATGCACACATTATATATATAAACACACACACATATATACACACATACTGTATATACACACACTGAGACAAACGGATGCACACACAAGGTACACAGTCACACCAAAATATACTAATACATAAACCACACACATTGTCTCTATCACTGTGTCTCCTTTTCTCCCCTCTATCTGTATCTTTCTCTCTGTATCTATCTGTCTCTGTGTCTCTTTCAGCCTGAAATAACTTTTATTTGTGTAAGTAGGCCATTGATTAGGATAGAAGCACTAGCTACAGTAGCAGCACCTCCAGATTAACAGCAGGTGTCGCTGTTGTACATACTCATGTCTGTTACTACAGGCTGAGGGGGTTCCCAATTCGCTTTATTCACCTCGTCGAGTTTGATGTAATGTGAGTTATGGATGTGGAAGTGTTCACTTCAATATTAAAACATGGCTATAAAGAGACCACATTTGAAGTAGTCAAAACAACACACTATCGGGAGTCAAAACAGTCAATACACAGAGTCGGAACAATATGAATGATCTTTATTGTCACAAGAATGGTACGTCATTTAAAATGCAGCCCTAGGTGCTAACAGTCACACAGTCATAGATAATAACAACACAGTATTAAAATAATAAAGATAAGAGTGAGACATAATAGACATAAACAGGGGGGGTATAAAAGAAAATTGCACTATTCCCTTGGTGTTGTGTGTCAAAACAGTCCGAATGCACTGAGTCAAAACAAGCAGCAGGGATGCTCGATATTGGCTTTTTTACCGATACCGATATTGTCCAACTCTTAATTTCCGATACCGATATCAACCGATACCGATATATGCAGGGTCCCCCCCCCCCCCCCCCAAAAAAACTGAATAATGTCAGGTAATTAACATTACATTGATTGATTGATTGATTGAAAACTTTATTAACAGATTGCAGAATGGGTACAATACAGTACAGCTCAATACACACAATTGTTAAGGGGATGCAGACCAGAGAAAGACTTTCGTCTTGTTTACATCAGGGTCCCCCATTTTCAATTCATCAGGACATATGACATACATGACATACAGATAGTCAGTACTGCTACATCTATACATTTATGACATACCAGATTTGCAAATACAGTACTGTTTGTGATACAGAAGGAGTCAGGAAAAGGGAGTATATACATTTGACGTAGAAACTGTACATTGGAGGAGGTTGGGTGGGGGGGGTTGGGTACACTGGGATATTGACAACCATATACTGGGTAATCTACATTGGAGGTGGTTGGGGGGGGGGGCACACTGTATAAACAAGCAAAACTGTACATTGAGGGGGGGGGGAGACACTGTACAAACAAACAAAATTGTACATTGGACTATTGACAACCATACTAGGTAAATGACTGTACATTGGAGGGGGTTGGGTTAGGATATTTACAGGGGCCAGTGTTGAATTGCAGTCTCCCGTAGGTGTCCCTTGAGAGAGGTTTTGAAAGTGGGTAGTGATCCACATTCCTTTACAGCTTTGGGTAGGGCGTTCCACATTGATGTGGCATAATTGCGAAACGTGTTTAGTCCCTTATTTGAGCCGAATCTGGGTTTAACATGATTTGTGGAGCTCCCTCTGGTGTTGTGATCGTGGTATTCACTGACCTTTGGGAAGTATTTTGACATGTACCTGGGTACCTTGGTCGTGTAGTGTATCTTGTAGACCAGGCCCATTGCAAGTTGCTGTACTCTGTCGTCTACTCTAAGACATATGTCTTGTTGTGGAATTAACATAACATTATGCATACTTTTGACAATAAATAATAATACAAATAATTTGAAAACCGATGCCGATATTTTCTGATATCACATTTTAATACCAATATCGGCCGATAATATCGGACATCCCTAGTCAGGGGCGGACCTAGCACATTTGGCGCCCTAGGCGAGCTTCACCACTGCGCCCCCCCCCCCCCCCCCCCCCCCCCCCCCCCCCAAAAATCAAAACATCTTAACCCTTTCACTGCCGCGCTACAAAACGGTTAACCCTTTTCACTGCGACAATACACAGAAGGTTAACCCTTTCATGACCTTCGGTTGTGTGATAGTAAACTCTGTCGTGTGGCAGTAAACTCTGTCGTGTGGCAGTGAAAGGGTTAAGAGTTATACAGTAAAGTACTGCACCTTTATTTTTTACAAACAAGAGCTAAGAATAAATGTAGAGTGCACACTAAAGAATTAAAACAAATAAACAACTTAGCTAACTAATAACAATAACAAACAATAAAAGAATGTGCAAATTAGCTTTCAAAGAAAATTAAGAAGAAATGTAAAGTGCACACTAAAGAATTAAAACAAACAACTTAGCTAACAATCAATAATAATAATAACAATAACAAACAATAAAATAACATGCAAATTTGCTTTAACACTTTGGCGACCACTGGGCTTAGTCTAATTTTGTACAACTATATCTTATGCTTTATAGTGTTGCTATCTGTCCATTCTCATTGTCAATTGAGTTCATAAACCGTCCCTTCAAAATGGCTTAAAGAAAAAAAAATGCATCGGTAGGTTGTCATTTTATAGCGCTTTATCGCAGATTTTGTCTCATATATTTTCTGGAAAGCTAGTTATGGAGCTAATGGCTACTAACGTTATATTCAACGGCATTTCCGTTTTATATATGCTAATGAAATAACTCAAACTGCATATGATCCGGGCTGTCCCAGAGCATGTATGCATGAAAGGGGGGGCGGGGGACGTCGTTTAGTTTTTTTTTTCTTTTTTTTAGTACAATATTTTTATTGGGTTTTACAGTACACATTTCAGGTTTTCATTGTCGTCAGTTATTCTTAATTCCTTTTCTCCACAAGATTATACGTATACCCACATACCCCCTCCCCCCTCCCCTTTTCTCTCTCTTAGCATCTTTGATTTTGTTTTTACTGTTCTCATACAGAAATAGTACGTACATTCATTGGTACCTCAGGCTTCTCGGGGTGACAAAACCCGAGCGGCTCGAGGCAGCAGACGCCGCTGAATTAGTGACTTTTTCCCCCAATCGAGAGCATCCTGACTGGCAACATCACCTCCTGGTTTGGGAATAGCACTGCACAAGACCGTAGCTGACTACAAAGAGTGACACGTTCAGCCGATTGGAGGGGGGCTTCCCACCCTCCAGAACATTTACAACAAGCGGTGCAGGGGGAAGGCTAAGAGAATCATCAAGGACTCCAGCCACCCAAACAACTGCCTCTTTGAACTGCTGCGGTCAGGCAAGCGATACCGGAGTCTTAAGGCGAGCACAGAAAGACTCAGAAGGAGCTTCTATCCCCAGGCCATCAGGCTGCTCAACGAACAATAAACACTATGCAGCAACCATCAAATGCACACAGCACACACATCCACACGCACACACTCACTTTAAACGGGCAACTCACTGCAGCACCCACTTTACACACTTTAGAACACCTAAACACACTTTACACTTTATATTTATTGGTAAAGGATTTGCACTACAACTCGCACACCTTACTGTAAATTGTACCTAAATTGTACCTCATCCCATTTCTGCTCTGCACTATATAGTATTGTATATTAGTACATTGCATAGTATATTGTATATTGTATGGTAACTCAGTTACTTCTATTCTGCATCGAACATTGTACATATGTCTATACTGAACACTGTGACCTCTATTTTTACTTCTATTTTACATGCTATACTATTTTATTTCATACTATCTTGTCTAACACAGTATCTGGAGTGAAACAGTAAGAAGCATTTTGTATAAAAGTATTCTGTACTTCTGTATGACAACTATTAAAGAAACTTGGAAACTTGGAAACTGTGGTCCCCTCTATACCCCTCCCCGGCCCTCTCATATTTTGTGCCTAAATAAAAAGTCCCCTTAAAGGGGGACTGTATTTTTTGGCCAAACAAACTGTGTGTTTCTTCACCAATACATATGATGAGGCTGCGAAATGTGAATCTGCATTGTTTACATTGAGGGATGAGTTACGTTCGTGTTATGAGATTAAGCAAGGTCTGCAAGCATACACTCAGTCATAGAAAGGTTCTATCTTAGCCTGACGCTCCACATGCAGGTAGAAGCTGGTTGTATGATCTGTTGCTTACACAAAGTAATGTTGATCCACAACACTGTTGTGTTAGTTGCAGTAATACTCGTATACACACGTTCCACGGCCTAGCCGTTATACTCTCTGTCAGTGTTTTTTCTATGTACAACATAGAATGCGGGTGTAGGATTCACACACACACGCGACTTGGTTTTGTTATAAATCCTGTTCACAGTCTGTGGGTAGCGTGCATTGTATTAGCTTACGCTATGCATTAGCGTTCTACCAAATGTCTCAAATGCTACAGTTGTTATGGTGTGTAGGGGTAAAGGGTTTTTTGTGAGGGGGTGCCGAATAAACCCCTCCTTCCCACTTGATTGGTCGAGGGGATTTTTTCTCATCTCCTGTTGAGCCAGTCAGGGCCAAGCCGTTCAACGACTTGGCGGGGGAGGGGGGGGGGGAAGGGTTGTCCTGACGCGGCTCCTATTACAAACAGGAGTTGTGTGCAGGGTTTCCCCCCGTCATAGCATATACGTTGCTATGACGACGGCTTCCGCGAGTTAGATCTTTACGTAAGGTCTGTGGTGTCAAAGTGTCGGGTTAGAGCGTAGGGCTTACGGGTCTGCTACGCTCGATTTTATGTGTAAACTTGAGTCAGTTGGTCACGTGACTCACAGTTGCCATGTCTTTTTCATACTACGACTCATGTGGGAAGGCTTTCTGGGGATTTTCGGTCTAAACCCTCTAAATAAGGGGTGACTGGATGTAAAAATATAAACAGTTTTTACTCCCGGCTGTGCAGATTGGGTTTTATGCTGTTGATGCTTCCTTCTTTTTTATTAAAAGGAGTTGGGGTTAGGGAGCATCACACCCCTCTTGTCGTTCCCCTGGGCGCCTTGGGGATTCAATGAAAGGTCTAAATAGCCTGTTTATTGATGTGGATATGCCCGATGCACACATAGTGCTAGCTCAGGGTGTTCTGTTGAACATCAGGCGACTGACTGGCGTGCCTTGGTTGCTTGGGGTTAAAACAGCGTTTTTATAAAGCAACTGGGATGGGGGTTTTTTCCTCTTCCGACGACCTATGTTGGTTGTCGACGGATTCTCGTTCATATCTGGGGGATGATGACGGAATGGATCTGAACATATGTAGAGGGGTCTCACGCCCTGGGGGTGGGCCACCGGGCGCGGTTCGCACCGAACGGCTGGGTGGCGCCTTCTTTTCATGTTTTAAGGTCAAACACGCATATCTGCCCCTTCTCTTGGAGTAGGCATGTCGGCGTGGTTAGGGCACGGGACTGGTTCTGGTCACGCTGGTCCGGATCAGTTAAACCCGTTGTCTGCCGGGGATGCAGATCTGCTGTTCTGGTACCCTGAGGGACTTGGGCTTTTTCCAGGGGGAGAAATGCCAGGTCGGTCCGGGTGTCACAGGGTTAGGCGCTATGGAGACCCTTGTTGGGTACGTTGTACTCTGCACTGACGTAATGGCTTACGGCCGTGCCAACCTGTACACGCCCGATCTCGTCAGATCTCGGCCGCTACGCAGGTTGGTCTTGGTTAGTACTTGGTTGGGAGACCTCCTGGGAATACCAAGTACGGGGTGCTTGGGGCTGGTTCTCCATTCTTTTCGCTCTTCTCTTACGCATGGCGAAGAGGGGCCTGTTGGGTTGGTCTTTGACCTCCTCGGGGGACCCTGTGCTCCCCGTATCGCCGGGCCCGGTCCGAAGTAATGTTTCGTTGACCCGTAGGCCTGGGATAACCCTGTTGGAAACTGAAACACTTGTACTGCGGTAGTGCCCGCAGGTACGTTTTGGAGTTTTTTCTTGAGGGGTTATGGGACCAACCACTGCATAGGGTAACGACTGGGTGGTTGGTTCTCTGGTGTGTTGGAGCAGAGTCAACTCCCGGGTTGCCCGGTTGAGTGTGCCCCTGCACGTTCATGACGTCTGCCAATCGTGTCGGCCTTCGCTGCCTCATTAAGGGAGGCTTTGTCATGGTGATCAACAACGCCAGCATACGCCCCTTCCGCCGGGGCGGCTGTTTTCAGCTGACCCCTCTGGCGCCTGTCTCATCCGCAGTGCTCCAGGCTCGGGTTACAGCCTGTTGCCTGGTTTCCCCGGTGCGCTGCCTGCTTCCGTGGTAAGCCTTTTTTGGTGCTTACGGCCATGCTGACTACCTGTGCTGCAGGGTCAGTGTGCCAGGCGGTGTGCTATTGGGGGGACAGGGCCCGCTCTTGTGAGGGGCCTTGTCCGAATACGCTGGCGATGTGGGGGGCGGTGTCACTAAGTGACCACCTGGTGGGGTCTTGATGCTGGGCATCATGGACCTCTCCGGGCCCCCGTTTTCCAGGGGATCCAGTCCCTTTGGTGGGTCTGGGTCTTCCTTCGCGCTCCGCTGCTACGGCCTTGCCACGGGGTTGGGTTTGCTCTTGACCCCATGATTTCTGGGGGCAGTGACGAGGTTGTTCCTTCCGTTCGTTCCCGGGTGGCATGCGGGTTGTGCGTGTGTGTAGTCGTGGGGTCAGGCCACGGTCTGCTCACCCTGTGCGTTGAGTTGCTTGAGTGCCTCTTCGCACGGTCGGGTCCGTTGCCCTCCCGTGATCCTCCAATAGGGGGGGTACCCTCCATTAGGGGGGGTCGGGGGGGCTCGGTCCTCCCTGATCTGATGGTTGTGGGGGGCCTCAGCGGGGTGTATTTGTCGGCCGATGGCTCTCGCTCGGCCTCCCTTTGTGCGGAAGTGACACCGAGCGAGAGCCGTTACGATACAGAACGATAGGTTATATATATATATATATAAGTTCTGTTAGTAATGGTGACGCTCGGCGTCCTATGCCGCTGCAGCCCTTGATCTCACCTTGTGGTGAAAGCTTGGGAAGGAGGCGAGTAGGTGGCCACACACCTGCTTATGAAGGTAAGCTGATGGGGGTGTGGTCAGACGAATACTGGGATATAAAGGTACATTGTGGAATTTTATTCAGTGCGCGTGCACAAGCGAGGTACAGTGCGGAAGTGACGCCGAGCGTCACCATTACTAACAGAACTTGGTTATAGTTATAACCTATCGTTCTGTGTAGAACCCCACCCTAACTAAGCAGGGATAATTGACCCTGTTACATAAAGATCACACACACAGTCACACACACACATTTAATTAGCTGGTATTGTGGTGCTGTCAGCCAGTGGCTCTGTGGGCTGGTTACCACGGTAACCACATCTCATTGGCTGACTTGAAAAATAATGAATGTAATTGGTACCAGCTATTTTAAACTCTGCGACACACACACACGCACGCACGCACGCACGTTATGTAGGTGCCTCTCACCAGACCCACCGAGTTTTGTGATGGAAATCCCACAAAATCAAACGCTACAACATCTATCATGCTGTCCAGCCATCTATTCTAGGGGATGACCACTGGCCTGCTCTGGGAGCAAGGCATAAATCCTTGGCCTGCTCGACCCCCCTAAGATCAAGTACATGGTCCCCAGTGCCAGTAAACAACAAGAAGCACTATCCCACAACGCTTTCTGGTGTGGATGTCCTTGTGGACAATTCCACCACTCTCTCTGACAGAGATTAACTTTTTACTCCGGATCGTCTTCTCCCAAACTGCTCAGGCGCCTTCCTTCTCTCAACAAACGTGAGAAGTGAAACGTCATTACAACATTGTAGTCCCCCTGTTACCACTAACCAGCTAACTCCTTCATTCATTCCCACACACATCACCTCTACATTTACATTTACATTTAGTCATTTAGCTGACGCTTTTATCCAAAGCGACTTACAAGTTCTGTACGACAAGTCATCAGGAAGGGCACAACTCTATCAGCTTAGTAACAATGTTCATGACAGTAAGGTTAGTTAGGGTTAGATTTAAAAAATAAATTATTTCAGATAATGGTTGAAGAAGTGCGTCTTTAGTCGACGGCGAAATACACAGACTCTAGATATCCAGCTTACTATTCAATTCGTACCGTTACTGCCTCAAACCCACTGACAGCCCCACTAAAACCTTGTATAAAACCTAATATATGGTGTTGCTATGGATGATAGATGGATGGAGAATAGAACAAGCTAATAATTGGTATGTATATGCATATATATAAACACATATACATACATACATACATACATAGTAGCAATAGTATCTAAAGTATTTAACCCTTTCACTGCCACACGACAGAAGGTTAGCCCTTTACTATCACACAACCAACGGCGATGCTCCATCATTAGCATCATTAGCTCCGCAAATGCAGGACCAGGGCTGGCTGTATAGTGTGTGTACCTCGCTGAAAGATTGTCAGGCCCATTCATATGCGGATGACACAATTGTGCATTGTGTAGCAGACTCTATTCACCTGGCAATGAACAACCTGCAGCTTTCATTTAACTCCCTCCAAAAAGCCCTTATTGATCTCAATTTTTTTCTAAATGCAAATAAAACTAAATTCATGGTTTTCTCAAAATCCCGAAAGATATAGCAACAATACTATACCAATTTGCATATCTCTACTATAAATGGTTCAAATATCGATGGTCACAGCATATAAATATCTTGGGATCTGGATTGATGACAAAATGGTAAATGGCTGCATTTATATAGCGCTTTTATCCAAAGCGCTTTACAATTTGTTCCTCACATTTTACCCATTCACTCACACATTCAGACACTGATGGCAGAGGCAACCATGCAAGGCACATCGGGAGCTAAGTGATGGGGGGGGTTAAGTGTCTTGCTCAAGGACACTTCGACATGCTGCGACATAAACCTCCGGATTACCAGACGACTGCTCTACCTCCTCAGCCACTATTGCCACTGTTGCAAATTCACATTTAAACATCACATTGCGAATCTTGCAGGCAAATTGCGTCAAAAGATTGGATTTTTGTACAGAAATAAAGCCTGTTTCCCATTTACATGCAGGAAAAAGGATTGTTGAATCAACCTTCATGGCAGTTTTGGACTATGGGGATGTAACATACAGACATGCTGCAGCCTCCACACTCAGGCCTTTAGACTCTGTTTACCACTCAGCCCTGAGGTTTATTACTGGTGACAGCTATGGTCCTCTTTATCTGACAGACAAAATAATCATTGGTATTTGTTTATTTATAAAGCCCTACTTGGTAAATTGACACCTTATCTCTCATCTATGCTACTCTGGAACACTGGTCCACGTGTAACACACTCCAGTGATTGTTTAGTTCTTGAGGTTCCCCGAGCTAATCTTGGCAAGACTGCTTTCTATATGAGTGCAGCAGAATCATGGAATGTATTATAACGTGACCTAGAACCAGAGGCGAAGCGTCTGAACAGGCAAGCCAGGCAACTGCAGCGACCAACCCATTGTGCCTTAAACAATCAATGGATGATATGCAATGAAATGACAGTAGAGAACCCCCCTGTCACTCGTGTTTATAAAAAAGACCCTGACGTGAAACCGAAACATTGAGCCAGCATCAGGACCGACATGTAAACTTGTAAAAGAGTAATTATCTATCTGGAGCAGAAAAAAAGATGAGAAAGAAAGATGAGGAGGAGGAAAAAAGAAAAACAGACAGTGGTAAGTAGAGCAGAAAAGCTACTGATTAAGCAAATAACCGAATGCTGTTATTAGCCTTAGTATAGCCTTAAAAGGAAATTGCATGACTGTTGGGAACTAGGCTACACTGGCACACCTACTTCCAGTGAATGATGCTAAGCTAGGCTAATGGTGCGGCTGTTCCCTAAGCCTAATGCATGCACAGAGAAGAACAGGGTATGTATCTGCTTGTCTAACTCCAGGGTAGATGGCAAATAAGCAAATTTCCCAAAAAGTTGACGTGTTCCTTTAAGGACAGTCTTTGCAGCGGTTGAAGTTTGTTGTCAGAATGTTTGTGTTTTAGAATCCTGGAGATTTTGTGAGATTTCTGGAGCATGCCATTGGCTGACTCCTTCCTCCTAATAAGGAAATGTCTCTTCTCTAACCAATCAGCTTCTTGAAGGAACAATAATGATACACAACATTCCATCTCTCTCTCTCTCTCTCTCATACACACGCACACACACACACACACACCCATGGACACACACGCACACAATAGCTTGTTCTCCACAGTGAAACAGTGGGGTTTCAGCAGTCTCCTATAGCAACAACCGCAGCCACACCTTCTGAGCTGGAAGACAGTTCTGCTACCAACACAGTTAAATACACCTTACTACACTTAAAATAAGTTAAATTCACAGAACCTTACTACACTTAAAATAAGTAAAATTCACAGAACCTTACTACACTTAAAATAAATAAAATACATAGAACCTTACCGAACCGGTTCCGTACGTACCTCGGTTTTGAAGTCACGGTTCGGTATGGGTTTTCGGTACTGTGGGGGAAAGTTTGGCTTTCCATGTTCCACTCAGGGGTGATGTAGTGTGCACTATGCAGTTACTGTTAAGTAGGGCTGTCAATGAATATTCTATATTCAAATAATGAATCGACTTGTAAATATATATATATATTTTTTTTTTTGACCAAATCTTTTTATTTTCAATTTTTTCAAACATGAAACAACACAACTCACAACACTGATTAGACAAAAAGGTTGTCATCCAGTAAAAGTATACCAAATAAAATAAAATATATACTATAAAAAGTGCTTACCGAGCCCCCTCCACCTCCAGGCCCGACAACCGCAAGCCACAACCCCGGAGGGCCCACAGCCCGGCCCTCCCGCGAGCCAAAGCACCACGCCTCTTTAGTGCCTCGACCCGCAGAGACCCCGAACCGCGGCCCCCCCCAGTCCGAGCCCACGATCACCAGACCCAGATCAGAAGGGGGTCAGAAAATATACGTAGGATCAATATTGAATGAAAAGTAATAAACAAAACAAAAATCCAAAAAACACCGTAACCATCAACATACATGAATATTCGCTCGTCCCCCCGTCCCCCCCCACCCCACCCCTCTCGCCCCAGGACCCCAACGTGAGACATCAATATAATAGCTTATTCAGTACTCAATTTCCAGAGTCATATGCGTTCTTTTAGTTTTTCCACCACAGCCCACCAGACCGCGATATTGGCCTCATTAACGTAAGGTTATGAATATAACCCAGTTCTGTTAGTTATGGTGCGCTCAGCACCTAGTTGCACTGTACTTCACTTCGTGCATAAACACTGAATAAAAAATTCCACCATGTACCTTTACATCCCAACATTCGTCTGATCACAGCCCCTTCCGCTTACCTTCATAAGCAGGTGTGTGGTCACCTACTCGCCTTCCCAAACTTTCACCACAAGGCGAGATCAAGGGCAGCAGCGGCGTCCTAGGTGCTGAGCGCACCATAACTAACAGAACTGGGTTATATTCATAACCTTACGTTCTGTATCGTTATGGCTTGCTCAGCACCTAGTTGCACAACAGGGGCTGAGCGGAGCCATAGCCCGACAAATGTACCCCGCTGAGGCCCCCCACAACCATCAGACCGGGGAGGACCGAGCCCCCCCGACCCTCCCTAATGGAGGTTACCCCCCCTATTGGAGGTTCACGGGAGGGCGACGGATCCGACCGTGCGAAGAGGCACTCAAGCAACTCAACGCACAGGGTGAGCAAACCGTGGCTTGACCCCACGACTACACACACGCACAACCCGCATGCCACCCGGGAACGAACGGAAGGAACAACCTCGTTACAGCCCCCAAAATCACGGGGTCAAGAGCAAACCCAACCCCGTGGCAAGGCCGTAGCAGCGGAGCGCGAAGGAAGACCCAGACCCACTGAAGGGACTGGATCCCCTGAAAAAGGGGGCCCGGAGAGGTCAATGACGCCAGGCATCAAGACCCCACCAGGTGGTCACTTAGTGACACCGCCCCCCACATCGCCAGCGTATTCGGATAAGGCCCCTCCAAGAGCGGGCCCTTTCACCCCAATAGCACACCGCCTGGCACACTGACCCTGCAGAACAGGCAGTCAGCATGGCCGTAAGCACTCAAAAGGTTAACCAACGGAAGCAGGCAGCGCACCGGGGAAACCAGGCAACAGGCTGTAACCTGAGCCTGGAGCACTGCGGACGAGACAGGCGCCAAAGGAGTCAGCTGAAAACAGCCGCCCCGGCGGAAGGGGCGTATGCTGGCGTTGTTGATCACCATGACAAAGCCTCCATTAAAAAAAACCCACCCAGAGGGGTCGAGGCAGAGAAGGCTGACATGATTGGCAGACGTCATGAACATGCAGGGGCACACTCAACCGGGTAACCCGGGAGTTGACTCTGCTCCAACACACCAGGGAATCAACCACCCTCGTGGTACAGACGGTGGTTGTTCCTATAACCCCTCAAGAAAAAACTACCTGCGGGTATACACTGGCTATACCGCAGTACAAGTGTTTCAGTTTTCAAAAAAGAATTATCCCAGGCCTACGGTATCAACGAAACTTTACTTCGGACCGGGCCCGGCGGCACGGGAAGCACAGGGTTACCAGAGGAGGTCCAAGACCACCCCAACAGCCCCCTCTTCGCCACGCGTGAGAGAGGAGCGAAAATAATGGAGAACCAGCCCTAAGCACACCGCACTTGGTATTCCCAGGCAGTCTCCCAACCAAGTACTAACCAGGACCGAACCTGCTTAGCTACCGAGATCGGACGAGATCGGGCGTGTACAGGTTGGTATGGCCGTAAGCCATTACGATAGTGCAGAGTACAACATGTACCCAACAAAGGGTCTCCATAACGCCTAACCCTGTGACACCCGGACCGACCCGGCATTTTTCCCCCCGAAAAAAGCACAAGTCCCTCAGGGTACCAGAACAGCAGATCTGCATCCCCGGCGGACAACGGGTTAACTGACCTGGACCAGCGTGACCAGACCAGTCCCGTGTCCTATCCACGCCGACATGCCCACTCCAGGAGATGCGTGTCGATCTAAAACATGAAAAGAGGGCGCCACCCCGACGGTCCCATTTGGACCGTGCTCAGTGGCCCACCCCACGGGCGTGAGACCCCTCTACCTATGTTCAGATCTATTCCGTTAACATCCCCCAGATATGAACGATAATTCATCGAGACAACCTAGTAAACTGGCGCTCGGAAGAGACAAAACTCCATCCCAGTTGCCCTATAAAAACGCTGTTTTAACAAGCAACCAAGGCGCACTTAGCCCCATGTGTGATTCTTTAACAGAAACACACCGAGCCAGCACTATGTATGCGTCGAGACCCAAACACATCAATGGATAGTCTAGCAAGACACCAAACATTGTTCCTCCAAGTCGCCTGGGAGAACGACACGGAGCCGTCGTGCTTCATGTACCTTCCTCTTTTTATTCAAAAAAGAAAGAACACAGACTGACATGAATCCCACGTGACACAGCTGAGGGTAAAAATTGTTTACATTTTTACATCCCACCATCCTCGCCATAGGGAGGAGACGGAAATCCCCAGAGACTTCCCACGCGAGCTGTATAGATTGAAAAGAATATATTGCAACATTGAGCTATGTAATATGTGGGTTAGGGCTCTCCGAGGAGGAGGCACTGAACCAATACACACTCAATAATCAAATTGAATTGAGCTTCGTGAGGAGGAGCTCTGACAACTCCCTGAAACAGATCCATAACATGGACCTGAACAACTCACGGAAGTCTTACCAACAGAGACGCGCACAGTGACGTACTCTATGACGGGGGAATTTCCGCGGTGCACACGCCAAATCTTCCAGGGCGTGGGACCAGGAAACTCCCCCCCCCCCCTCTTACCCTGTAACGTGCCGAACAGCAACGTGACAGGAACCTTGAAGGACAGGAGGTTTTAACCCCTGACCAATCAAAAAGGGGAGGAAAGGATTACCAGTTCACCCCTTTACGACCCCACACCCATGATACGATGTAATGACAAAAAAGAGCATGACACAGTCATAGTCAGCTACATGAAGTGTCTAACAGCTTCACACAGCTCATGTGCTAACCTGCTATCTGATTTTTACTAAGGAAAAAACACAGAATAGAGAGGGCCCCTTTAAGAGCCCCGGTACCAGACTTACACATGTGCTTCTGTGGCCAAACCTAACCCAGTTGTAGATCACAAGACACACACAACCCTTTATCACAAAAAAAATGGCAAGTACACTCTTGCTACAGAGGAACGCCGTTTTTCATAACGAGATAATACAGAATCCTTGATTATGTATTGGCCACAGGCCTTGCTAAGCACACACGATAAGTGACCAAACAATCTTTTCTTTAGGAAAATATAGTTTCTCAAGCAGTTAACACAACCCCAGCAATCAAGCTGAGGGTTACATCGTATCCCCACCAGGCCATGTGAGCGGTGCAGCGCGTGAGCGGCGCGGGGAGCGGAGCGGGCAGTTTTGACGTGAGCGAGGAGTGGGTTTTAAAATGGGTCGGCGCGACGTCCGGAGCGAGAGTTCTCCTCCGCTCCAATCCACTCCAGGCCGCTCACAGTGGTTTAACACTGATGTAATATACATGTAGTACAATGCCAAAGCAACAGATGGCGATGTACAAACATGAAGGCCATTTTCAACCAATGAGAAGGGTGAACCTGTGATATCCTACTCAGGCTTTGTCACTCACAGCCTGTTAGAAAAAGTTTTGACGCCATTGTTGTTGTCGTTAGCTTACATGCTAACGTTAATGGCAGCGACCATAGCAGTGTGGCTAGGCTAGCTATCATCGCTTAATAGAGCTAGTGAATGGATGAATTTAAATGTATTGATTTTGCTATACTACAGGCAAAAAGAACAATAGCTTTCAATTGGAAGAAAATAGACACACCCACAATCGGTGCTTGGATTAAAAACATGGCACAATGCATGTCTATGGAGAGAATAACATATATCCTCAGGAACAATATAGAGATTTACGAGGATATATGGAAACCATTTAATGAATATCTGAGAAGGGAAGATATAGGAGGGCTGCTATAGGATGAGTCCCCCCGCTCTCTCCCGCGGTCAGCCGTGACCCGGACCCCGGGAGAGACCGGAGGCACGTCAGTGAAGGTGTTGTAAAGATGTAATTTATTTTAATTTTTTATTTATTTGTATTTATTTTTATTTTTTATGTACATTTTCTTTTCCTCTTTTCAATTATTTATATTTGTGTACGAGCTATTCTTAGGTCAGGGCAAAGCTGGCAACTTTTTGTCAATAATCGAATTATTGGCTCGCTACGACCCTGTTTTGAAAGAGCTAATCAACCGACCAGAAGGGTCAGTGAAATACCTCAGTCACCAGATTCAAGATGAGATTATTTACATATTATCTCAACGTGTGAAAGCTGACATCATTGATGAAATAAACGAAGCCCCATTTTATTCCGTCATCATGGACACAACGCAAGATGTGTCAAAGATAGACCAGTTGAGTCAGGTTTACCGTTACATAACTGTTGTTAAGAACGACATGGATATTGCAACCGATATACAGATCAATGAAGTCTTTTTGGGTTTTGAAGTGCCTGAAGGTTCATCAGCTTCAGAGCTTGAAAACAAAATCCTTGGTTCTATAGAGAAAAATGGATTCGATCTGTCTAAATGCCGTGGACAGGGCTATGATGGTGCGGCTAATATGAGTGGTGTGTATTCAGGCGTGCAAGCAAGAAGCCGTCTCCTCGCTCTTCACGTTCAGGTCATCCCTCTCGATGATGTCCACCAGTTGCTGCGGGGACAACTCCACAAACTCCTGTGAGACGCGCAGCATCTCCTCAAAGTGGCACACGATGCAGAGATGGGCCTTGCGCCTCAGGTCAGGGCAGTTGTAGATGTCCGCGAACCTCCAGATGCCGACACAGTTTTCCAGAGACAGCTGGCCCTCTAGGAAGTCAGAGCACGCTCCTACTATGCCAGTGACGAGAAGCTGGTCGCAGCCACCAGAAGCTCTTCCACGTTCTCTGCTGTCACCAGCACAAAGCGTGTGTAGGAGTACTCTATGATGAGCTGCATCATACCCGGGGACACCCCAGGGATAGTGTGTAGACTGCTTTGTCTGAGTCGCTCCAGCGAGTGAAGAGGGCTCTGTGGGACGCAGAGTATAGAGATATCTTATGAGTAAACAGTAAGCAACATTCTGTCCTGTGTAGTCATATATTTTCACTGTAGAAGTATAGGGTCTTAGCACAGTATAAGTATAGTATATTTGTACAGTAGAAGTACAGTATAGTATCTGTTTACAGTAGAAGTGCAGTATAGTATATTTTTACAGTAGAAGTACAGTATAGTATCTGTTTACAGTAGAAGTGCAGTATAGTATGTTTTACAGTAGAAGTACAGTATAGTATCTGTTTACAGTAGAAGTACAGTATATTATATGTTTACAGTACAAGTACAGTATAGTATCTGTTTACAGTATAAGTACAGTATAGTATCTGTTTACAGTATAAGTACAGTATAGTATACGTTTACAGTAGAAGTGCAATATAGTATATTTTTACAGTAGAAGTACAGTATATTATCTGTTTACAGTAAAATTACATTATAGTATCTGTTTACAGTAGAAGTGCAGTATAGTATCTGTTTACAGTAGAAGTACAGTATAGTATCTGTTTACAGTAGAAGTACAGTATATTATCTATTTACAGTAGAAGTACAGTATATTATATTTTTACAGTATATGTACAGTATAGTATCTTTTTACAGTAGACGTACAGTATAGTATCTGTTTACATTAGAAGTACAGTATAGTATCTGTTTACAGTAGAAGTACTGTATAGTATCTGTTTACAGTAAAAGTACAGTATGGTATCTGTTTACTAACCAAGCTAACCTGAACCAAGCTAACCTAAACCAAGCTAAGCTGAAGCAAACTAACCTGAACCAAGCTAACCTGAACCAAGCTAAACTTACCTGAAATAGTCGCTGCAGTCACACAGGAGGGCCTTGTGGGCATTCAACTCAGTGCTGTTGACTTTAATAACTACATCACAGAACCTTCCATCCAGACGCAGCTCATTAACACTTTCACTGCCACTCACAAGATATCTCGGGTTTCCGATAGTTATGTTGAAAGCCACTCATGAGATTTCTCGGAATTGAATTGAATCAGGCACTATCCCTCAAGCCTTCAAAGTTGCAAAGGTTATACCACTGTTTAAAGCTGATGACCCCTCTGTATTCTCAAACTATCGTCCTATATCGATACTACCTTGTTTTTCAAAAAGTCTTGAAAAGCTGGTATATAGTAGAATCATGAAACATCTAGATGATAACAATATCTTGTTCAAACATCAGTATGGCTTTAGAAAAAAATACTCTACATATATGGCTCTTTTGCACCTTAGAGAAAAAATTACAGCTGCACTGGAGAAAAATGTATATACCCTAGGCATTTTCTTAGATTTATCAAAGGCTTTTGACACAGTGAATCATGACATTTTACTATCAAAAATGTCATGTTATGGTCTTAAAAAACAGGTTATACAATGGGTTGAGAATTACTTAAACAACAGAGAGCAATTTGTAGTTTTCAATGGTAATCGATCACAGCTGGCTGTACTAAAATGTGGTGTTCCACAAGGGTCCATTCTAGGACCCTTGTTGTTTTTGATTTATGTGAATGATCTTCCAAATGCATCCAGTTTATTGTCACCTATATTATTTGCTGATGACACAAATCTCTTCGTCACTGACAAGAATTTTGATTCCCTTATTGATAAAGCAAATTCTGGACTCATCCATTTTTCCTATTGGTTTCAGTTAAACAAGCTATCACTCAATGTCAAAAAATCTAACTTCATTATTTTTAGAAATAAGAACAAAAACATTTCAGACGGAATCAAGATTTGTATCAATAACAATGAACTTGCACAAGTTTCATCAGTGAAATTCTTAGGTGTCAATATCGATGAGAAACTCTGCTTTAAGAATCATTGTGAAATTGTTTGCAAGAAGGTTTCAAAATCGTTGGGCATTATAAAAAGGGTTAAAAAACAATTAAAAAATAGCACATTACTAACTTTGTATTACAGTTTAATTTATCCTCACATCTTTTACTGCAATATAATTTGGGCCAGCACTTACCCATCTTACTTACAAACAATCCATAGAGCTCAGAAATCCTTTGTAAGAATTGCAACCAACTCTTCTTATTTAGCCCCAACCAAACCATTATTTAAACAACTGCAACTACTCACAATTTATGAGGTCAACAAGTATCAAACAGGGGTTCTTATGTACAAAGTAATTGGTCTTCCTTTATCTTTGCCACATTTTTTTCAAACTTATTTTGAGTTTAATTCTCATTATCATGCACATCTCACAAGAAGAAATAAAGACTTACGCATTCCTTTCTGTAGGACCTCTGTTGCCAAATTCTCATTTGTTTATCAAGGTGCAGTGATGTGGAATGATATACAAAATCTAATAGAAACATGTTCCACTTTAAATATATTTAAAAGTAAGCTTAAAAAAGAACTACAGATCCTGTAGTCTATAGTATCCATGTGTATTTGTGTAAAGTATTTTAAAATCTTTTACCCAACATTATAATATAATATATAATGCTGTATTGTATGTATCTGTGTGTATGAGAGAGGGATATACACATGTGTTTGTGCATAATGTGGGGACGGGAGGGATTGTTTTTGTGTAGTTATCCTATATAGGGGAGGTCGCTTATAAGCCCTTGGGTTTTTTGACCTTTCCTGCACATTTTAACTGTTCTTCTTTTTACTTATTTTATTCCAGAATGTATATTTGTAAGTGCGAATAACAATAAATAAATAAATAAATAAATAAATAAATAAATAAATAAATAAATAAATAAATAAATAAATAAATAAATAAATAAATAAATAAATAAATAAATAAATAAATAAATAAATAAATAAATAAATAAATAAATAAATAAATAAATAAATAAATAAATAAATAAATAAATAAATAAATAAATAAATAAATAAATAAATAAATAAATAAATAAATAAATAAATAAATAAATAAATAAATAAATAAATAAATAAATAAATAAATAAATAAATAAATAAATAAATAAATAAATAAATAAATAAATAAATAAATAAATAAATAAATAAATAAATAAATAAATAAATAAATAAATAAATAAATAAATAAATAAATAAATAAATAAATAAATAAATAAATAAATAAATAAATAAATAAATAAATAAATAAATAAATAAATAAATAAATAAATAAATAAATAAATAAATAAATAAATAAATAAATAAATAAATAAATAAATAAATAAATAAATAAATAAATAAATAAATAAATAAATAAATAAATAAATAAATAAATAAATAAATAAATAAATAAATAAATAAATAAATAAATAAATAAATAAATAAATAAATAAATAAATAAATAAATAAATAAATAAATAAGGGATTTTGGAATGGACTCAATGAAAATGGATGGGGGAAAAAATCCGGTACTCCACATTTTCCAGTCCACTGATCCAGCCGGGGTTACCACAGTTCATTCTGGAGCCTCTGAGACCCGCGGAATCATGTACTGCACTGTACACACGTTGGATCCATACACTTATTGATTTTTTCGAATGGTGATCAGGAATTGGAATATACCAGTTGGATACCATCTGATGTCAGGTAAGGAATCTATGTTATCAGTGTTAGGATAATCAGACTAATTTTGATGAGATATAGGCTGTTTTGTGAAATGGGCTCTTTCGGTTTCACTGTAAAAGTCCAAGAGGAAATGAACACAGCGATTATCCGTGCGCGGCTCGAATGTGCTTGCGTGCACGTATAATATTGATCATCTAGCATTTATTTGAAAACGATTCATAAATAGGCCGACAAATATCAACGTTCTGGAATATTCCAGTAAAAGACGATTATCATAGAATGGTCTAGAATGAACTGTTTTTGACCTCAAAACGGGTGCTTTTCAAAATGCTCTCAAACGGAAATGAAGTGATAAAAAACCAATCTGCCTTGACAGCACTGACTGGAAAACTATTCTTTGATAAGCGACGGGCAGATTAGACACAATTTAAAACATAGATTAGGCGATATTAACGTTAACATTGAAGTGGACCATGGCATCAAGGGGGTAAAAAGGAAAACCCGGCGTGGCACTCAAAGTGTTAAGGATTGTACAGGACATTGTTTCCTTTTCCATGTGGGGATTTTAAATTGTATCTACAGAATATATTCAAGCTTACAGACAAATAGCCGGAAACAACAAGTGAGATCTTCACTTGTCTTCTGAGATCTGAGATATTCTGAGAGAATTGTTGAATACTGTACACAAATGTTCTAGATCTAGAATGTTCTATTATGACATCATACTGTGACATCCAGTGATGGGAATAATGAATAACGGCATTCGTTTTTTCAGTAACGAGTAATCTAACGGATTACTCTTCCAATCTTAATAACGCTGTTACCGTTACTGCCAAAAAATGCGGTGCGTTACTATGATTGAAGCTGTTTATTTCATCAGACAGATCTCTGCGCTGAGAAGCAATACTTTTTTTCCTTGGTTAGTGGGCAGTGCGCGATTGGCTGAGGTTGAGTAAAATGTCATGGTAAGCCAATCAGAGGTAGAGGTGGGCGGGTGTTCGAAAGAATCCAGAGTCTGACACACAGCGACAACACAAGCGACTCAGTCAACGAGTTGAGTTTTGATAGTTTGTTTGGCGAGCCCAAATAATCCAAAACTAATCCAACAAACAACACAAGCGAGCAGTCAACGATAGACCGCGGGTCCATGAGCATTTTTTGTTCACTCTTGTGTTAGTTGTGTTGCAGCGCAGGGCACTACAGTAGTGGAGGCTACAGCCTTATCAACAGTGCTGCACCTCCTGGTTTAATAGCACAGTCTTCAGGTGCTCAGAGATATATATATCTGTATGTCATGCATGTCTTAACACTAGAACAGCCATGGAGAAAATGTCACTGATTCCCGCCGGAAGGGGTCAGATGACCCCACAGCTTATATGAGATATATGAGAAAAATAAACAGTGTAAACTATATAATTACCTCTTAATATAAAAATATGAGGTTTACCACAAGTTTGAGTGACAATTTTTTATTTTATTTTAATTTTTGGATGGAAGAGACTCACATTGACGGGGCAAAGAGCCACATGCGGCTCGTGAGCCATGGGTTGGCCACCCCTGCGCTAGACGCTCACAAAGTGCTGTGACTTTCCACATATTATATATTCCATATATATGTGGAATAACGTTCTAATAAAATTTTCCTGATTATGTAATTGGTTTGTCATGACAAACTAATAAAAAATCGCGATTTACCCGGTGGCTACAACAACACACAGTGACTACTAGCCCCTTACGTGACTGCGGTTTGCAAGGTACTGTGTGTTGTTGTAGCCACCGGGTAAATCGCGATTTTTTATTAGTTTGTCTTGACAAACCAATTACATAATCCAACATATGTGTAAAGGCACAACATATTCCAGTTAACGGTATATTTTTTTAATGAATCGTTACGGCGCAATCAATACTTCCATCCGTTCGGGACCTCCATGTTTTGGGGGTATTCATCAGAAAAATCGGATCCGGGATTTGGCTCCCATCAGTCGGGCAAGAACTGCGGGTTTTCAGCCTCTCTCCTCTCTCCTGGAGCTTAAGGGGGAGCTGTTAAAGGGAGTGTGACTTAATTATCTGATCAGGACACCATTACTATATACTCTACATATCTTTACATAGCAATCATTCTTTGCTTACGACACTATTACTACACTATATCTTTACATAGATGTCATTCTCTGATCCGGACACCATTACTACACTATATCTTTACATAGTAAATAGTTGTTTGCTGCTATGTTCAAAATCTGAGATATAGCACCTTTAAAGACTAACTAGTTAAAAGGTCTTGAGGAACGTAATACTGACTCAGACTGATTCTGTCACTCGATCAGTCACTAGAGCACCAGCATATCGGATCCATGCCATCTCAGCGTCTGAAGGCTGACGTTATATTAATTTCTAGTGTGAAATCACTGAGGCTGATATAGTAGCCCAGCTCATCTGAATAGTTTGTCACATTCAGCAACGGTAATTAAGGGGGCCAGGGCATGAAGACATTTTGTATTGAGTTAATTACCAGTCAATCAGCCAATGAGCAGAGTTTTTGCCCTGGTAACAGCAGAGCAGATGGTTTATTGGATAATGAGTAAATATCTCTTAATACTGAAAAAGTCTTGTTTTCATCACAGAACAAAACATGTTTCTTTCTTTCATTCTTTAATAAATTGTCCATCCATCCGCTAAAGGGCAGAGCTTAAGCTAATCAAATGTTATACAGTAGATGGAGTCAGGGTTCAGGTGGGTGGGGCTGTCCGTGTGTTCCAATCAGTTGACCGAAGACCGATGCCAATCAAACCTGCTGTGGAACACCCTGGTCTCTGCATCCTAGAGAGAGAGAGATAGAGAGATAGAGAGAGAGAGAGAGAGAGAGAGAGAGAGAGAGAGAGAGAGAGAGAGAGAGAGAGAGAGAGAGAGAGAGAGAGAGAGAGAGAGAGAGAGAGAGAGAGAGTTCAGTTCATATCCAGATATATGCGTACGTGAAAAATATTAGTTTTTCAATATCTTGACTCCTAGACTACCTAGAATCTAAATAATCAAAATCTACATTTTCTGCCAGTATACAAAAGCTAGTTTGAGCAATTGCAGGTTTATTGCAAGGTGATTGTAATTGCAATTATTACACAGTTTTGTTGAATACTTGACTCTGATTGGTCAATTATGGCATTCTGTGGTCTGTTATCAATGACACTGGGCAGAAACTGTATGAAGACTACGTGTCAGAGAGAATCAATGGAGAAATCAGCCTCTGGGCACCAGTCAAGTAGGAAATCAATACAATGTTCATGTCTGCCAACAAGAAGTCAACTGTGAAAATCTGAGACAAAATTGTAGATTTGTAGGAGACCAAAGATCTGTATGGCAGACTGTTGGTCCATGCCTGGTCTAACAGACAGATTGACCAGAAACAGGCTGTTGGCAACTACACTCACACAGACACCAAGAGCACTCTTTTCCCCCATACACTGATGCACTGATAAGTCAAAGTTGATCCACCTGGCAAGCTGGCAAAGGAGGTCACAACAGATCAGGATCAACCACAAGCTGCAGGTGAAGCTCCAATGGACACTGAAACTCTGGAGATTTGATGAGATGAATATTTGACTTTCCAAGGCTAACTCTTTGATACCTACAAGGCTAATTATTTGATACAGGTGATTATTTGAAGAACATCACAAGGGAGAAAAGAAGACATGAGGAAAGATCCATGAGCCGCTTACTTTCTCATAACCACACAAAGGCTGATCCGACCATTGAATACAGCAAAGACTCCCCACAGCTTGTCATTGCTTCTGCTGCAGGACACACCAAGAGCAACAATCAATTGCACTTTGAAGGCAACAACCATGAAGAAGACACGGTTTATCCACCATGCAGTTCTGGCTTCATGTTGCAACCCCTCCGATGCACAACTCATGTTCTTCTCCCCAGACACACATACTGGTGCTGATTGTAGCAACTTATCATGAAATCCTACTGAAAAATACTTGTGTTTGAATGGCATCTGGAATTTTGGAAATTAAACCAATATGGAAAGCTCTGGGTGCAGATCGAGCAAAGGCTTCGCCAGCATTTCATGCATTTACTGGAGCAGACAACACTGGACAGTTTTCTAGAATAGGAGTTACCTGGCTGAACATCAAAGCAGATGGTCGTGTCCTCAAGGCTGTGCAGATGCTTTCTCAAACCAGCAAAGTGACAGAGGATTTGCACATTGGCTAGGTTTGTATGCAAAAAAACACCCCTGAACTGAGATGGCATCTTTTCTCCAAGCACATGAATGAATGAATGAATGAATTATTTTATTTCGAATGTTTACAAATAAATAAACAAACAAATCATTTTTCGAACATTTTCACAAATAAACAAACGAAAAGGATAGGTTTGAAGCTGAAGGCTTATAGAGCAACCTACCCCTAATTCAAAAAACAAATTCAAAAAAGTTAAAGTTTTCAAAATATAACAAACAAAAAAATAAATCAACAATCAAAAATCAACAAAAACCGATCCAGAAAAGAACAAAAAAAGTAAAAGTTTGCAAGGTAAAACAAACAAACAAACAAACAAACAAACAAAAAAAAAATCAACAATCCACAATCAACAAAAAACATTCCTGAAAAGAACATAAGCCAACTAGTGCACTGCAACCTTGCCCAGGCCCGACGGGGCCCGGCCCGGCCCGGCGGGTTCGGGCTGGGTAGGGCTTTTTTTATAATAAATAATTCGGGATCGGCCAGAGAAACATTTGGATGTAATTACCGCAGCGCGCAGGGAGAACTCAGGGGACAAGTTCAACTCGATTGGTTGTGTTGGAATATAGCCAGTTGGCGAACGTTTTAATTTGTTCTTGGGATGTATGTAGCTGGTTGGCGAAGTTTTGTTAACGGTGTTCAACTCGTTGCTGACGTCGTGGTGAGTGATGTTTATTATTTGCTGGGTCGCTACCTGTTTTGTTGTGCTTTTCATAATGTTGCTCTGCTCGAAATCTGATTTCTGAGTAGGCTATTGTGTGTCGTGTGTGTGTGTGTGTCAAAGAAGATTCTATAGCCTTCAATACGTTTTACGAGGCTGATGTGTGAGTCAGTCTATAAGCGAGCACTGGGAGAGACGGCATTCTAATAAGACCGAAACAGGCTATGTAAATGCTTCTTAGTTTTGTTTATTTATTACGTTCATATAAAACCGTGTTTCGAATATTTAAAACAAATACAAAAAAAAATTATATTTTAATAATAATAATAATAATTTTTTTCTGGTTTTCACGCGGGCTAGGGCTTAAAATATTATTTACAGTCGGGCTTATTTTCGGGCAGGGCCTGAAGTTCACGGGCTCGGGCAGGGCTCTGGCTTTATTTCAAGGCCCTTGCAGACCACTAAAGCCAACATAGGAAAATCTAAAATTCATCTGCAATACCAGAGTTTCATGGTAGAAAAAAAGATTGTAGGTTAAATTTTACTATAAGATTCTAGAACCCTGTTTTTAAACATCTTTTTAAACTTAAAAATACTCCTGCTGTTTTTTATTTCATCCGGTATATTGTTCCAGAGTTTCACTCCTTTAACTGACACAGACATGGCACATGCACATGTGCCAAAGTGACATGGCACATGTCAAGCACATGGCAGCACCAAGCACATGGCAGAAAGTGATACGCTCCAACCCACACTTACATTTACATTTACATTTAGTCATTTAGCTGACGCTTTTATCCAAAGCGACTTACAAGTTCTGTACGACAAGCCATCAGGAAGAGCACAACTCTATCAGCTGAGTAACAATGTTCATCAAAGTGTTGAGTGCTACAGTGTAGGTTAGTTTATTAGGACAAGTGCATGACAGTATGGTTAGTTAGGGTTAGATTTTTTTTTTTTTTTTTTTTAATTCAGATAATGGTTGAAGAAGTGAGTCTTTAGTCGACGGCGAAAGATTGGACGTGTTTCGGCTGTCCTAACTGGGGTGGGTAGTTCATTCCACCATTGTGGGGCAAGGACTGGAAAAGCCCCTATCCCGGCCAGAGTGTGGGGTCAGGGGTCAGGCAGACATCGCACAGCAGACACTTGACCCACTACAGAATGGTTACTACAAGGATGGCCAGCTGAAACCAATCACAACTGAGTCCCTCCCAGCACCAGGAAGCCATCATTGAGATGGTCAGATGTCATTGTAAATCAGACTGCTCTTCGCGCAGATGTCCGTGCAATAAAAAAAATAATATATCTTAATTCTAGGTGATCTAGGAGTCAAGATATTGGAAAAGCTAGTATTTAAAGGTAGCTGTTTTTTTTATTCCAAGATGGCAGTCATATATATATATATATATAAACAGCTACAGTATGAGCCCTCTATGTGGAACTATGTACAGCTATGAGTCCCAAAGCAACCTGTGGTTAGCCTACACCTGTGTTATTTGATCTGTGGAATAATATAATGATTCCCCAACTCTCTCATGTAAAGACATCCCCCTCCCCTGATATTATACATTAATCTCACCCACATAATGAAGAGAAAGGTGAGTAACTGTGGAATAATATAATGATTCCCCAACTCTCTCATGTAAAGACATCCCCCCCCCTCTCCCCAATCCTGTATCCCCCCCCCCCATTTCACCTATCAAATGGGACCACCTCCCCCCCTTTTAACTATATAATGCTCCTCCCAACAACATTCCATGTCTCTTTACCTGGGTCATTTCAGCTGATCACCTGGGGCGAGAGCCTCAGCCATTCTCTCTATGTACTATGTGTATATTTCTATCTGGTTGGTTAATAAACCTTTGTTATTATCCAAACCTCGGTTGACTGAGAACATTCTTCTTCAGGATATCCACGAATATCCCACAGATCCAAACCAGTACAGTACTACAACAAAGAAAGGGAGTCTGGTCTCAACAATACAAGGTATCAATACAGGGCTAGTCTGGTCTCAATACAGGACTAGTCTGGTCTCAATAAAGGACTGGTCTGGTTTCATTAAAGGACTGGTCTCACTGTCTTCCTGCAGAAGACACACCTACCATCAGAGACTTCCGTCCACGAAGGTGGTGTAGAAAGGAGAGAAGAGAGAGAGAAAAAAATTAAACACAAGAAACAACAAAGAACGATTCAAGAAATTAAGAGAGAAAACAAGAAAGAAATTATTAATAATAGTAACACTGATGTTGACTGAACTAATGTTAATGCTACTAATACTGAACTAATCTTAATGCTACTAATACTGAACTAATCTAAATGCTACTAGTCCACTCAAATGGACACTCAAATATTTTCTAGTATTTTGTGAGAAATTTGACTTTGTGTTTTTGATTGTATTATTATTTTAGTCATTCAGACGCAGCAATTGACAGATTGTCAACAGACATAGTGTCAGACAGACAGACAGACACACAAGACTAGATGTTTGATAGAATAAAATGACAGACAGAACTAGAAAGCTGTGCTCAATAGAGCACAAATCTCTACCGGGGATGCTTCTTCACCATGATATGATGTAGGAAATGTATTGATCTTGTAGATTATAGTACAACAAAAGTGAAACTCAGTTTGTTACCTTTAATAGCAACAAATAAACCTTTTTTAGGGGTTAGTTTTTCATTTCAAGTTTCAAGTTTGTTTATTTTTTTTTGTGAAATTATTTTTTTTATAATTTTTTTGACATGACATAAAACTAGACACAAGCATTAACAGTAAATATCCACAATAAATCACAGGATTATACATTCCAATATTTGAATCAATATAAATGTAGTTTACGAGATATATACATTATACTTGCAATACAATACAATACATACATATGCTCTTACTCGCTCTTCTTCCCCCCCCCCCCCCAGGACCCCCCTTGGATAATCCATCCATTATTTCGCTTCTAACCAAGGATTAGAATTATATGCTAACCTTTATTCTCTCCACCACTTCTAACCAGATTGCAATGCTGGCTTCATTGACACCTAAAATTCTTGCTGTAGATATCTCTAGATAAATCACATCGAGATAAGTAAGAGCCCATACCTTTAGGCACATTTTATCCGGTTGAATCCAGCGTGATGCTATCAGCTTTTTAGCAGCCGTAAGACCGGACAAAATTAGTCTCTTTAGTTGTTTAGTGACTGCTATTTGAGAAACATCATTCAACAGCAATACAGAAGGCAGTACAGGTATGTTCAGATATAAAAATGTTGATAATTGCGTGGTTACTTCTTCCCAGAATATCTTAACAGAGGGGCATTCCCAGTACATATGTATAAATGTACCGATATCGCCCCTTGAACACAAGGAGCATAGAGAGTCTTGTTTAAGCCCCATTCGGTTACATTTTATAGGAGTCAGGTAAGTCCTATGAATATAATTAAGATTAATCTGTTGATGATCCGGGTTGCGTGACGCTAGTCGAACGTTTGCCCAGACTTCTTGCCAATTAACACTTTAACTGCCGGAAGATGCTTTTAGGCGTCCTTCCCCGCCATGCTCAAGTTGCCGAAGACGCCGTAACTCGTCTTTGATATAAATATTTCAAAAATCTGTGATCGGAATCATATTTCCTTTCCGGGGCCCTGAGACACAAGTGTGATCTCCTCTCAATCCTCTAGCGGTTCAAGACCGCCATCTGGTGGCCGATCGGCAGATCGAAAAAACTGATGTTACCTTTAACCCGGTAGGACTCACTCCATATGGGGTCCGGGCACTCGCTAGTGTTAGAGAGACTCAGTCTTCACACAGTGAACATCGATCGCTGCAAATAACTCGAAAAAACAACATGATTTGGACGTATATATTATTATACAACCTGGAAATGGACCGGATATTTCTATATCCCATAATAGGAAAATGTCTGTTCCACGCTCATCGCCCAACGGCGCGAGGAAGATACGGTAAGATTCAGCGTTATTTTTCAATGTGTACGATACTAACTGCTATGATGAACATTTGACCCACATTAGATGAATGGTATAACGCTGCCCACGGAATTATAAACGCCCCCTCGGCCATCCGGTCAACATCAGATTACGTGTAGTAACTTCCAGAAGTCCGTCCAGTTGGATTTTTTTTTATATCGCGCCGATTGCTATCAAACTGTATTTCATCATCAATATAATGCATTTGGAGCTATAAATCACGTTCTGAAGAAAGCTGCAGAAAACGATAAAAACATACTTATACTTTAGACCATATTTTACTATGAATATGTGAATGAAAAAGTTTAACGTTGCTACACAATGAACAATACATATAGGACTTTGAATGGGCCCTAATAATGGCAATCTAGCAATAGGATTTAAAAGGTTATAGCCCTGCAAAGAAGGGGAACTTATCCATAGACAAATAGAGCTGGCAACAGATGGTATATCATGAATTTAACCTCCGGCAGCCAAAGTGTTAAAATCCACTTCCAAGTCTGGTATATCCCTCCTCCAGACTGAAGTTTGTTTATTATTTGTCATAATAAAATACAGAATACTTTATGATGAAATGCTTGTTTCTGTATGAGCCTGTTACGGACGGTGTCCTTATGTATATATATGTATATGTTTTGTTTGTTGTTGTCTTTTGTCTCCCTCTTGTGTCTACATATCCCCATTCTCAGATGTCTCCCAGTTCCAGCAGTCAGCTGGTTGCAATCAGCATCTCACTCCAGCAAAAGCAGCAGTTCAGTGGCAGCTGTTGCTGATCTGCAATCAAGCTCTACACCCCTCCATATATCCTAGACCATGTGCAGTGTTAGTTAGCTCTCTGGTTCATTGTTGTGGTAAAGTAGAGCTCTTGATGTCTTTGGTGGTAGAGCTCTGTCTGTGTCTGTGGTGGTAACTATATCTTGTGTTGTTTGATGGTAGAGCTCTCTCTCTGTTTTGGGTAATAGAGCCGTGGCTCTTTAGAGTCCTTTTTGGTACCAGAGTTGGCTAAAGCTCTGTTTGAGTGCTTTGTGGTATCAGAGCTGGTTAAAGCTCTGTTTGAGTTATTTGTGGTATCAGAGCTGGTTAAAGCTCTGTTTGAGTTATTTGTGGTATCAGGGCCCTGTTTCATGTACGTGGTTCAACTAAGTCGATCAAGATGTCCATTATCCAGCTTCAGTTAACCCGATGTTCGAAGCCGGGATTTTCCTGTTTCACAAAGGTGGATTCAGTCTCGTTAACTCAAGCCAGACTTGCGAGTCAGGCTAAATGCGCGCGGCCGTTTTAGGTGAAAAGCCAGCACGTATCGATGGCAGAGACCCTGATTCTCAACGGCATTGATTGATTAATTGATTTAAGACTTTATTGACAGATTGCAATACGGCTCAATCGCCTCGCCGACAAGTTAAATGCGTTATCTATAGGCTAATTCTAAGTCCCTCATTACCTCAATCAATCAGATTATATTTCTTTAAACTTGCCTGCTGGATTGAATAATCAAATGAGATCTTGCTAGCGAAAATGATTAGTTAACTGTTATACAGAATTACGATACGGCCCTCTTGCCCATTGATTGATGTATAGTCAATCTTTAACTTATCTCCAATGTGGTCTAACGGGTTGTTCTTTTGACTTTCACACGGACGACCGGGGTTCAAGACCCTAGTCGTCTCCTTTTTTTTGCAATATAGGAATAATTCAATTTGGTGCACGTTGAGAGCTATATAAAGAATGACATCCTCAATGCATGTAGATTTATAATATTTTAACTTAAAACCAGGCTACTTTGGCGTATAATCATTAATATTATATTCAAAAGAATCATATTGGAAACACCAGGATTTGAACCCGGGTCGCAAGGTTGGCAGGCTTGAGCACTACCGCTGGGCCACTGTGCCAGATGGGATAAATTCATTGTTTATACATTAATGAACGAGAGACCCGTGTTTAGAATATTCCTTATTTTGAATGAAGTTTTATTTCTTTATCCTCATTCATTCATGTGACGTCAACGGCTCATTCAATTTCTCAAATCCGTCAAACAGCGCATCTCATCAGACATCTTAATCCCAGTTACAATTAAAATAACCACATTTTTGTGTACATCGCACGAGCGAGCGCCACCGTCGCCACGGTATATATAACGTGCATTATTTAGGACAAAGTGAATTTAATATCAGCATTTTGGGTCTATTTTACATTTCAAAAGCCCCCTCTGGAAGAATGGAGCACAAAAACGTAATTCAGAATGGTATAATGCAGATCGTAGACTGTGGGAATAGTTTCAGGAAACGAGCTGTCACTTCTTTGCGGGGGCGTGGCTCTGCGTGATCGGGCTAACTTGAACTTGAACTCTGCTTTCGAGCAGGCTCAAACTTTTGGATCTGTTGGCATGGTGATCTGGAAAATCCACGTACATGAAACCGGAAAGTCCGGCTAACCCAGTTATCCAGCTAAAGTTATCCGGCTAACTCAGTTATCCAGGTACATGGAACGGGGCCCAGAGCTGGTTAAAGCTCTGTTTGAGTTCATTGTGGTATCAGAGCTGGTTAAAGCTCTGTTTGAGTTCTTTGTGGTATCAGAGCTGGTTAAAGCGCTGTTTCTTTGTGCCTGTTTATTGTATTTTTCTCCTGCCTGTTGTACATTTCTGTTTATTCCTAACCTGTGTTTTTATTTAAAGGTGACATGTACTATAAATGTCATTTTTCAGTCTCTAGCATTGTATTATAGTAATAGGAGTTCGTATCAATGTGTTTTAGTGTCTAAATACCATATTGGCGGATTGCTCTGATTCAGCTCAGCCCCTTTCCTCCTCCAGTAAATCAGGCCATTTTGATTTGAACGGCTGATTGATGTCATTCGGCCGCTGGGTAGCAGACAGTGATGTGATTGGCTCTGTGGTTGTAGCTAATGCCCGCCCACATTCTACCTAGACTGACTGTACACAGCGAGTGGAAACCATTTCCTCATACTCTGCATGGGGAGAGAGAGAGAGAGAGATAGAGCGCCACACACCCGCAAACGGGAGATTGAAGGAAAGAAAGAAAAAAAAAACACAAGCTGCTGCGCGGACTCTCATCACCGAGAGGGAGAGAAAGGAAGAGAGAGGGAGGGAGGGAGGGAGAGAGGGGGCCTTGTCAATAACGGCCTGTCTTTTTTTCTCTCTCTCTCTCCCACCCCCTCCCTCTCTCTCTCTCTCTCTCTCCCACCCCAATCCTCTCTCTCTCTCTCTCTCTCTCTCTCTCTCTCTCTCTCTCTCTCTCTCTCTCTCTCTCTCTCTAAGTCTACCAGTGCAGACTGTGTGGACTGACTGTCACTCAAAGTGCTTATGGGCGGGGCCATAACAGCCTGAAATCTTGAGGCTGAAAAATGATGGTTTTGAGTACTTGATTAGAAATATAAAACAATGCATTTTTTTGAAAAAAACCTTACAAATGTCTTCAATAGACTAACAGGAATTGTGTAAAGTTGCCCAAATAGTGCTAGGAATAGCAGTACATAGCCCCTTTAAGCCCTGTTCACCCAGCCTATAGTGATTCCTTTTTTCCTGTATATTAATCTTTTGTTTCACACACAGGGACATTGAGGACAGGAAGATACCCTGGGTCTACATTTTTGCATCACGTAGTAGGTGACCTGATGTTAGAGACACCAGCTTTAGAGTGAGCACCACCACCTGTACTTTTGGGCGTTCAGCGCCTGTAAGGGGAGGGTGGGTTTTCATTTCCTTTGTGTATTTCATTTGATGCCACTAGGTAGTCCTCCTCGCTCTCTGTGTTGCTGAGTTTTTTTTGTTTGTGAAATAAATACTATTTTGCCAATCGTTTCATGGTTTTAGTTAGGGATGTCCTGATCCGATCACGTGATCGGGATCGGCGTCGATCACGTGCTTTTCAGAGGATCGGGGATCGGGAAAAAATAATAATAAAAATCGGCAGTCAAAAAAAGAAAAATTTTATTCAACAAACATGACCATGTCCACGTCTTAAACTCATACGGAGGCCTTCGTTTTGGTTTTAAATTACATATAATATATCATCATTAATGTATTTATTGTCACACAGAGCAGAATAATTGTCCACAACAAACACATTCCCCTTTAATTTTCACCGTTGCAACAAACGCATTCCCTTTAATTTAGACCGGCTACACGCTACACGCTCCACATCACAACAACAGTACAACACGTCGCTCCCGAAACACGGTTAATATCCACTGACTTGAGCAGCTAGACTTAATGTCAGAGGTTTGGAACTAAGCATTTTAAAATAGAAAGGCAACAGATGGGCTTGTCTCGCTCTGCCAGTTTCTGACAAAAATGCGTCAAAATTGATTACTAATGTGAAAGATCGGATCGGAAACGATCGGATCGATAGATATTTAAAATCACATGATCGGGATCGGATCGGAAGCAAAAAAAGGCGATCGGGACATCCCTAATTATAGCTATGGATGCAATACTATGGCCCATTTGACATCGAGTATCTATCGTTCAATATGTGAAAAAGAAAAAAAAATTCCATCCATACATTCCCGTTTTATACCGTGGTGAATATAAGTATGGTTTTAGAGCGGTTTAGGGTAATTCCTGGGAGGCTAGTAATAGGCTGTGACGCATATTATACTTAATTCATTGGCATTTCGTCCCTACACACGCTACAATTAAAAATGTTAATACATATGATCGGTATTATGTTCCATCATGAATGCATGAAAAGGGGGGGGGGGGTCGTTTCTGATTAATTGATTGTCAATAACGGCATTTGTTAGTACAACAACATACGCTGATCAGGGCGATGGCTATGAAAACAAGGCACAATCAAGCTGAAATTTACGTTAAATTGCTCTTACCTGTGGCCGGGGGGATTCCAAAAAGAATATTCCAATTATTTGATTGCCATCTGGTAGATTGTATGTTCATTTGGTCCACGACATAACCCACCACAGCATAATGAATCGGGGGTCCCGAAAACTATTCAATGCGATCGGGTGAAGCCCTAGGTTCAGGTTAGTAGAAAAGAGCGCCCGGAGCGTTTAGCGTGTGGCACAGCCCCATACACAAGGTTTCAAATGGTGCTCGATACCGCGGCCTGGTAGGATGCGGCCGGTATTGCACTTTAGCAATCTCAGACTCAGCCCCATGATAACACCAGGCTCCCTGGATGGATAATGAATGGAAATATCGAATAAAAGAAATAACGAGTATACTCGTTGGCATTCAACGATTGGCGGCCAATAACGAGTTGAATCGTTGTTGGCAGTGAATGAGTTAATTATGTTTATATTTGGGCTGTCAATATTAACATGTTAATTATGTTTATATTATGTCTGTCAATATTAACATGTTAATTATGTTTATATTAGGTCTGTAATATTAACGTGTTAATTATATTTATATTAGGTCTGTCAATATCAATGAGTTCATTATGTTTATATTTCAAATAAATATATAAGGTCTGTTTAATATTGACAGACTTAATATATTTATTAAATGGTAAATGGCTGTTTTTTTATATAGCGCTTTTATCCAAAGCGCTTTACAATTTGTTACAAATTTATTTTTTTTCCATTCACTCACACATTCACACAACGACGGCGGAGGCAACCATGCAAGGTGCCAACCTGCTCATCGGGAGCAATTAGGGGTTAAGTGTCTTGCTCAAGGACACATCCGACACGCTGCCCGGGAGGAGCGGGAATCGAACCGGGAACCTCCAGATTGCCAGACGACTGCTCTACCTCCAGAGCCACTGTCGCCCCAGCAAGAGTTAAGGGAAAGGTCTACAGCAGGGTAGTGAGACCAGCTATGCTGTATGGCAGTGATTCCCAACCTGGGGTCCGCCAGGGGGCGCAGGGGGTCCGCCAGACCACAGATGATTTGAGGTCTTTTTTTTTTTTTTTTTTTTTTTTATCATCAGAAGCATGAATAGTCTCTCCACTACAATAAAAAATAAAGATAAATAAATAAACATCTAGACATGATTTTTGAACGTTAACAGTAGGCTACCGGGTAGCCGCTAAAACGCGAATCAGTTGACTGTATCACTTTCTGTAGCTAGCCTAGCACGCTAGTTAACTTTCTCGGCTCGTCTGCAGTCAGCCGCCAGAGGCGAAAATGTGTGACAAACGAAAAGGAAATGACGGCAGCTCATCTGCAAAAAAAGTTAGGACCTACAGCAATCGCGAAAATTACATCACCATGGGCTTCACTGAGGGACCAGACAAACGACCTGAGTGTGTGATTTGTGGAGAAAAGTTGGCAAACTCGAGCCTGAAGCCCAGCAAGCTGAAGAGACATCAGGCGTCTAAGCACCCAGAAACCGTTGGGAAGGATCCAGACTTTTTTCGGAGGAAAGAACAGTCTCTCAAGGCGAACAAGCCTGTTGATGTTAGAGTAGCGTGGAGCAGGGGTGGCAGTGATTTACAGAAGGCTACCGAAGCCTCCTTTGAGTGTTCGCTTTTAATTGCAAAAGCAAAGAAACCGCACAATATTGGCGAGCAGCTCATCAAACCAGCCTGCATCAAAATGGTTTAGAAACTGTGCGGCCCACAGGTGGCGGATAAACTAAAATCAGTACCACTCTCGAACAATGTAGTGAAAGACCGAATTGATAAGATGTCAAGTGATTGCGAGCAGCAGCTGTCAGAAAAGCTTAGAAAGGGTCCATTTGCCATACAACTTGATGAAACTACAACTGTCGCAGACAAGGCTGTGCTCATCGTTTATGTGCAATATATTGAAAATGAGGATCTGAAGCAGGACATTCTCATGTCAGTCAACCTTACTACCACCACTCGAGGTGAGGATATTTTTACTGCAGTGGATTCTTACTTCATTCAACATAAATGCAAACCGTTCACCATTAGGGCCTGATTTGAGAGGATGAATACAGGATTTGAATATTGGCCAAAATTTTGAAATACATATGGTGCAAGATTAGATTTGTTGATTGAAGGCACAAGTCAAAGAAGCATAGTGGGTCTAATTATGATGCATATGCCTGTGTATAAGCAGTTTGTTATTAAAATGACAAAAAAAAGGTATTAAACCCAGCTAGGACAGATTCTCTCTGCTACTGATTGGAATTTCCTGTCTCATATTTAGTTTAATTTGTTGCATTGATTTGTTCCATAAATGCAAACCGTTCACCATTAGGGACTGATTTGAGAGGATGAATACAGGATTTGAATATTGGCCAAACATTTTGAAATGCATATGGTGCAAGATGAGATTTGTTGATTGAAGGCACAAGTTAAAGAAGCATAGTGGGTCTAATTGTGATGCATATGCCTGTGTATAAGCAGTTTGTTATTAAAATGAAAAAAATAAAAGTATTTTATGGTATTTTATTAGGAGGGGGTCCGCGAATTTCATCAGAGATGTTTGGGGGTCCTGGGGGGAAAAAGGTTGGGAACCACTGCTGTATGGTCTAGAAACGGTGGCACTGACCAACAAGCAGGTGGCGGAGCTGGAGGTGGCAGAGATGAAGATGCTAAGGTTCTCTCTGGGAGTAACAAGGTTGGACAAAATCAAAAATGTCTACATCAGAGGAACGGCCAATGTTGAGCAGTTCGGTCAGAAAGTGAGAGAGGCAAGACTGAGATGGTTTGGACATGTGAGGAGAAGGGAGGTGGGGTACATCGGGAGGAGGATGCTGGAGATGGAGCTGCCAGGAGAGAGGAGGGGAAGGCCCAAGAGGAGGTGTATGGACACGAAGAATAGACAAAAGCAACTTCCAGATTATCTTGTTTTGATGCTCCAGATACTAGGAAAAAGGCTCTGACTCTGGTGATAACTACCTCGTAATCATTCTGTGCCCCACAGTGGCATGGAGCGACATAAACCACAACACATGAGAGTTCCTATTGAGTATACTGCTTAGTAGAACATAGGGTTTTCCTGTGTCTTCTCAGACTTCCTTTCTGACTGAACCCTTTCCCACAAACTGAACAATTAAATGGTTTCTCTCCAGTATGAGTTCTCATGTGTCTCTTCAGACTTCCTTGACTACTGAACCCTTTCCCACAAACTGAACAACAAAATGGTTTCTAATGGTTATTATTTTAGTGTCACTGCACCCTCACCTACCCTGTCTGTGGCCTTGTGTTGCATTCCCTTACTGGGGTACGTAACAGAGCCCCTGAGAGTGTGCTACATACAGTGAAAAAAAAGCTAAGGAAAAAAAGGTTATTAAGAAGTAAGTAAAGGAATGTTATATACATATACAATACATACATATACAATACAGAGTAAAATTATTAACAGTGAGGTACAATGCAGATTCTGGTTGTGAAATACATTTTGATGAGTACAATTTTGGCATTGTTGTGTATGCTGGTGTTCAATGTATGTTGTTTGCCAATATTGAGTAATGAGAGTTCTTCAGTTCAGTCACATAGCAAACGTCAGATGTTTATCATGCTGTACCAAAGATCATTGGCTGTATGTGGCCTCATCGCGATAGCGTGGCGACAGTGGCTCAGGAGGTAGAGAGGTCATCTAGCTTAATTAAGCTTAAAAAAACATTTGCCTTCAAAATAAAAGTGTCAGCCAAACTAGCTGACATTAGCACACTAGCAGAAAAGCACAACGGTTGGACCATTGTCTCAAAATCTAGGAGTTTCTTCCTGACTGTGAACCCTTATGTTAGTTTAACATAAAATTATGTGATAAAGACAAACGGTGTTTATTTCTCATAACATTAATTCCATTTGTTCCATCATTTCATGTCACCTAGTTCCGTCCCCCACTCCCCAAATGGCAGATTTGATGCTATTGCCACAAAGCCATGTACAACCAATTAGTAGGGAGGTTAAGCTAAAAAATTAGGGTGTTGACTGATGATACAAAGGTCCCCTTTGGTATGGAAGTACCTTAGGGCCATAGAAATAAATGTATCCAAAGACACAAGTGAGATTGCACTTTGTAGAACATTAGTTTTCTCCTTACCATGACAATTGGGGGACAAATGCGCACATTTCATTAATAAAATAAGTGTCATCAGGGTGACTTTCCATATCTTTTCTTTTAAAATGGTATTGTTTTTTTAAGCGGTGCTGATTTTAAGCAGACATGTTGACCAATCAGGACTAGCCTATGCAATCAGTTGCTGCTGCAACAACACATCCAAGCACCAAGGGCTGTGACAGCTGTGGCAGCTGTTGAAGATAGAATATCATTTTAGATTAGACACTTTGAGGTTTGTATTACTTTCTCATTGAATGCTGGTGCATACCTGAACTGGACAGGGCTCCAGTGCAGCAACAATCACTCTTCCCACGACTTCGGGCTGGGCCAGGTAGGCGGGGGTTGCTGCAGCATCGAACCGTGCGGCCAACAAGACTGTAGCAGTGGCCACACCCAGCCCTGGGCCAGGGGGGCTGCACCTTGCCCAGAATGCCAGCATGCCAGCGAATGCCGTCAGCGAGCCTGAATGACGTCGAGCCAAGCTGTTGGCCTACTGTACCTAGACAGGGTCAAATCAAAACAACTGGAGCTTGTTGTCATGGTGAGGTTGTCGGATCCTGACCCAATCTGAGACAGCAATGGCAGGTGGCCTAGCACGTCTGACCCTGTCAAAACTATTCTTCATCAGACGTTGAGGTATGGCGACTGTGGATCGAACTGAGTGGACCGGGGCCTGAGCCAGTGTAGGATGGAGCCTATCCAGAGGCAGCTGGAGCTCCCGTCGCCAGCATGAGGAAGGCTGGAGAGATTCTCATGATGGCATGTCAGGTGGCCTGGTATAATGCAGTAGCGTCTGGAGGAGGCTGGTGGTGAGCGTGCCGTGGCCCCTTGTACCAGGTGGCGCCCTGATGCCATTCTTTAATGATCGGTTCAGTCGTTCCACCCCCCCCCCCCCCCCCCCCCCCCATTCGCAACCCCGGGTTGTAGAACAATGTGCAAATGTCATGGATCCCTTTCCCCTCCACATAGGAGGATAGTTCATGGGAAACCATTTGGGGACCATTGTAGGTCTTGATCATCTTGGGCAGGCCCCAACATGCGAACAGGGATTCGAGAATATTAATCAACACCTTGGCTGTGACCGATCCCACAGGTCTCACCTCTGGCCACTTAGAGTGAAGGTCGTAGATCACTACGAGGAATCGCTGGTGATGTGGCGGTGGTACCCCATGCAGCTCGCCACAGATGTCGAGTTGCAGGTGCTCCCAGGCTTGGGACAGCCAGTCCCAGCGGCTGCATGGGCAGGGGTGGGGCTGGACCCTGGTCTTTACATTTTACATTTACATTTTGTCATTTAGCTGACACTTTTATCCAAAGCGACTTACACGTTTTGTATGACAAGTCAGCAGGAAGGATACAACTCTATCAACTGAGTAACAATGTTCACCAAAGTGTTGAGTGCTACAGTGGTCTTACCACTAAGAAGACAGGCAGTACAGTCCTTGACCGCCACAACAGAACACCCTAACACTGCTGTTTGTGCCTGACTATGCCCAAGTAGCCCTCATGTGCCATAGCAAGAAAACGCACATGAATGGCACCTGGGACCACAGTGAGTGTAGACACTTGTGTAGTGTAGACTAAGGCTGTCCCCGAACCCTGTTTTTAGGGTTCGAACATTCGCCAGGGTTTATCGAACGAACCAACGTTCGAACGTTCGTTTTATTTTATTTTTAATAAAAAGATTTTTTAATAAAATAATTTTTTAATTTTTTTTAATAATAACTTTTTTTTTATTGCATTATTATAGATCCTACGGAGGGCGGCATTGCATAGTCTATTGGTGAAAAACATGTTGTTTACAGTGGTGGCTGTTCATGTAAACATGTAATTAAACAAAGCACTCAGAAGAAAATAAACAAGCTACTGCATCAAAGTTACTACTTATGATAAACAATAGCCCTTGCAGTCACGTAAGGGGCTAGATAAACAAAGGCATTCGTTTTGTGGCATTAACGTTATATAGTTAGTGTTACACGTTAAATAACAGGTATTCACTCTTGGTCGACGGGGAGGGGAGAGGGGAGCCGGGAGGAGAGGCGCACGCCTCGGCTCCTCAACAGACCCGTCCACCGTCTACCTCGGAAAGGTGGTAGGGCGGACGGGCTCCCAACACGCCTGCCGCCCGTCCGCCCGCGGCCAGAGTTGTTTCCAACGCAACCACCTCCCGCCATGAAGCTTGCGCTCCGTGGCCGAAAAAGGCTGGTATTCATTAATGATCCTTCTGCAGGTTCACCAACGGAAACCTTGTTACCGATTACTTCCTCGGTGGGGAGCTAACTACGGCTCCCCGGTAGCTACGGTAAGTCTGTTGAGGCTTCTCGCAAGCAGATCAATGGCGGCATTGCCTGAAGTAAAAAACAAATAAACGCTTGCCGATTGGTGGTAACAGCAGAGGCGGGTGCAAGCGGTGTGACGTAATTGGCAGAATCGCCTGTCAATCAAAATAGAGCTCTGGTTGAGAAATAGTATCCCGCTGCAGCCCGGCGACCATACTGGTTGAGCCGAGCGCCTCGGGGGACGCGACGCTTCACATCACCTCAACCCCGTGCGCCTCCTTTATTTTTTTTTCACCGAACGTTCGAACCTATTAATTAAAGTCCGAATGTCAGCGTAATGAACGAACGTTCGAACGTTCGGGCTCAGCCTTAGTGTAGACACACCCGGGATCCCAGTGATTATGGAGGCCATGGTCTTTTGGAAGCAGCTGTGGGTGGAGCTTAGGCTGAAAGCCATGTATTTGTAGCAGAAGACCCCTTGACCTATAAGATCGACTGTAAGGCACCTTGTAAATGCTGTATGCAGAGGCTGCCTGTGTTAATGCTGCAGATATCTAAATGGAAAATCAGCTTAACGATGTATGAATACTGAACTGTTCATCACTACAACATTGTAGTTGTGGCATTGCCTTCTTCTTACTATTGACAGGAATACTTGCCAATACTGTCAAGCATTGTGTCTCAATGAAACTGTGAACTTAGTTCTGAATTTGTGTTCTCACTACTCAATGCCTTTGCATCCATAATACTCATATTGGACATTTTAAGTTGAGTTGACTTCTGAAAGCATGCATTTAAAATGTTTGAAAATAAAATGTGCATATTTTACCCCAAATTGTCATGGTACGGAGACAAATTTTGTTTTTTCTTTGGCCTTGAAATCTATTTAGTCGGATTCCTTGACCCCAAGAATGTACAGTTTTTGTCATAAATATGTGGACTCTAGTCATTCTGGTCATATTTTCCACTCAAAAAGCTTGTTTTTTGAGGCTACCGTGCATTAGCTGTGCGAGCTAACACGTGACTAACGTGAACACAATTGACGGATTTATTTCGCAAATGCAGTGTTTTCAAATAGCCACATTACTGTATTTAGTGTATTCATTAGTGGGTCATATTCGTATATATAACATATTTCATTTTATCAACCTAGAATTGACGACAAGGCCTAGTTGCTGGACGCTAGCTCCCATCCTAGCGTTGGCTAACAGCATCGGCTGAGAGCCAGGGAGACCCAGGGCGAGCCACGCTACTACCCTACCCAGGAAAGATGGTTCTAGAGCGGCAGAGAGTATGGAGGAAGACAAGGCCCTATGAAGAGAATGGGGTAAGTTTGAAGAAAATGTTTAACACACACATGAAAGTTTTATAATTACCATCACATCACATTTTTTGTTTAATGTTTTATCTAATCTAGTTTCATTAATTCATTCAGAACTTTTGAACAATAGATGCTATTTCTAATCTGTCAGCTGTTCCATATTGCCAACAAGATTGTCTACATTCCATTCATTACACATACATCTAAAATAAGCAAGGAAAGTGCTTGAAAATGTATTCTTATCTTCCTAGTTTAATTTCAACAAGTTCAAGTGCTACTACATATGAACCATAATAATAAAAATTATGATGATAATCATACACTTATTTTATATCATTAGAAAGCCCTAGTTGTTAGCTTCAAAATGGTACCAAATATGAGGTACTTTGAAATACCCAGTAACTAATAATCTATCACAAACCAATGCAATATCATGTTCAGGGATTTCCTAAATGAGCCAGATGACCCCGAAGTAACCTCCCTACTAAATGATCTTCTGTACAACGTGATAACCGTCTGACGTTTCCTATGCGACACAACTGAAGAACGGACCCAGAACATATCCAGTACCTACACTGGTTCAGGCAGACTCGAGGCGATCGCTGTCACTACATAAAAAGATGGTGGCCTAATTGGTAGTATCGCCCTCTTGTTTGCAAAATAATTTATGTAACTTCATACTGAAATACTGCAATGGACAACAACAACAACAACAACAGCAATGATGGAAATAAATTGTCATTGACCAACGTGCAAAACATTTGACTATTTACATTTTTGGCAAGAATGTCAGCACATACTGTAGCTACAACCGATAACAGGCTGATCGGCCGAGTAGTGTGCAAGATTGCGTGATTTTTTTTCCGTAGCCTATGTTTGCGAAGACGCTCTCTGATTGACTAGCCGCGTACAGCGAAGACCCTCTCTGATTGGTTTAGCGCCGAAGGGTCTCTTCCGCCTTGTACATATATATTCTCTGCTTCAAAGTGGTTATGCTTTGGCCCTCTTTCGAAGTGGGTTATGCTTAGAGTTAGGGTTAGGGTTAGGGTTAGGGTTAAGGTTAAGGTTAGGGTTAGGGAACAACATATCAATTGTTGTTGAATATGCGGAAGAGACCCTTCAGCGCTAAACCAATCAGAGAGGGTCTTTGCAAACATAGGCTACGGAAAAAAATCACGCTGCAAGATCAGCTGCGGATAGACAGACACACATGACCAAAATCATCATGCTAGTAATAATAAGATGAAAGGGTAGCGTTTGTCCTCACTAGCTAGTATGACCATATCCATTCCCCAGAATATGGACATGATCCATCCCACCATGAGGACCGCCGTGACCATCTGGATCAGGGCCGCTGCCACGTTCAGCCAGAACACACAGCACACGCCCCGCTCCAACACCAGCTCGTTATAGGCCCCGCACAGCACAGAGAACGCTGACACCAGGGTCCCTGCACACAGACACACACACACGCACACACACACACACACATTAATAGACAGCCAGGCAGGTTGGTGGGTGGGTGGGTGGGTGGGTGGATGGATGGATGGATGGATGGATGGATGGATGGATGGATGGATGGATGGATGGATGGATGGATGGATGGATGGATGGATGGATGGATGGAGATAGATAGATAGATAGATAGATAGATAGATAGATAGATAGATAGATAGAGAGAGAGAGAGAGAGAGAGAGAGAGAGAGAGAGAGAGAGAGAGAGAGAGAGAGAGAGAGAGAGAGAGAGAGAGAGAGAGAGAGAGAGAGAGAGACAGACAGACAGACAGACAGACAGACAGACAGACAGACAGACAGACAGACAGACAGACAGACAGACAGACAGACAGACAGACAGACAGAGACGGACAGAGACGGACAGAGACGGACAGAGAGATAGATAGATACTACATCCAGGTTGGAGTTTTAGAGGGGGGGTGGAGAGGGATAGAGAGAGGGACAAAGAGAGGAGGACAAAGAGAGGGGAGAGAGAGAGGGAGGCAAAGACAGACAGGGAAAGAATGAAAGAGAGATGGAGGGAGAGAGAGACATGTACACACTTAGTAATGTTTATCTGTGTGTGGATGTGTGTGTGTGACTGTTTATGTGTGTCTTTATCTGTGAGTTGTGTGTGTGTGTGTGTGTGTGTGTGTGTGTGTGTGTGTGTGTGTGTGTGTGTGTGTGTGTGTGTGTGTGTGTGTGTGTGTGTGTGTGTGTGTGTGTGTGTGTGTGTGTGTGTGTGTGCATGCATGCCTTTGTGTGTGTGTGTGTGTGTGTGTGTGTGTGTGTGTGTGTGTGTGTGTGTGTGTGTGTGTGTGTGTGTGTGTGTGTGTGTGTGTGTGTGTGTGTGTGTGTGTGTGTGTGTGTGTGATATCGGTTTGATGAGTTTATTTCATTACGGTCTGTTTCCATGACAACGATCCCTCTGGCAGCAGATCACATGGTTCAGTCTCTGGATCCCAGATCAGATCTGAAATTCTGAATCATGTTGGGTCTATCTCCTCACACACTCTAAGGGTTTAATTGTGTTATATATATAGAATATATAAAGCGCTATATCAATATTTATAGCACTTTATATATTCTAGTGATTTATATATACTTCTGAAGCTGAGCTGGGACCAGCGCTATAAGGACACACTAACATTACCCACTATAATATATTGTGACAGATCTCCTCCCCCCTCCTTTGGTTATGTGAAGGATGGGAAATATGTCCGTCACGGAAGGAGTAGAGTCAATTAGGTACTGTAGCTGATTAGTACTGATAGAATACACCTGTGCAGCATTAGTCACACACATCTCACATGCACACACTCCCGACACACACACTAGCTGATTAGTACTGATAGAATACACCTGCGCATAATTAGTTGACACACATCTCACACGCACACACCCCAGACACCCACACTACAAATAGACTATGAGAGTTGAGTTGGGCGGAGTAAGGAATTGGAGTTGTGGTATAGAGAGAGAGAGATTGAGATTCAGAGTTGCGACGGTGAGAGGTAGTGAAAGGTGAGGAGAAAGCAAGATAGGTGTTCTTTGTGTACTGGACCCTGGACTGGCTGAGATTCCCCCTTGTGTACTGACCCTGGACTGGACGACTACCCTGAATTGTGAACAATCCCTTTTTCTGTCGACAGAAAAAGGGATTGTTCACAATTCAGGGTAGTCGTCCAGTCCAGGGTCCCATCCTTCACATAACGAAAGGAGGGGGGAGGAGATCTGTCACAATATATACTATATATATACTCACTTTTAAAGACAACTCCTGAAGCTGAGCTGGGACCAGCGCTATCAAGCTAACATTACACCCACTATAACAGAAATAATGACTGACCTGGGACCAGCGCTATAAAGAACAGAGACCAACATTACCGTGACCTCAGTTTCCACTCCTATGCCGATGACACACTTAACTACCTCTCCACCAAACCATCCCCCCAGCTCCCCCCATGCTCCCTTGTCAACTGCCTCCACAAAATAAAAACGTGGATGTCATCTAACCTCCTCAAACTAAACAATAAAACTGAGCTCATGGTTGTGGCACCCAAGGCCCTGCTCCGGAAGGTTGGAGATCTCACCCTGGACATGGGCGGCTGCTCCATCTGCCCTTCCCCAAAGGTCCGCAACCTGGGCATCACCTACAAAACCCTCCTGCTCACTTACAAGTCCCTCCATGCTCTGGCACCTCAGTATCTCACTGACCTCCTTCACCCCCACACTCAGTCACGGTCCCTGCGATCCTCGGACACTGGTCAGCTATCCATTCCCCAAACCAGACTGTGGACCTTTGGGGACAGAGCTTTCAGTGTGGCAGCTCCCACCCTCTGAAACTCCCTCCCCGCAGAACTCCGCAATGCCCCAACTCTGGACTCCTTCAAAAAACTCCTCAAAACTCACTTCTTCAACATGGCCTTTGACCCATAACTTCCTACATTGAATGTTGTGTGTCTGTCTACCATGTTTGTTATTGTTGTTTTTCGCCCTATGTAAAGCGACCTTGGGTTTTATGAAAGGCGCTATACAAAACCAAGTTATTATTATTATTAAGTTTGCAGAAAGACTTCTCTTCATCAACTTCACACACACACACACACACACACACACACACACACACACACACACACACACACACATGCATGCACGCACACACATGCACACAGTTGCCAGATTTCAGTAGACAGCGGCATGTTGGGGTCACAGAGGTCCCGCCCACCAACTGTCTCTCCCACACTATTGGCAGAGAGCAGACTGCTACCATGCCCACCTCCAGACTGCTATTGGCAGACAGCCTGTAACAGAATGTTGATGTGTTCTTACCCCACAGGGGAAGTTATACCTCGTTCATGTGGTCCTCTGGGATTCTGATGGTCCAAGCTTTTTTTATCCAACCTGCTAGCATTCATATGCCAAATGGGGAGAAACGTAGAACCAAGATCAACCTAGCAAATAGCGGTGCGGTATGTCAAAGGGCGGTATGTCAAAGGACATAATGTCACAACTCTGACCTTTCTACATTATTTACAGTGGTGGTGCAGACTGTATTATACAGTATTGCTGCACTTAACCCTTTCACTGCCACACGGCAGAAGGTTAACCTTTTACTATCACACAACCGATGGTCGCCGTCGGTTGTGTGATAGTAAAGGGTTAACCTGCTGTGGGAATTGATAAGATTTTATCGATACGATTCCATTATCGATTCTGCTTATCGATCCGATTCTTTATCGATTCCCTTATCGATCCCTGCTAAATTTATACTTTAAATAAATAAATTGGAAATGCAACAGGACTAAGCTGGTTAGAATAACAACATGCAACTTGACATTTCTGATTGTCATTTATTGTTGAGCCCCCATGTCAGAAAAATACAAAAACTGTAAAAAAAATATATATATTAACTATACACTTAAATAAAATAATGTATTTGAGATTAAACTAACTATCTTAAACTAATTTAATCTATTGAACCGTAGTTGCATTCAACAGGTCGTTAATCCTCTGTCTCTGGTCTTTCAGAAGACACACACACACACACACACACACACACAGACGGCTCCCCTCCCCGGTCCCCGCTCGCCCCCACCCTTTTTCTACCTGAGCTCTCTGTCTCTGTGTGTTAGCTAGCTAGCTAGCTCCGTGGCTAACTATAGGTTACATCGAATTAAATTAATGACTAGGTTCTAAAGCATTGGAGTAGTTTTCACTGCACATAGAAACAGTCAAACAGTGGGAGCATTTCGGGAGCATATGACCAAAAACCAGGCCATTTCGAGCCCCTTAAGGAATCAAATAGTCTGCTCTATGGCTGCATGCTGGCGCTAACGTTATTATTTAAAAATGCGCAACTGTCTGAAAAACCTGGCAGCGATAAGAGGAATCGATAGTCACGGAGGCATTCCCAACGGGAACCGGTTTTCGATTCCCATCCCTAGTTGTGTGCAGTGGCGACTGGTCAATGGGGGCGCTAGAGCGCCGCCCTCCCTGGTTAAAAGAGAGAAGAAGAAGATTTTTTTTTTAAGAGCCCTAGAAATCAAATAAACATGTTTAAAATGAATAATATTTACTCATTTTAAGTATGTTTGTGTTTCCAATGCACAATATAACGTTAATATATCAAATATAAATAATTGTTTTCATAAACAGGAAGTGACTGTCTGCTAGAGAATAATACCGCCTCTATACTTTCCATAGCCGCATTTCTCCTGGGCTAGACGCATGGCGCTCACAGTGGGCGTGCGCTGGTTTCATCGCTGTACAGTCACAGCCAATCAGTGCGTAATTCGCTGTGCGTTGAAATATGATGTATTATGATGGAAACCGGGCACGTTTCCAAGCGATCTATTATCATCTAAGCAAGCAGCGTCAATCATTTCCGTAGCCGCATTTCTCGGAGACGCTCTCTGATTGGCCGACGTCAGTTTCTACACTGGGAAAGCCTAGCCACTCTTCGTTCGAAGTAGGTTAAGGTAACGTTAGAGTTTGTCTTAGAGCGTGACGGCAAGTTCTTACGACGGTTAAGCTTAGGTACTCTTTCAAAGTTGGTTAAGGTTAGAGTTTGTCTTAGAGCAGGGCGATAGAACGCCAGGTAGTTTGCAGGCTGTTCGACGCGGAAATGGGCAAAGACACAGCTCGTCACTCACAGTACTTGTTGCCTAACTTTGCTAACAAGAAGCTATATATGGATGCAGTGGACATGGATGGACATCAACACAGTCTGGACAGTGGATATACTTTATCAAGCCCTTCTGCCTGCTGGACAGTGGTGCGTTTCAACTTAACAAGTGAGAGTTCTCTCTCTCTCTCTCTCTCTCTCTCTCTCTCTCTCTCTCTCTCTCTCTCTCTCTCTCTCTCTCTCTCTCTCTCTCTCTCGATGCTGTGTTGTTGTTGAACTAATTAATTTAGCTGCGGGGGGGCCATAATGACCCGGACAATGAATGGTAACTTGTTAAAAAGGACAAGATATACATAAGTGATTATTTTTGCATGGATCAGAGAGAGAGTGAGAGAGAGAGGGGGGGGTAGGGAATAGAGAGAGAGAGAGAGAGAGAGAGAGAGAGAGAGAGAGAGAGAGAGAGAGAGAGAGAGAGAGAGAGAGAGAGAGAGAGAGAGAGATGTGCGCGTGTTTGTGTAGGGCATATTGGAAGCGTGGCTGCATTTGACTGACTGTGATCATATATTGATTGATGGCAATGGTGATAGTTGTACCTACTTAAATATTCGCCAATGCGTGGTACATGTTTGCAAAATGTTTGGTATAGCGCCCCTCATGGAGAAGAATGCACCGGCCGCCACTGGTTGTGTGGCAGTGAAAGGGTTAACCTTCTGTGAATTGTCGCAGTGAAAGGGTTAACCGTTTGGTAGTGCGGCAGTGAAAGGGTTAAAAAAAAGCTACAACCAATGCAGGAAAAACCGCCCTAGAGTCTGCGAGAGCAGGGGTGGTAGATGACTCACAGGCAGATTACACGGATACAGACCATGGAACAGGACTATACATTGGATCAGCGATTCAATGACAGACTTGTCCTCTAGAACTATAACTATAAAGAACAGCACTATGAGTAGGATGAATGCATGTATTTTAGATTTTACAACAGCATGGCAGAGACTAGAGATAGGCATTATGACAGGGTGTACTATTTCCCCACTACAATGGCGATAGAAGTAATTATTAGAGCATCAAAATGAGTGGTAGGTGGAGCGATATGGCAGGGTGGACTGCACCTCTATACGCTTACATGGATGACATGACATCAGTGACCAGGACAGTGACCAGGACAGTGACCAGGACAGGGCCTTGTACAAACAGGTTACAGTTAAATGATCATCTCAAGTGAGCTAGAATGAAGATTATGCCTAGTAAATCGAGAAGCATTTCGAGAAAGGATAGCATAAAAAGAGGGGACATTTTGTGTACATTTACATTTACATTTAGTCATTTAGCTGACGCTTTTATCCAAAGCGACTTACAAGTTCTGTGCGACAAGACAGCAAGAAGGGTATAACTCTATCAGCTGAGTAACAATGTTCATCAAAGTGTTGCGTGTTACAGTGTAGGTTAGTTTATTAGGACAAGTGCATGACATTAAGGTTAGTCGGGGTTAGTTTTTTTTTTTTTTTTTATCATTTCAGATAATGGTTGAAGAAGTGAGTCTTTAGTCGGCGGCGAAAGATTGGACGGGATTCGGCTGTCCTAACTGGGATGGGTAGTTCATTCCACCATTGTGGGGCAAGGACTGAGAATAGGCGGCTTCTCTTTGATGACCCTCCGGGAGCTTGGATAGGAGTAGATCTGAGGCGGCCAGAAGACGCAGAGCGTAGGGGTCTTGAGGGTGTGTAGTTAGAGACCATTGACCGGAGGTAGGCGGGAGCGGTTCCCTTTGCCGCACGGTATGCTAGGTCGAGGGCCTTGAAGCGGATACGTGCAGCAATGGGGAGCCAGTGCAGGTCCCTAAGAAGTGGGGTGACATGGGCTGACTTCGGTAGGTTTGAGATCAGGCGGCCGCTGCATTTTGAATGAGTTGAAGAGGCTTGGTGGCAGTGGCCGGGAGGCCAGCTAGCAGTGCGTTGCAGTAGTCGAGGCGGGAGATGACTGTTGATTGGACGAGGAGTTGGGTGGCTTCTTTTGTCAGGAAGGGGCGTATCCTTCTGACGTTGCTCAGGAGGAATCTGCAGGTTCTGGTTGTCGCTGCGATGTGAGCAGAGAAGTTCAACTGGTCGTCGAGGACAACACCAAGGTTCTTGGCGGTCGGCGACGCGGTCACAGCTGCATTCTCGACTGTGATGGAGAGGTCGGTCAGGGGGGAGGATTTGGCCGGCAGGTGGAGCAATTCTGTTTTGCTTAGGTTCAGTTTGAGGTGGTTGGTCGTCATCCAGGCGGAGATGTCGGACAGACAGGCCGAGATCCGCTCAGAGACGTGGATATCTGAGGGAGGGAAGGAGAGGAAGAGTTGAGTATCATCGGCATAACAATGATATGAGAAGCCATGAGATGTGATAATGTTACCCAGTGATTTAGTGTAGAGGGAGAAGAGAAGGGGTCCTAGGACCGAGCCCTGGGGGACACCCGTCCGGAGGGGGCGGGTGGCCGACAGAGTCCCTCTCCATGACACTTGGTAGGAGCGGTCATTGAGGTATGATGTCAGCCATGTCAGCGCAGATCCAGCCACTCCCATTCCTGCGAGGGCCGCGAGGAGGATCTGATGGTTGACTGTGTCGAAGGCTGCAGATAGATCTAGGAGAATCAGGACAGAGGAGAGGCCTTTCGCTTTTGCTAAGTGAAGTGCCTCTGTGACCGCAATGAGGGCCGTTTCTGTGGAGTGGCCAGTCCGGAAGCCAGACTGATTGGGGTCTAGGAGGTCATTCTGTAAGAGATAAGCAGTAAGTTGGTTGGATACAGCACGTTCAAGTGTTTTAGAAAGGAAGGAGAGAAGAGAGACAGGGCGATAGTTGGCTATGACGGTGGGGTTCAGGGTTGGTTTTTTTATGAGGGGCGTGACTCTGGCTTGTTTTAGGGAGGTGGGGACCACCCCCGAGTTGAGTGAGGAGTTGATGGTTGCAGTTAGGAATGGGAGGATGTCCGGTGCTATGGTCTGGAGGAGTGGGGAGGGTAGCTGGTCCAGCTGGCATGTAGTCGGACGGTTCGACGTTACCAGTGTCAGGGTCTCGGCTTCTGTAATGGGAGAGAAAGATGACAGAGTGAAGGATGAGGTTCTCGATTCAGCGTTTGGAATGGGTGGGGGTTGGGAGAAGGAGCTGCGGATGTTCTCCACTTTTTCCTCAAAGAAGATCGCAAAGTCTTCGGCAGAAAAAGATGAGGGAGGAGGAGGTGGGGGGGGAGTGAGGAGGGAGGACATGGTAGCATGCAGTTTGCGAAGATTCTTGGCAGAGGCCTCGATCCTATGGTGAAAGAAAGAAGCTTTGGCATTAGTAATGGTTTTGGAGAATGTTAACAAGAGGTTGTGATATGTGTCGATGTCAGCAGTGAGGCGTGACTTTCTATACTTCCTCTCAGCCGCTCTCAGGACCTGTCTTTGTTCTCTCACTGCATCCGTCAGCCATGGACTGGGTGGGGAACGGCGGGCAGGTTTCTCAACGAGGGGACAGAGCTTGTCGAAGGAGGTTGCAAGGGCTGAGAGGAGGGTGGAGGTTGCCATCTCTGTGGGGAGAGCAGAGAAGGTGTCACTCAAAGGTAGAGCGGATATTATGTCAGAGGAGAGGGTGGAGGGGGATAGGGAGGGCAGGTTGCGTCTGAGTGAGACGGTTTGAGTTGGGGTGAAGACTTTTCGGTTAAGCATGAGAGTTAGTGAGAAGGATATGAAGGAATGGTCAGATACATGTAGGGGAGTTACCGTGGTGTTAATGATGCTGGAGTTACGGGAAAATATGAGATCCAAGGAGTTGCCTGCTTTGTGGGTGGGAGGCATGGCAGTGGGAGTCAGGTCAAATTGTTGTAGGAGGGAGACCACTGGGACCGACTGAGATGAGTCAGGCAGGTTGAAGTCGCCCAATAGAAGGAGCGGGGTACCATCTTCCGGTAAGGAGCTTAGAAGCATGTCCAGCTCATCTGTGAAGTGATTGAGGGGACCTGGAGGGCGATAGAGTGTAACAATGGTGAGATTGAAAGGATTAGAGACAGATACTGCATGATATTCGAGGGAGGAGAGTGACAGTTCTGGGAGTTGCGTTAGGTTTGTAGCCCATGAAGGAGATGTCATGAGGCCAGTGCCTCCACCCCGTCTGGAGGGTCGAGGTGTGTGAGTGAAGTTATAGTTTGTGGATAATGCTGCAGGTGTTGACGAGTTATTGGGGGTTATCCAGGTCTCAGTTAGAGCCAGGAGCTGCAGATTTAGACTATGGGCGTAGGCAGTAATGAAGTCAGCTTTCTTGACTGCTGATTGACAATTCCATAAGCCTCCCTGTACTGTGACAGGTGTATTAGTGGCTGTAGGAGGGTAGGAGAGATTAGCCGGGTTGCTAGCAAACTGGCGTGGATGGGTTGATTCTGTTCTTGAGGAGCAGATTGTGGATATAGGTATGAGGCACATTGTGGTGTCAAGAGTGGTAGGAGGAGGTTGAAGGGGGTAGGGAGGAAGCGAGATAGTAGGGAAATAGCAGAGTGGGACGGGAATATGGGATTATGGTGTACTTAGCACTGGGTGGATCGGTGGATCCCTCAGCGGTGAACTCCAGGAAAACTCCTCCTCTTTGTCCCTCTTCGTTTCTCGACGCTTCGCTGACGCTATGCCAGCAAGTCTTTAAATCACTATCACTAATTACTGATGAGTGACACCTGCAGCAAATGGCCACACCTCCAGTTTCTGTCAGCTGGGTGAAACTAATTACAAACAATTTCCACAACACAATTTAGTCACACACTTCAAAATGACAGTATTCAGTTAAAAGATCCTACCCTCTCTGCTGTTGTCCTCAGAATGAATCCAACAGAGAAAAAGCTGGTATTTAAGCAGAAAAACTGTCACAAGTGCCCACTTAACTACATGCACAAAGGCCACACCTCCAGTTTCTGTCAGCTGGGTGAAACTAATTACAAACAATTTCCACAACACAATTTAGTCACACACTTCAAAATGATGTACACAGTATTCAGTTAAAAGATCCTACCCTCTCTGCTGTTGTCCTCAGAATGAATCCAACAGAGAAAAAGCTGGTATTTAAGCAGAAAAACTGTCACAAGTGCCCACTTAACTACATGCACAAAGGCCACACCTCCAGTTTCTGTCAGCTGGGTGAAACTAATTACAAACAATTTCCACAACACAATTTAGTCACACACTTCAAAATGATGTACACAGTATTCAGTTAAAAGATCCTACCCTCTCTGCTGTTGTCCTCAGAATGTGTAGACAAGGAAGAAATTCCATTGATAAGGGGCAAGCCAGTGAAAGGTTTGGGAAGGTGGTATAATGAGGAGTTGAATGATGTGAACAGATTAGGAAAGATGTTGTGGAGGGGCTTCCGGGCAAGTTGAAGTTATGGTTTGCAGTTTGGTTTATTACCTACATTTATGTGGCCATTGTCAGTATATGAAGTGCCAATATCAAAGGTGGAAAGGCTTGGGAGGTTGGTTAATTTGTATATTAGGAAATGGCTAGGAGTTCCTTTGTGTATTAGTATGGCATTATATATGGGAAAGGTATTCTCCAGCTTCCAGCAACTAGTCTAACAAGGGGTTTAAGTGTGTGAAGGGCAGAGTTGTTGCTATCAAGGAGCAAAGATACAGTACTTAGTAACTTGGTCCCAAATCCAACTAGAGGGAGAAAATGGAACTCAAGACAGGCAGTGCAGGAAGCAAAGGCAGCTCTTAGGCATACAGACATTGTAAGGCTGGGGGCTTAGGGCTCAGCTCAGCGAAACCAGTATGGAGTAAAGCAGGTCCCACAGAAAGGAGGAAGCTGGTAGTGGAGCAGGTACGTCGACAAGAGGAAGTAGTGGGGTGTACAAAGGTTGTGGCTGGTTGAAACTGGGAAAGTGTAGAGAAGTTGGTCTTGCTGATGTTGAGTTGGAAGTGGTTGCTGTTGCACTCTACAAAGCTCTCCACCAGGGCTCTGTACTCATCCTCGTTGTCATCCATGATGCTGCAGAACCAGCCTTTCAAAGGTCTTCTTAACGTGTGACATCAGAGTGGCAGATGGCACTCTGCAGAATACTGTAACAGCCAGGCAGTGAGCCAGGTAGTTTTGTAATAATGAAAGGTCTGTTATTTAATGTTTGTGTAAGGGCTATTTTAACTGTTGATGGGTAGTGCATCAGTAAAGTGAATATGGTATTGTGCTCTTGCTCTGTTTGAATAGGTGGAGAGAGTGGTTAACTGTATTATAATAGTAAATAGACAAATATGTTGTGCTCTTGCTTTTTTCTTTTTGAAGGTGGAGAGAGTAGCATTGCTAGTGCCACAACAGTTTTATTTGAGGTTCATAACAGTACATTGTACTAAGCAATTGTTGGCTCATTAGTTTGTGATTCACATGCACTAAAATTCACCAGAATGCAGGAAATTAAGTCTTTGTAACAAAAAAAATCCTGGTGGGGGACCCCCAGATAGGGATGGGAATTGATGGGATTTTATCGATACGATTCCATTATCGATTCTGCTTATCGATTCGATTCTTTATCGATTCCCTTATCGATACCTGATCAATTTATAATTTAAATAAATAAATTGGAAATGCAACAGAACTACATTTAGTCATTTAGCTGACGCTTTTATCCAAAGCGACTTACAAGTTCTGTATGACAAGCCATCAGGAAGGGCACAACTCTATCAGCTGAGCAACAATGTTCATCAAAGTGTTGAGTGCTACAGTGTAGGTTAGTTTATTAGGACAAGTGCATGACAGTACGGTTAGTTAGGGTTAGATTTTTTTTTTTTATTCAGATAATGGTTGAAGAAGTGCGTCTTTAGTCGACGGCGAAAGATTGGACGTGATTCAGCTGTCCTAACTGGGGTGGGTAGTTCATTCCACCATTGTGGGGCAAGGACTGAGAATAGGCGACTTCTCTTTGATGACCCTCCCGGAGCTTGGATAGGAGTAGGTCTGAGGCGGCCAGAAGATGCAGAGCGTCGGGGTCTAAGCTGGTTAGAATAACAACATGCAACTTGACATTTCTGATTGTCATTTATTGTTGAGCCCCCATGTCAGAAAAATACAAAAACTGTAAAAAATAAAACATTAACTATAGCCTACACTTAAATAAAATAATGTATTTGAGATTCTCTTAAAATGTATTTATTTTTTTATTCTTAAATTAATTTAATCTATTGAATAACAGGTTGTTATTCCTCTGACTTCTGTCTCTCACTCACACTCTCTCTCACACACACACACACACACACACACACACACACACACAGAGAGAGAGAGAGAGGTATTGGCTTGTGTTGCTACACGGACACATTTGTATGTTGCACCACTGTACTTCCTGGCTTACAGACTTGTAAACAAGCACTCACGTCTCTCATTATATGTGAACTAAAGAGTACAAGGTTTACACAACAGCCCCCACCTGCTGTTTTATTGTATTTGTACCTGTACTATCCGCTGTCAGCTGTTTATCTCTCTTTGTGAGCTTGATTAAATAGCGTTAGCTCACGTTAGCTCCGCGGCTAATTTTAGCTCACCCTGATCTAAATCAATGACTATGTTCTAAAGCATTCAAGTAGTTTTCACTGCACATAGAAGTAGCCAAACAGCGGGAGCATTTCGGGAGCATATTACCAAAACCCAGGCAATTTCGAGCCCTTAAGGAATCAAATAGAGTCTGCCATGGCTACATGCTAACGTAACGTTGTTGTGCAACTGTAGGCAGCGATAAGGGAATCGAAAGTCACAGGAGCCACACGGGAACCGGTTTTCGATTCCCATCCCTACCCCCAGACCCCCCGCTTAAAAAGTGGCCTGACTGGGGCTATATTTCGCGCTATATCTCCCGGTATGAATTATTTCCCCAGTCCGGCCCTGGGAGACATACATATTAGGAGACATATTATGGAAAATTGGCTTTGCCTCATCTAGTCTTTGCATGGATTTGGCTAAATTAAATGAAAAGGTGCTGGGGGAAATCTACATGTGTACGCCTTGCTGTTTAGCCAGGGTTTGAAGTCTTCAGACTAACAAGCCTACAAGCTGTTTACAATTGCTTCCCCTCAATGAATTAGCTTTAATCAATTATCTCTGCTTTTTGGAGCCAGAATCACTGCCTACCTAATGTATTAATTAGGTTTGTAATGGTGTTTTACTCTTGGGTGTTGAAGGAATGTGTTTTTCAATGTGTATATAATGTATATATATCGGTGGGTGACAGCATCTACTCAGACGGATCTATAGATCTTAAAAGTAGCCGGCAGTCAGTGTGTGTCAGCAGCAGATGAGGATTCGGGCTGTGCTGTTAACATCAACAGCTGATAGCCACAGCATCAAGGTTACTCAATCTGGAGAAAGTGCCACAGCGTTTGTTTGGGGTAAGAGGGGCGGTAATATAAACATCGCCGTTGCTATAGTGATTTGGGTCAAAGAGCCGTTGTCAAAGACTGCGTGTCACGTAGTAACGAGGAGAGGGGGCGGGGGCCTGTTGCTATGGTGAGAATGTTATGAGGTGTGAGTTCCTTCCGGGGTAAGTTAGACTGAGATACGAAGCACAGACGAGCAGACGCATTGATCAGAGACTTTCATCCCTCCTCACCCCCCGCTGGGTGGGGGAGGGGAAATATGCCACATCATCACATCATGCATGGCTACAACGAGGCCCAGAACCAGTGGACTCATGAGAGAAGAGACGGTGGAGAATAATGAATTTAGTTTTCCTTCAAAGACTGGTCAAGGACATTACAGAACGGTGTTTCCATCTGGTACAGAGGCTATGTTTATGAAAATAAACATGAGGATCTAAGGAATGAGATCACGATGCAGTGTCGTTTCTTATGACTAACGGATGTACTAACAGGGGTTGATACAGTGGGTGACAGCCAATGTGAAGTATTGAGACAAACACAACGCAGAACAGGGAGAGTCACGAAGGAGATGATGAGATGAGATTGGCTGATTACCGAAGAATCCAACAGTGTGGTGTAGCCAGGCAGGGAAGGAAATAATGAATTCAAAATTCATTCAACTTTATTTAATCTCGAAAGATCATTGAGAGCAGGCTCTCATTTACAATGATGTTGAGAGGAGCAAATACGTAATAGAAAAACAATATAAAAACAGAAAAGTCAATCAATTAAACAATTAGAATAAATCAAAACAATTACAGACTAGGGTGAAATGGTTGGCCATTATATATTTAAACTGACCAATGGATATTAAAGTATTGAGTTTTAAAGTGCTTTGAAAAACATTCCACGTGTCAGAGGCACAGAAGCTAAAAGCAGATTAAAAGCGGATCGTAATTCAGCGCCAACTCTGGGAACCTTAAGCGTAAACTCTCTCAATAATAGACCCATTCACAGTGTATATATGTGCATAATCACAAACAGTAGCACCTAAAGAACAGCATGAACTTTGTTTTGTTTGCATTGAGTACCAGTTCCTGCAAAGTATTAAATGAGAGTTGTAATTTTCCAATGGCTAGTTGTACAGAGTCAGCAACACAATAGACAATAGTGTCATCTGCATATGAGCCCGACAACCCCTCAAAGAAGAGACAATATCATTAATGTAAATAGTAAATAAGACTGGCCCTGTGGTACCCCCTTTGTAATGGGCAACAATTCTGACTGGATTTTGTCTTTTACTAGAGATTTGTCATTTTCCCACACTGATTTATCTCGGATAAATAGCTCTGAAACCATTTGCAGGCAGATGTGTCAGATTTTTAGAATAGAATAGCTAGACAGAATAGCTTGGATATTTGTAGATAATTACTTCTATTCACCTTAGAAGAACATGAGCTATTTTCCAGATACTATAGACAATGAAAGATTAAAGATATGTGTTATTTGTTCTGTAATTAATGGAGCAGCTACCCTGAGAGAAAAAAGGAGCCATCTTATCCTCTCCAGTTGATTTCCGTGTATCAATGGTCTGTAGTGCTTCAAAAACAACACTGGAAGAGAAAGGCTGCAGGGAAGACTGTGAAGGATGCCTCACAGCATGCACCAGCTCATGACTGCACTCTGTGTAATTATTATCAAACTAATTACCAGCTTCAACAAAGTGCCTATTAAAGGTCAGACAAATCTCTTTCTTCTCAGATTGAGATTGAAAAGGATTTGTCATTCCTTACCCCAGATGTGCATTTATTTCTAAGTCTCCTAGATAATGACCAATGGGAAGGGTCTCCAGAATGTCTGCCAAGAGACCACCTGTTTCTTTCTCTAAATAACTTGATTTCAGGTGAGAACCACAGGGTTAATCTATCTTTTATCCAAACATTTTTGAAAGCAGGCATGTTTATTGATAACTGAGAGAGAGGTCTTTGCGAAGAAATCCAGAGCTAATTCTACATGAGGGATGTCGGAAGTGTAGTGGATGTCACTGTGAAACAGATCCAATATTAAAAAAGCTTGATCAATAAAATTCCTCAAATTTCTTTTGGTAATAGTGTGAGGTTTTGTTTTCTGTAGCCGGGAGTGTCTGATACATGCTGTGGGCAGTGATCACTGATTCCCAATGTAACAGAGTTAGAAATTATATTTGTTTGCATGTGAATTTTATCTAAATTGAGAAACATCATACCGTATTTGTTTTGGGAGCCACCTGTGACGTATTGAGGTCATTTCATTGTATATCGCGCTGCATGTCCCTGTGGGGATACCGTATCTACCCAGCAGTCTTGTACCCGGTTGCTGAGGTAGGTCCCCCTTTGAATGAATGAATGAATGAAAACTTTATTTAACAGATTGCAGAATGGGTACAATACAGTACGGCTCAATACATACAATTGTTAAGGGGATGCAGACCTGAGAAAGACGTTTGTCTTGTTTCCATCAGGGTCCCCCATTTTCAATTCATATAGACATATATGACATACATGACATACAGATAGTCAGTACTGCTACATCTATACATTTATGACATACCAGATTTGCAAATACAGTACTGTTTGTGATACAGAAGGAGTCAAGAAAAGGGAGTATATACATTTGACGTAGAAACTGTACATTGGAGGTTGGGTGGGGGGGGTTGGGTACATTGGGATATTGACAACCATACTGGGTAATTTACATTGGAGGTGGTTGGGGGGGGGGGGGGGGCGGGGGGCACACTGTATAAACAAGTAACACTGTACATTGAGGGGGGGGGGGGGAGGAGACACTGTACAAACAAACACAATTGTACATTGAACTATTGACAAAACCATACTAGGTAAATGACTGTACATTGGAGGGGGTTGGAATGATTGGGTTAGGATATTTACAGGGGCCAGTGTTGAATTGCAGTCTCCCGTAGGTGTCCCTTGAGAGAGGTTTTGAAAGTGGGTAGTGATCCACATTCCTTTACAGCTTTGGGTAGGGCGTTCCACATTGATGTGGCATAATTGCGAAACGTGTTTAGTCCCTTATTTGAGCCGAATCTGGGTTTGACATGATTTGTGGAGCTCCCTCTGGTGTTGTGATCGTGGTATTCACTGACCTTTGGGAAGTATTTTGACATGTACATGGGTACCTTGGTCGTGTAGTGTATCTTGTAGACCAGGCCCATTGCAAGTTGTTGTACTCTGTCGTCTACTCTAAGCCATCCTAGGTTGTCGAAGTGGGCAGGGGTGAGGTGGGTTCTAGGAGTAAGGTCAAGCAGTAGTCTGACCAGTTTGTTTTGAGATGTTTGTAATTTTGTTTTTAGCGCCTTTGAGGTGCTTTGGTACCATGAGGTGCAAGCATAGTCGTAGTACCCCTGAATGAGTGCTCCTGCCAGAGTCTTCAGGGTGTTCTTGTTTACCAGAGAGGAGATCCGGTACAAGAATCGAGTTCGTTGGTTGACTTTTTTTATTACATTGGATGCCATTTTGTCACAGGAGAGATTAGCCTCTAGGATGGACCCCAGGTAGGTAATTTCATCTTTCCTTGTGACAATATTAAGATAAGATAAGATAAGATATTCCTTTATTGATCCCCTTGGGGAAATTCAGGCATCATAGCAGCATGGGGGGGAGGGGGGGAGGGGTACAGGTAGTAAAACAACACAGTATACAGGTAGTAAAAGACAACACAGGCAGTGTAAACAATTTGATCAATATGGTCAATATAATTTACTATCTGACTAGCTGAGGAATATTCACATTATTCACAGTGTCACATGAGGTGCAGTATGCAAGAGGTAGTGTTATAATAATTTACTATCTACTGAGTATACATTAATCAAAGTACCAGGGTAGTCTACTTTGTCCCCCTTGGGTTCCGATAAGTCCCAGGTCAATGTCTGGTAGCAGTCGCTGTCGCTGCCCCCTGTTGTGGGGCCTGGAGGCTGCTAGTCGCTGCCCACTGTTGTGGAGCCTGATGGCCGCTGGTATGAAGGACTGTCCGAGGCGGTTAGTTGAGTGTCGGGGGGGGATGAGTCTGTGGCTGAACGAGCTTCTCATCTTGACTAGCTCGTCGTAGAGGGGGTGGTAGGGGTTCTCCATGATGGCATCCAGCTTCCTTATCATCCCCCTCTCTACCATCACCTCAAGTCTAGGTAGCTCGACTCCCACCACAGAGCTAGCCTTCCTCACCAGCTTGTTGAGCTTGTTGGTGCCCCTTGAGTTGATGTAGCCTCCCCAGCATGCCACAGCATAGAAGAGGATGCTGGCCACAACAGACTGGTAAAAAGACTGCAGCAGTTTGTTGCACACATTGAAGGACCTGAGTCTCCTCAGGAAGAACAGCCTGCTCTGTCCCTTCCTGTAGAGGGCCTCTGTGTTGTCCGACCAGTCCAGTTTATTGTTCAGGTGTACCCCAAGGAACTTGTATGAGTCCACCATCTCCACATCCACCCCTCGGATGGAGATGGGAATCGGGGGGGGCCTCTTCTTGCCCCTCCGGAAGTCCACCACCAGCTCCTTGGTCTTACTGGTGTTGAGTTGGAGGTGGTTGCTGTCGCTCCACCCCACGAAGCTCTCCACCAGGGCTCTGTACTCCTCCTCATCATCGTCGGTGATGTAGCTTACGATGGAGGAGTCGTCTGAGAACTTCTGCAGGTGGCACCCGCTGGAGTTGCGGCAGAAGTCTGAGGTGTTGTCACCCACTGTAACTGAGAAGCCGTCGGTCTTGCTGAGTTTGTTATTTGAACCGAAGAGAATGGACTCTGTTTTGCCCATGTGTAATGATAGTTTGTTATCAGCGAGCCATATGCAGATTCTGCCTAGTTCCGAGCTGAGGGTTTTTTCAACCTGTAACTTGTTCTTGTCAGAGACCAGCAGGGCTGAGTCGTCCGCAAACAGGAACAAGTTGCAGTCACAAGCTGACGACATGTCATTTGCATAAATTAGGAACAGTAGCGGTCCTAGTATGCTTCCTTGTGGAACACCACAGCTCACTGTGAGGGGGGGGGATAGGGTACCGTTTACCTCCACCATCTGTTCCCTCCCCTCAAGGTAGGATTGCATCCAGCTCACTGATAGACTATCAAAACCAATTGCTTTTAGCTTGTCAATCAGAATGGAGTGATTGACCGTGTCAAAGGCCTTTTGTAGGTCCAGCATGACCATGCCGCAGTATTTGCCTGCGTCCACCTCTTGTTTGATGTGGTCATTCAAATAGAGAAGGCATGTGTCAGTGGAGTGGGATGTTCTGAAGCCAGATTGGAATTCGTAGATTAGATTTTTTTCCGCTAGGTACTTTTCGACCTGTTCGTAGACTATTTTTTCCATGACTTTCGAGATGGAGGTGAGAATAGAAACAGGGCGGTAGTTGCCTGGGTCTAATTTGCTGCCCTTTTTGTGCAGAGGGGTCACCCTCGCAATTTTGAAGTCCTTGGGGACGTGTCCCTGTTTTATGGAGAGGTTTATTATGTGTGTGATGATTGGTGTGATGGCGGCTGCTGAGTCTCTGAGGAATTTGGAGGGGATGTTGTCATGGCCAGTGGCCTTGTTAGGTTGGAGGGCGCTCAGTTTATTGAGTACCTCATCTGTTGTTACCATTTCCAGCTTGAAGTCGTCCTTGCGGACCCCTAGGTTTTTGTAGAAAGCTACTATGTGTTCTACCCCATAAAGCCCTGAGTGGGAGGGTAGTTTGTTTACCAGTGTTGTGGCTATGTTTGTGAAGAAAATGTTTAAGTAATTGGCTACATCCAGCTTGTCTGTGATGAGCGTGTTGTCAGTTTTTATGTTTATGTTTGAGAATCTGGTTTTAAGTTTTTTACTGCATCCTAGTTGATTATTGAGTAATTTCCAAAGTTCACGTGGTTTGTTTTTGTTTTCCTCAGTTTTGTCATTGATGAAATTCTTTTTTGCAGTTTTGATCATGGAGTTTACGTCGTTTCTTAGTCTGTTTCTTTCTAGTTTGAGTTCAGTCACTTTGAAGTGTAGCTCCACTATATCACTATTTTCTCTGGTTAGAATTTGTCTAAACATTAAACTGTAATAACATAGTGCATAACGCTCACTGTATTACATAATGTAATGATAACTGTGTTGGTTTGACCGCTGGTATTGGTTCTATGTGTGTGTTGCGTTTTGCAAACGTTAGAACTGGGGAAATGTGCTATGGTGCGAAAACTTTCTTTGTTGCTTAATGTATTCTTTTATGTTGTACATGCAGGTATGCAAGATGTGCAGTGACCAGAAAACTACAGTTATTGTATTTTATGTGTCGTCCATAGGTATGTGGCTCCATACATAGTGCAAACATGTTATTTTCGACGTCATTATATTTGTTGTTAATTTACTGATGCACTTCCTGCTATCTCCAGCAGGTCGTGCAAGTTTACCAATTTGGTTTATAGACCTGCAAATTAATGGTATGATACTGTGTTGTGGTACATTGTATTGGAAAGTAGTGGGTTTGTTATTTTAATTGTTATGAGAATGTAAAATACATGTACTTTTATAAATACTGTCATTGAGACATTATAAAAAGGGCAGTCTTGTACCCGGTTGCTGAGGTATGCAAGATGTGCAGTGACCAGAAAACTACAGTTATTGTATTGTATGTGTCGTCCATAGGAATAAATGTTGGAAAGCAGTTCCCAGTCTCTTCAATCTCTGATCAATTGAGAACCGTTACACCAACTCAAATTTGGGAAATCACGCAAAACAAGTATCACACCTATTTGAGAAAATTAAATCAATTAAGGTGGATTTAGCAAGGTTTTTCAGGTTTGGCCTGGTGGGGTCAGTGACCAGTTGGAACAAATGTAATGTAAGTTACCACTAACCTCCTTAAAATAATTGGAGGCATTACTGTTAAATGTAAGTAATAATATGATTGAATATAACTGCACTTTAACTGTTCCACAAGAGGGCGCTATAGGCATAAGGAGACGCAGCTATAGCAGCTGACGTCAGGTAGCAGGTATAAGAGGGAATGTTCCCTCCCCCTCTGTCTCTCTCACTCTAGCTCTCAAGGAGAGCAGGTCTCGTGGTGGAAATGTACATATGAAATAAACCACGCCAGTTAAGGCTAAAGAGGACCTCGTTGTCATGACCAGTTATTTTGCTCCCCAGGTGACTCTGTCAACAATTACTTAACCAATTAACATTAAAATCACCTAAAACAATCATCTCAGCATCTGTATTGTGGGAGAGTAACTTTGCTAGTAACTCTGAGAGTATCAATGGAGCTGATGTCAGTGGAAGGTGGTCTATAAACTCCAATCACAATCAGTGAGTTCTTTGGCCCTTAATTAACATTAAGCACAATACATTCTACACAAACTTTTATTTAAAAAATGTTGGTGAGAGGGACACATTTTTTTTTGAAAAGTGAGGGGGACATGTCTCCCATGTCCCTAGTGGAAATGTCACCCCTGCCCACACTGTACACACTGTATGTACTGTACATTTAAGCAATAGCTCATGACAGGCCGTGGTATATGGTAATTATATCACAACTAAGGGGCGTAGTTCAGCCTGATGTGAAGCGGAGGCAACGAGAAGCGGAGGTATACATGTTACACTGTATACGGCAATGCACTTTACTGCTATGTTGCACTCTGGTTAGATGCCAACTTCCTTGTGCAATGACAATACATTTAATCTAATCTAAATGTATGTTAAAGCTGTGTGTGTGTGTGTGAGAGATAAAGAGACATGCAGGGAGAGAGAGAGAGATATATGCTGCCTGAGATTTCTTCATGCTACATTCTATATTGTATGATTTCTCCATACTACACACTCTATTGTATGATTTATCCATGCTAGGTATCATTTTGTGTATACAGTATCATTCTGATTGCACAGCTAGCAAGTGGAAAACGGCTAGTGAACCGTGTTGTTTTAATGTTATGATTATGAAAGGCCACTTCCACCTGGGTGTGCAGGTCCTCCAAGTATTGAATGTAGTATGTTGCATGGAGTATGTCACAGTACTGAACAGTTAGCTCCAACATTTTGTATTATGATGTACATACTTTAAATTATAGTACATGTACTGTGTGTATGTACATACAATGCATTTGGAAGCAGAGAGAGAAAGAAAGAGAGCAAACCATAAATTGGAACATAACTCAATATATTGTACAGCCAGCCTTGGTATGGTAACAAGGTCAGGTCACACATACGCACGCACGCACGCACACACACACACACACACACACACACACATAACAACATAAACACAGATATGGATGCACATCCTCTTACCCCTTATCTCTCTTTATTGCTCTCTTACCCTCTTTCTCTGTATCTCTCTGTCTCTATTCATCTCTCTCTGTATCTCTCTCTCTCTATGTATCTCATCCTCTCTCTGTATCTCTCTCTATGTATCTCTCTATGTATCTCATCATCTCTCTGTATCTCTCTCTTTCTCTCTCTGTGCCCCCCCCACCCCTCTCTCCCTCTCTTACTACAGTTTTTCACGATTGCTAAAACACATTCCATGAAACTGCCCTCCCTTTTCACAAAACTCTAAACACAAAACGCTTTTCCCAAGCTATATACACAAAACCTAACATTAACGTTTCAAAACCAAACAATCACACGAAAACACCCCCACCCCCTCCTAATAGACAGTCTCCTCCCCACCCCATGTATATATTCTCTCCCCGCCGTATATGTATATTTCTCTCCCACCCACCCACCCCTCCTAATGTACAGTCCCCTCCCCATCATATGTATATACTCTGTCAGGATCTATGAGTAACAGTACTGTATATTTGAATACTGTATATGTCACAAATGTATCAGTACTAAATACCTATATGTCCCTATGCCATAAATGTCATGTATGTTAAGTATGTCATAAATGTCAATATGAAATGTAAATGCGGGACCCTGATGTAAACAAGACAGACGTCTTTCTCTGGTCTGCATCCCCTTAACAATTGTGTGTATTGAGCCGTACTGTATTGTACCCATTCTGCAATATGTTAAATAAAGTTTTCATTCATTCATTCAACAGTTGCCCATATGCTCTGATCTGTTCTCCAAATATATGTATTGGGCATTTTATAGATTTGTGTGTTTCATAGGAATAATATGTAAATTAAGAAATTGAAGAAAATACAGTTACAGTAAGCACTATAAAAATACAGCAGGTGAGTTCACCTGTCTTCAACCAAAATGGAAGGATAATGAAGTACACAGAGAATGTGCAAATATACAATACACTGGACACAAGACCAATGATGCAGACTGATGTAAATATATATTTATTATCTCCATATACCCAAATCACTCAACATGTCAACATGGAGAATCACAACAAAACATATCCCAGTTTCCCATAAATTCTCTGACCAAACCCAGCTAGGCAAACAGATAATGTCTAGTATTTTATGTACTCTATTCTCATTTCTTAATTTTTTCTGTGATTGTAACCACTGTAATTGTAACCTGTACTGGATACAGTATGTTTGTCTGATATTTGCTGAGCTTACAGTGATATGCACACTACTGTAGTAGCATGAAAACTGGTACATGTTTTGTTGTGATTCTCCATGTTGACATGTTGATTGATTTTGGTAGGGGCCTATATGGAGAGAAATATATTTTCATCAGTCTGCAGCATTGGTCTTGTGTAGTGTTTGGTGAATTTATTGTATATTGGCACATTCTCTGTGTACTTCACTTACAATACTCTAATCACTGAGAAGTATAATTGCTAAAAAAAAAATGTTTTAGGTTAAGCACAGCCAGTATGACCAACACACTTAATGTGATGACATTTAACGTCAGAGGCCTAGGTAGGCTCAGGCACGTGCACACATAGAGCCCAAGGGGTGCTCGAGCACCTGCCCTAAAAAGTGCCCTTTTAAAAAACCGTTGCGCATATAGATTGCCCTTCCAACTGAAAAATGTCAGGATAGAATCAAAATATTAGGTAAAGAGAGAGAGATGCCCCGTATTCCATTGCAGTTTGCACGGCCTCCTCAGCGTGCCTCTCCGCGGACCTATATATTTTATGCATAGCGTGGGTGGTGATGATGATGATGATAGAAACCGCTGTGGCCCATACAGTTGAATGCTGGTATTACACTCACTGAGGGACATGAAGAAGTCAAGTCCGATGGGATTTGGGAATCTCAAATACAAATCGGGATTGGAATAAAAAAGGCATTTATATTAAACATTACCCTATTTAGTCAATATAATACAAACTTTGGAATAGTTGCTGGGGACTTCAACTGCTGTATGGACAAATATTTATTTATAAATACTTCTCCCACAGACAGCTATTATAAACTCGGGTGCATGCCAATACATCGAGACATAGTCATATTTATTATCATTATAATTATTTCATTCCGCGGATGTCTGTAAGTAATCGAAGTGACACAATCCCCAAGGATTTTTCCCAAAGAAAGCTGTTAAAAACACGGGCGCATACCGGTCTGTCCGACTTACATCCGATTTATGACTGCCTTTTCGAGTTCGTAAAAATCCTATATAAAACTAATTTATAATACGAAGCCCTTCGAGAATTCTGAATAAGTTCGTAAATCGAGTTACGAAGGAATTCCTTGGTAACTGTCACGTATGTCTGTTTGAGAATGAGGACCAGTGGGTTTCTTCTGTTGTCATCTCCTTGTAATTTTGTTCCCAGCCTGCAAGGTGTGGTGGTGGTGGAGGACAGGGCTCAGAGACAGGTTGTCTCTGACATTGCTAAGCAACCAACTGTTTTCAGGTTTATCATTTGAAAGTCTGTCTAAAGAGAAGTCAGTCCACTCTTCCGCCATCTTGATAACAAGACTAACAAGACCATCTTCAAATCCTTCAATAGGTTTTGTGATCTGCACGGCCTCAGCCAACTAATCACCCAACCCACAAGGATATGTGAATCAACTCAGACTACCATTGACCTCATACTGACCTCTGACAAGTCCAAGATCTCCAGTAAAGGGGTTATAGCATGCGGGTTAAGTGATCATTACATGATATTCTGTACCCGCAAAAAGCTAAAACTAAAGGCTGGCTGTCACAAAACAGTCACATCTAGAGACCTCAAAACCTACTCTAGCGAGGCCTTTAACCTTGAACTGGAGAGTCTGGACTGGTCAGATGAACTCAATGGTACACTGGTTGAAGAAACTTGGCTTGGCTTCAAAACCAAATTTTCATCAATACTAAACAAAATGGCCCCCCTAAGAACCACCAGGGTAAAAAATCGCGCTGAGCCATGGATGCACACTGAAATACTGACCGCTATGAAAGCCAGAGACAAAAAATGCTCTGAGTTTCGTAAAAGTCAGTCAAAGCTTACCAAAAGCACGAGCAGTGAACTCCAAGACCACGTGACTGAACTCAAACTAGAAAGAAACAGACTAAGAAATGACGTAAACTCCATGATCAAAACTGCTAAAAAAAATTTCATCAATGACAAAACCGAGGAAAACAAAAATAAACCACGTGAACTTTGGAAATTACTCAACAATCAACTAGGCTGCAGTAAAAAACTCAAAACCAGGTTCTCAAACATAAACATAAAGACGGACAACACGCTCATCACAGACAAGCTGGATGTAGCCAATTACTTAAACACTTTCTTCACAAACATAGCCACAACACTGGTAAACAAACTACCCTCCCACTCAGGGCAGTATGGGGTAGAACACATAGTAGCATACTACATGAACCTAGGCGTCCACAAAGACGACTTCAAACTGGAAATAGTAACTACAGATGAGGTACTCAAAAAACTGAGCGCCCTCCAACCAAACAAGGCCACTGGCCATGACAACATCCCCTCCAAATTCCTCAGAGACTCAGCAGCAGCCATCACCCCAGTCATCACACACATAATAAACCTCTCCATAAAACAGGGACACGTCCCCAAGGACTTCAAAATTGCGAGAGTAACACCCCTGCACAAAAAGGGCAGCAAATTAGACCCGGGTAACTACCGCCCTGTTTCTATCCTTACATCCATCTCGAAAGTCATGGAAAAAATAGTATACGAACAGATCGAAAAGTACCTCGCGGAAAAAAATCTAATCTACGAATTCCAATCTGGCTTCAGAACATCCCACTCCACTGACACATGCCTTCTCTACTTGAACGACCACATCAAACAAGAGGTGGACGCGGGCAAATACTGCGGCATGGTCATGCTGGACCTACAAAAGGCCTTCGACACTGTCAATCACACCATTCTGATTGACAAGCTAAAAGCAATTGGTTTTGATAGTTTATCAGTGAGCTGGATACAATCCTACCTGGAGGGGAGGGAACAGATGGTGGAAGTAAACGGTACCCTATCCCCCCCCCTCACAGTGAGCTGTGGTGTTCCACAAGGAAGCATACTAGGACCGCTACTATTCCTAATTTATGCAAATGACATGTCGTCAGCTTGTGACTGCAACTTGTTCCTGTTTGCGGACGACTCAGCCCTGCTGGTCTCTGACAAGAACAAGTTACAGGTTGAAAAAGCCCTCAGCTCGGAACTAGGCAAAATCTGCATATGGCTCGCCGACAACAAACTATCATTACACATGGGCAAAACAGAGTCCATTCTCTTCGGCTCAAATAACAAACTCAGCAAGACCGACGGCTTCTCGGTTACAGTGGGTGACAATATTATCACAAGGAAAGATGAAATTACCTACCTGGGTTCCATCCTAGAGGCTAATCTTTCCTGTGACAAAATGGCATCCAATGTAATAAAAAAAAGTCAACCAACGAACGCGATTCTTGTACCGGATCTCCTCTCTGGTAAACAAGAATACCCTGAAGACTCTAGCAGGAGCACTCATTCAAGGGTACTACGACTATGCTTGCACCTCATGGTACCAAAGCACCTCAAAGGCACTAAAAAACAAATTACAAACATCTCAAAACAAGCTAGTCAGACTACTACTTGACCTGACTCCTAGAACCCACCTCACCCCTGCCCACTTTGACAACCTAGGATGGCTTAGAGTAGACGACAGAGTACAGCAACTTGCAATGGGCCTGGTCTACAAGATACACTACGCGACCAAGGTACCCATGTACATGTCAAAATACTTCCCAAAGGTCAGTGAATACCACGATCACAACACCAGAGGGAGCTCCACAAATCATGTAAAACCCAGATTCGGCTCAAACAAGGGACTAAACACGTTTCGCAATTATGCCACATCAATGTGGAACGCCCTGCCTAAAGCTGTAAAGGAATGTGAATCACTACCCACCTTCAAAAACACTCTCAAAAAACACCTACGTGAGACTGCAATTCGAAACTGGCCCCTACAAATGTCCTAACCTAGTTGTACAGTAAATGACCAAGTAAGGCTTTGTCAATATTCCAATGTACAGTGTAAAATGTGTGTGTGTCCCCTACCCAACCCCCCCCACCTCCAATGTACAGCCCTCACCCAACCCACCCAACCCCACCCCACCAACCTCCTCCAATGTACAGTTTCTACGCCAAATGTATATACACTCCTTTTCTGGACACTTTTGTATCACAAACAGTACTGTATTTGCAAATCTGATATGTCATAAATGTATAGATGTAGCAGTACTGTCTATCTGTATGTCATGTATGTCATATATGTTATGATGAATTGAAAATGGGGGACCCTGGTGGAAACAAGACGAAAGTCTTTCTCTGGTCTGCATCCCCTTAACAATTGTATGTATTGAGATGTACTGTACTGTACCCATTCTGCAATCTGTTAATAAACTTTTCAATCAATCAATCAATCAATCAAACCAGACCCCTAACTCATTGAATGGGGAGTCACCTATATCTAAGAATTTCATAATTGTAACTGGTTGCAGGCGGGATCGTCTGGAACTGAACAATAAACACCAGAGGGGTTATGGTGCATTCACCTGCTCCTCAGGGGTTATGCTCTTTGTCTCTCTATCTCTCTCTCTCTTCCTCTCTCTGTCCTGCTCTCTCTCTCTTTCTTATTGTCTCTCTACTTCTTTTTCACTCACTCTCTACATCCCTCTCTCCTTGTCTCTCTCACTCTCTTTGTCTCTCTGTCTCTCTCTCCATTTCTCTCTTTATATAGTGTCTCTCTGTATCGTTCTCTCTCCGTCTCTCTCAATTTCTTTATATAACTAACTGTATCTCTCTCTATCTATGTATCTCTCTCTCAACCAACAGAATAGTATATGAGCGTGTTATTATGATCTTTATGAAAGAACACTTTGATATGTTTTAATAATGAGCAGCAGTGTTGGCGAAGTCATTCTAGATCTTACCATACAACACAGAGGAGCTACAAGTCGAACATAATGTGTGTGTGTGTGTGTGTGTGTGTGTGCGTGTGTGTGCGTGTGCTTGCCATAGGCCTCATTATGTACAAGCAGGGATCAAGATATCAAAGCATTGTCACTGCATGCTGTGTGTTTGTGTGTGTTTACAGTGTGTGCTGAAACCATTAGGATCTCATTACTTGGGTTTCTGCAATAACACACATACACACACACACACACACACACACACACACACACACACACAGATTGTCAGTAAAACACAAGAAGAGAGCATGTGTGTGTGTTTGTATGTGTTTGTGTGACTGATGGACTGACAGACGGACACAGATAGACATAGATAGATAGATAGATAGATAGATAGATAGATAGATAGATAGATAGATAGATAGATAGATAGATAGATAGATAGATAGATAGATAGATAGATAGATAGATAGATAGATAGATAGATAGATAGATAGATAGATAGATAGATAGATAGATAGATAGATAGATAGATAGATAGATAGATAGATAGATAGATAGATAGATAGATAGATAGACAGACAGACAGACAGACAGACAGACAGACAGACAGACAGACAGACAGACAGACAGACAGACAGACAGACAGACAGACAGACAGATAGATAGATAGATAGATAGATAGATAGATAGATAGATAGATAGATAGATAGATAGATAGATAGATAGATAGATAGATAGATAGATAGATAGATAGATAGATAGATAGATAGATAGATAGATAGATAGATAGATAGATAGATAGATAGATAGATAGATAGATAGATAGATAGATAGATAGATAGATAGATAGATATACTAACCCACTCCTGGTATGAAGGTATTGAGGAAGAGACAGACCACGGCGAGGGGGAAAGGCATTGTGGGTATCGCAGCCCGCAGAGTCCCTTTCTTCTCTCGGACCTCTACAATCACCCCACCGACCCCAGAGGGACACCCAACCACGTATTTGGCCCCTGAGTGGTCCTCTGGCTTCATAGACTCTGGGACATTCTTTTCCTCCATCTCTCTCTCTCTCTCTGGCTGTCTCTTTCTCTCTTGACTTTATTGCTCTCTTGCTCTCTAAAGGTATATTAAACTGTAAATGTAAACTGTTCGCTCCAAGGATGTGACAACACACAGTAGAATCGAGTTATCAGTAGAATCCACTAAACATTAAGTTATCAGTAGAATCCACTAAAGATCAAGTTATTCAGTAGAATCCAAAGAAAGACAGCTGTATTGTTCAGGGTTATTGTCAGAGGATAGACGCTATCACTGAATGTGTCGGATAAACTGAACAGTCCTCAAACAATCAATAAGCTGAACGTGTGAAATCAAAAGTCAATTATCCCCCCCAAAAAAACTTGTTTGAAAGATATTCAATAATACATTCTGAGAGAAAGACCTGACATATTCAACAGTATCTCCAAAGAATAAGTGGGAAGATTCCTGGTGTATAAATATGGTTCAGTCAGACAGCAGATAATATCTCCTTAATCCTTCAAAATATGTCCAGCCTCAACTGAGTACAGCTTCAGTATTCAATACTTTAACATTCATTATGATTGTTATTATTATTAGTAGTAGTAGTAGTTGTAGTATTAGTAGTAGTAGTAGTTGTAGTATTAATAGTAGTATTAGTAGTAGTTACAACTCACAGTCTTATTGAAGCCCAGTAAAAACTATTTGATATTTACAGTCTTTGAAGATGTCATCTTATTTTCTCTGGACTGGTTTTATCCTTGAAAGATATTTTAAGATATTTCTTTCTTTCTTTCTTTCTTTCTTTCTTTCTTTCTTTCTTTCTTTCTTTCTTTCTTTCTTTCTTTCTTTCTTTCTTTCTTTCTTTCTTTCTTTCTTTCTTTTTTTCTTTCTTTCTTTCTTTATTTGTGATGGAGCTGAGGTCTCTGTGAGGAGGCAATCTGCACACCGCTCCTTATTCCCTAACTCTCTCTCTCTCTGTGTGTGTGTGCGTGTGTGTGTGTGTTTGTGTGTGTAAGAAATACGATCATCCCCCTCCTCTCTCCTCCCATTTCCCCAGCCAGCTAAGATTTAAAGGGACAGTACACTATATTATAATACTACTACTAGTAACAACAACAACAACAACAACAACAACAACAACATCATAGGACTTTTCAAAACATAGTGTACAAGATAAAACATCAAAACTGATCATGAATCGGAAACTCTGGTTGGTTAATTGGTTAATTGGTTGATTGTCCAGTGTTATTCCAAGATAAGTAATGTTCGATCTGGACTCAATGACATCTCCTGCACAATTTACTTTGATCCTATTAACACTATGGCGACCGGCGGGGCGCAGCGATTTAGGCCTCAGAGGACAGAGGCTTGTAAACAAACCGATGTACTTTCTAAGAGCTTTATATATCATTTATAGTATTGCTATCTGTCCATTCTCATTGTCACTTGAGTGCATAAACCGTGCCTTCATAATGGCTTAAAGAAAATAAAAATCCATCGGTTGGTTGTCATTTTATAGCGTCGTGAATATAAGGTATATCGCACTTTTCGTCTAGGCTTTTCTGCAGGAGGCTGCAAAACAGGCTAAACGTTGGCGCCGTTATATCAAACGCCATTTCTGCTGTATACGAATGAAATAAAACGAACTGCGTAGCATCCGGACTATTACAGAGCATCTATGGATGAAATGGGGGCGGCGGGGAACGCCGATTACTATTATTGATTAGCAATACAGTGTGCGTTCAATATAGCATTTTCATTGATCGATCACGTTACGTTATAAAACAATGTCCAATCCAGCTGTAATTTGGGGTAATATTATCCTACCATCAGGCCATGTGATCGCCGGCAGCATTTCCTCACCAGTCATCGGATTCTGGTAGATCGATATGCACATTGGCTAATCATAAATCCCATTATTCCATGCTGAAAAAAACGCTCGGCAAGCTGATCCAAGATGGGGGGTCTTCTTTTGGAATCAAGGATCTATGATCCGCCCACAGAACTGTACTTGCATTTTTTTTTAAATCCACATAATGATACTGCAGTGGAGCGATGGCGCCCCTAAGCGGGTCTGGCCGGTACTGCATGTTTCGAAAATCAAATATGTGAAAAGATCCTGCTAGTGGATCGGGTACCTAATAAGCGTTACAAATATGGAATAAAACAATAACAACTTGCCACGAGTATATACGTGGCTCTGGTCCACAACGCTCTTTTTCGAAACACGTATATATACGTGGACGGATGCCATAGTGTTAACTAGCCTTGACCCAAATAAAATAGATTTGGTTTTACCGAGGTGTAATGATTAACCACTCCATTACCAGCTCCAGGCTTCCTCAAGCCTCGCAATGTTTTTTCCTGACATCATCAGAACGGAATCTAACAGCCACATTTTACAGCCCACAGCTGCTGACATGTAATTGACATAGTGTAAACTAGAAACAGTAATGGTCCCCGGAATGGATCCCTAGGGAACCCCACATGTTTACATTTACATTTAGTCATTTAGCTGACGCTTTTATCCAAATCGACTTACAAGTTCTGTACGACAAGTCAGCAGGAAGGGCACAACTCTATCCGCTAAGTAACAATGTCAAAGTGTTGAGTGCTACAGTATAGGTTAGTATATTAGGACAAGTGCATGACAGTAAGGTTAGTTAGGGTTAGATTATTATTATTGTTGACAGAGTCACCTGGGGAGCAAAATAACGGTCATGACGACGAGGTCTTCTTTAGCCTTAACTGGCGTGGTTATTTTGTACATTTTCACCACGAGACATGCTCTCCGTGAGAGCTAGAGAGAGAGAGAGACAGAGGGGGAGGGAACAATCCCTTATACCTGCTACCTGACGTCAGCTGCTATAGCTGCGTCTCCTTACGCCTATAGCGCCCTCTTGTGGACCAGTTAAAGTGCAGTTACATTCAATCATATTATTATTATAATTTTTTTTTTTTTTTTCAGATAATGGTTGAAGAAGTCCATCTTTAGTTAACGGCGAAAGATTGGACGGGTTTCGGCTGTCTTAACTGTGGTGGGCAGTTCGTTCCACCATTGTGGGGCAAGGACTGAGAATAGGTGGCTTATCCTTGATGACCCTCCCAGAGCTCGGATAGGAGTGGGTCTGAGACAGCCAGAAGATGCAGAGCGTAGGGGTCTTTTAGGGTGTGTAGTTAGAGACCATTGACCGGAGGTAGGCGGGAGCGGTTCCCTTTGCCGCACGGTATGACAGGTTGAGGGCCTTGAAGCGGATTCGTGCGGCAATGGGGAGCCAGTGCAGGTCCCTAAGAAGTGGGGTGACATGGGCTGACTTTGGTAGGTTTGATATCAGGCGGGCCGGAAGGCCAGCAAGCAGTGCGTTGCAGTTACAAGTCACCTCTATGGCCCCTGAGACGGTCCCCTCAACATCACTTGTCCAGCACCAACATCACAGCCTGTCCTGGAGCTCTCCTATTATGCTTAGTTCTCTAAGTGATACTGCATTGTTTTATGCAATATAATCTAAGTTTCTTTAGATTAGTCTTTCTGTTGTGTTCTGTAATGCATGTGAAAGCTGTACTTCCCAAGAGTCTCCACTATGGGGCGTAGTTGATACAATGCCATGTTATGCCTACAGGAAGTGAGAAGAAGAGTACACGTTGCTTGATGATGAGGGAACAGAATGTACCATGCTCGTACCTTAACCTGCTTAACTAAAAGGCTAAAAGAGTAACCTGCTTCCTGAGTCTTATTACTACACCTCTACCTACATACAAAATACTACGTACGTACTACATAACACTTTCTTTAGCCAATTACAGTAGACGTTATTTTTAGTCCAGCTAGAACAATGGACGACAACAATGGACTTAACCAGCACTAACAGACATACAGTTGTTTACTCACATGAAGCGCGACGGAGAGAAGGTGGAAGAAGGAGGAGGTTTAAACCCTACCTGCCTTCTGTAGTCATGGGGGACGTGAGATCACTGGTCAACAAGACAGATGAGCTCTCAGCCCTGGCTGAATGAAAACATACCGGACTGGACAGTTGAACCAGACATATTCCTACCTGTAACCTCTCCTCTCTTTCTCTCTTCTCTGCTATTGCAGTTGCTGTTATTGTCACAGGTCGAGGAAATCGGCCTGGACTAGTTTCCACAGGTTCCCAACACATTAACATGGCAAGACAATAGCTGAAGGTGTGTAACAGAGGCACATCTTTATTTGGAAATGTATTACAATGTGTGGAAAACACAATTGGATACGGGGTCAGGAAATCTCCTAATTTTGGACTGCTTACTGGATGTTACTTACTGGCCTGAAAGTAGTGCAGTAACAAGAACTCACATGGCCGTAGCAACCAGTAGAATGGTTAGGGCAGTACCCTGGCCTACCAGCACTGAGCGAGAGTAATGGAGGCGTCAAAATGGCAGCACACAACAACAGTAAGTTGCCACGATGGTAACGAAATGTCCACACACAAAATTCAAGGTTTGGGGTCTACAACACCATCCATAAAGTGGATACTACATGTATACTGACTCACATGGCTAAACATGCACTCAATCAAATGCATGTGATTACACAGTAGAATCTATAGACTTTTCTTGTTATTCTGATTCTGAAATGGTGGTTGTTGGTGATTATAATTTGAATTGGGTAAATAACACTCTATTCTAATTCTTAAGGAAGTTAGTAGTAACTAAACCCACTAGACCTAATTTATTTGAAAGACTGTATCCTTGTTAATTTATCTTATTCTTTTTAATAGAGTTGATCAAATTGTGACCACTGTTTCGACCTAGGAATAATCACACAAGTAAGCTGTGGTGTTCCACAAGGAAGCATACTAGGTCCGCTACTGTTCCTAATTTATGCAAATGACATGTCGTCAGCTTGTGACTGCAACTTGTTCATTTTTGCGGACGACTCAGCCCTGCTGGTCTCTGACAAGAACAAGTTACAGGTTGAAAAAACCCTCAGCTCAGAACTAGGCAAAATCTGCATATGGCTCGCTGATAACAAACTATCATTACACATGGTCAAAACAGAGTCCATTCTCTTCGGTTCAAATAACAAACTCAGCAAGACCGACGGCTTCTCAGTTACAGTGGGTGACAATATTGTCACAAGGAAAGAAGATATTACCTACCTGGGTTCCATCCTAGAGGCAAATCTTTCCTGTGACAAAATGGCATCCAATGTAATAAAAAAAGTCAACCAACGAACTCGATTCTTGTACCGGATCTCCTCACTGGTAAACAGGAATACCCTGAAGACTCTGGCAAGAGCACTCATTCAAGGGTACTACGACTATGCTTGTACCTCATGGTACCAAAGCACCTCAAAGGCGCTAAAAACAAAATTACAAACATCTCAAAACAAACTGGTCAGACTACTGCTTGACCTTACTCCTAGAACCCACCTCACCCCTGCCCACTTTGACAACCTAGGATGGCTTAGAGTAGACGACAGAGTACAGCAACTTGCAATGGGCCTGGTCTACAAGATACACTACACGACCAAGGTACCCATGTACATGTCAAAATACTTCCCAAAGGTCAGTGAATACCACGATCACAACACCAGAGGGAGCTCCACAAATCATGTTAAACCCAGATTCGGCTCAAACAAGGGACTAAACACGTTTCGCAATTATGCCACATCAATGTGGAACGCCCTACCCAAAGCTGTAAAGGAATGTGAATCACTACCCACTTTCAAAAACACTCTCAAAAAACACCTAAGGGAGACTGCAATTCGAAACTGGCCACTGTAAATGTCCGAACACAACCCCCTCCAATGTACAGTAAATTACCAAGTATGGTCTTGTCAATATTCCAATGTACAGTTTTGTTTGTACAGTTGTACAGTGTACCCCACCCACCCCACTCCTACCCAACCTCCCCCCCCCCCCACCTACCCAATCCAATGTACAGTTTCTACATCAAATGTATATACTTTTTTTCTGGACTCTTTTTGTATCACAAACAGTACTGTATTTGCAAATCTGGTATGTCATAAATGTATAGATGTAGCAGTACTGTCTATCTGTATGTCATGTATGTCATATATGTTACGATGAATTGAAAATGGGGGACCCTGATGTAAACAAGACGAAAGTCTTTCTCTGGTCTGCATCCCCTTAACAATTGTATGTATTGAGCTGTACTGTACTGTACCCATTCTGCAATCTGTTAATAAAGTTTTCAATCAATCAATATCAAATTCACTTCTGATGCTCAGGTGACCCTTGACTTCTTTACAAATACATAATTTATCTGTTGATAAACAGGCTCCTTTTAAGAGGCTTAGAAGTAAATTAACGGAAAATAACATGGAATTCTTCACAATATTGAAACACAAAAACGGTCCCACTTATCCTCTCCTCTCCTCTCTCCTCTCTCCTCTCTTCTCCTCGTCCTCCTCTTCCCCTCTGTCCTCTTCTCCTCCCCTCTCTTCTCCTCTCCTGTCCTGCTCCTACTCTTCTCCTCCCCACATCTTCCTCATATCATCTCCTCTCCTCTCCTCATCCAAGTAACTTTTCTGGTATGAAACAGGGAGGGAAGGAGAAAAGCTGCCACTGTATTTATCTGTGGTGTGTTGGCTCCCCCTATGGGCAAATGGTGGAAGGACAGAGAACTGATCCTGTCAAAGATCTAAACAGATCCTCAGTAGATAACAGACTAATACAATAATTTACACCTCCTCTCTCCTCCTCTCTCTTCTCTTCTCCTCTCTTCTCTCATCTCCTTTCTTCTCATCTCTTCTCTTATCTTCCCCCCCTGTCTTCCCCTCTCTTCTCCTCCTCTATTCTCCTAGGTTACGAAGAAATGTCTTCATAAATCGGGCAAAAATGGGACCAGTTTTGCATAACACGCCTGACAATTGCATACCCAAAGTAATTTGTGATATATTATACTTTATACATTTCAAATCCATGAGTCTGGTCTCTTTCGAAAGGAAACATTCTGAACTTTCTTCCACAACAAAGATGAATCACTCTGAGCACACTGAGGGCTAATGAAATAGAGTTACAGAGGTTTGAACACACTGAAGTAAAGGTTTTGCTTACTCACATTTCTGTTTACTTGTTGCCAGATGCCTATTTTTGAGTTCCAACTAAAGGGTAGGAGTTGTAAAACATAATGGTTCCATAGCCTGATGTCTTATATTGTACAGGTCCAAAATGTATAACAATCCCACGGAAAATGAGTTTTTGTAATGTGTGTACTGTTATTAATTCGGCATGATTATCCAAAATGGCCGTCTGCTACCATTGATTCCGAGGCGCTAGTCAAAACTCAAAACAAAGAACTTCCCCGGCTTCTTATTTGTCTTTCTCGTTGCAATCAGCCCTCACATGGGATAGCCCTGGCTCCAGAATTTCATTGGCTACAAAGGTGGTCAATCATTTTCACCATCAGAGGTGACTGGTCCGTTCAGGACCAGTGATGCCACAGATTACTTGTAAAAGTAATCTGATTACTGATTACTCCTTTAAAAAGTAATCTAAGTTACTTTACTGATTACTTGATTATCAGAGTAACTTAGTTACTTTGAAAGTAACTAGGTTACGAAGTCGTCGTCGTTCCCCCAACAGTTTTTTTTTAAACGCTTTATTGAAAGTGCATAAATTGTTTTTAACTTGTTTCTCTGCACATAACGTAAATTGTTAAACTAGTGCTTCAGCTTCTGTACCATCAAGTATGGTAAAGCAACAGTCTATGATGCTCACAGCATTAGAGCAGCCAGCCAGTGGTTTTACAAAACCAGTGTATCACATCTAACAAATGCAGGCTGAACTATTCAATTATATCAACTGTAACTATTAAATTGTTTTTATAAATGTCTCTCTATAAACATACAATCAGTCTCTCTTTAACATGTAAATTAACTGTAAATCTGGCAAATAAGAGCTTTTGCTCTGGCACCATCAACCCTCCTGTACCTAGTCGAAGCGTCGGCTAGTGTTGTGATTCCAGATGCTTTCAATGCAATTGGATGTGCTGTTTTTAGCGGTAGACAGTATTTTGTTTCCTCCGCATATGAATGTTTTTTTCACCCAGTTTAGCTGACACAAACGTGAAGTAGAAGTGACTGAGGCTACGTTTAGACGAGCGTTTTGGGGTGGAATTCTGAACAGAAACCGCAAAAGTCATCTTGCGGTTTCACTTTTAATTTTGCCAAGCGTTTTGGGGTGGAATTCTCCGACGACGGAGCCCTGCTGTCACACGATTGGCGCATATGTCACATGACGTGCTGTGAAGACCCGCCCTACTCTGCCTCTGATTCGCAGACTGTGGATGGGGAATGTGATTGGACCAAAGCAGAGTCACTCACAGACAGAGGGTCCAGTCACGCCGCGGGACACATTCTTGTATTTAACCCTTTCACTGCCACACCACGTCACTCCCAAATAAGAAAAACAGCTCAAAATGTATTTTTGACTGTCGAAAACGAAATAAAATACTGCATTCCGCCTGCATTATGAATTTATGATGAGATAGTAACGAAATAGTAACGCACAGCCACTTGGACAAGTAACTGCAATCAGATTACTGGCTTTTAAAGATTAACGCGTTAGATTACTATTTTCGGGGAAAAGTAATCAGATTACAATAACGCGTTACTTAGTAACGCGTTACTGGCATCACTGTTCAGGACCCCGGCCAAACCGGACGTGGTCACTTGTCCGAATGGCTTGTCAAATGACGCTCGTTGGATGTTTCGTCTTGTAACTCGAGACTTAACCTCTCAAACCTAACCACTCTTAAACATCGGACGGCCCATCGACATCAACCAATACATTGTTGGAAAGTTGAATTTACCGCCTTTTGATCGTTACCCTACTCAACCTATTGCGTGCTTCCAGTCTCGTGTTAATAGGTGGCAGCAGGACTCATTCGTCCCTCATCGCAGCAGGTTTCTTCTTTGTGGATAAGAAGGATGGTTCACTACGCCAAAGTTGTCTCTGTCAGCTGAAGCTGCCTTTGCTAAACTGCAGAGTCTGTTTTCCTCTACACCTGTTCTCTCTCACACCCTGATCCAGAGGTCTACTGTAGTTTGTGGTCGAGGTGGATAGGGTATCTCCATTGATGACAATGGTTAGAGGGTGCTAATCATCCATTTGTGGTTTGGACTGATCAGAATCGAATTTCCGTTCTGCCCGTAGACTGAACGCACGCCAGGTCCGGTGGGCTCTGTTCCTCACGTATCGACCAGGATCCAGAAACATTTAACCTGATTCTCAGTTCGCCTCTCCTGGAGAAGAATCAGGGGAGGAGACTATCTTGCCCTCCTCCTGTGTGGTTGGAGCAGCCAGGTGGGAGATCTAAAAGGTGGTCCAGGAGGCCCAGGAGGGTCGTCCTGTTCCTGAGGGTTGTCCTGCAGACCGGTTGTTTGTACCGGCTGCCATCAGATCACCAGTGCTCCAGTGGGCACATGCCTCTAAATTGACGTGCCAACCTGGTTCTCATCGGACCCTGGTCTTCCTCCAGCAACACTTCTGGTGGCCCTCCATGTCAACTGACACAAGGGAATTTGTCTCCGCCTGCTCCGCCTGTGTCCGTAGTAAGGCCTCTCATCAGTCTCCTGCTGGTCTCTTATGCCCCCTCCCCATTAGTTTTTCTGTAGTAGTTAGTGGTCCAGAAGTAGTATTTCCAAAAAGATTGGTATGGCTGAAAAAACACCCTGGGTCCGTTCAGAAATGAGTGATTAGAAGCTCAGAAAACGATTTTCTCATAGACTTCAATGCATTCGACATGGGGATTCTCTTCCTGTTTTGGCTTGTGACTTTTCCATTGGAAAGCCCTACTCATTGGTTACAACCCTGTCCAATAATTCTCGAGATCGCCAAATGATTGACGGAGGTAGAGGCTCGAGAGTCGGTAGTGGTATTTTTTTTTTTTTTTAAGTCTGCTGTCTACTTCGGCGCACGCCTCACATATCGGCATGTAACTCAATAATTTTGTCGCCTGAAACGGCTATCGACAGGCAACAAATAGGGCTTTAATTCTATATATATATTGTATTAAGAAATATGCACACCCGAGCCGCTAGAGGTCGCCAAAGTGCCGGTGGGCAAATCGGCCTCAAGAGGGCCCACATGTGGGCCGTTGCATGCTAAGAGCAAGTTGCAAGACTGCAAATCTTCTGGTGCAGCATGTGTTTAGACTCCATGGTATCCCTCAGGACATAGTGTCCGATCGGGGGCCGCAGTTCTTGTCCCAGGTCCGAAAAGCTTTCTGTTGAGCATTGGGGGCGCCGGCCAGCCTGTCATCAGGATATCATCCCCAAACAAACGGCCAGACGGAGCGGGCCAACCAAGACCTTTGCTGTGTTGCCTTTCGTAACTCTGGCTCCTGGTCCACCCATCTGCCATGGGTGGAGTACGCCCACAACTCCCATGTCTGCTCTGCCACAGGTACTTCCAACCCCCGCCCAGGAGACAGAGGTGGCAGTTCCCTCAGTGCAGGAGCACCTTCGACGTGCTCGCCGGGTTTGGCATGAGGCTCGGGAACCAGAGACTAGCTGATCGTCACCGATCATCATTTTGGATCCTGCTCTGGTTGGCCAGAGATCCAGCCTGCCTGTTGCCGCCACTGCACTTCCCTTTTGATTATTGTTTGCGGTTATTAACCCTTTAATAACTTATTTACTTACTCTGCTGTGTCTGTCTCTGTCTTTGGGGTCAGAGTTTCAGAAGTAACCTTTCACTCACTCTCTAAATCCCTGTGTGTGGTGTGTGTGTGTGCGTGTGTGTGTGTATGTGTCTGTCTGTCTCTACCTCTCTTTTTCACTCACTCTCTACATCCCTCTGTCTCTCTCTCTATTTCTGTCTCTACCACTATTTTCACTCACTCTCTACATCCCTCTACATCCCTCTGTCTCTCTCTCTCTCTCTCTCTCTCTCTCTCTCTCTCTCTCTCTCTCTCTCTCTCTCTCTCTCTCTCTCTCTTATTTCTCTCTTTATCTGGCTACCTCATGTCTTTGTGTTTGTAGTAATTCTACACTTAAGGTGTCAGATAACAAGAGATAGAGAGAAAGAAACAGAGCGAAGAGAGAGAGAGAAACATAGCAAGAGAGAGAGGCAGAGAAACACAGAGTTAGAGACATAATGAGAGAGAGAAACATAACAAGAAAGAGAGAGAAACATAACAAAAGAGAGAAATAAACATAGAGAGAGAAAGACAGAAAAAGGAACATAACAAGAGAGAGAGAGGGAGAGAGAGAGAAAAACAAAGAGAGAGGAAGGAAGACAGAGAAACAGATATATAGAGGAAGAGTGAGTGAGAGCAACAAAGAGAGAGAGAGAACGAGAGGAAAGATAGATGGAGAGAGATAGACTCAAGGAAACACAGGGCGAGAGAGAGAGCAACAGAGTGAGTGAGAGAGAGAGAGAGAGAGAGAGAGAGGTGAATTTATTAAACTAGTCCAGCGACTTCAGTAGCTAACAGCTGAGAGTTGCCTTGTGAGGCAGACAGACAGACAGACAGACAGACAGACAGACAGACAGACAGACAGACAGACAGACAGACAGACAGACAGACAGACAGACAGACAGACAGACAGACAGACAGACAGACAGACAGACAGACAGACAGACAGACAGACAGACAGACAGACAGACAAACAAACAGACATTTGGCAGTACAGTTCCCGTAGTATCTTATCGTGTACTTTTGCTGTATACTGTGATAATAATACTGTTACAACCTCATCCTCTACTTAACCGGAATATGGAAGATCCATTTACGAGAGAAGGAAAGTTCAGGTAAGCAGGTAAACAATAATCTATGTTATCAGTATCACATGTGTAGAATTAACCCCTGATTAAAACAAGGGGTATTTGTGAGTTCGTATTAAACAAAATACAATGGAATAAGTTAAATAAAAAATATTTAGCTGCTGCTTGATTTAATTTGCAGGATGAGGCGATGCCTTCCATCTTACTATGAAATAATCCTGGCATACTGTCAGGATATCTATTCTCGCTCGCCATTCACATGACAAGATGAACTATTCACATGACAAGATGAACTATTACAAGACAAGATGAACTATTCACATGACAAGCTGAACTATTCACATGACAAGATGAACTATTCACATGACAAGATGAACTATTCACATGACAAGATGAACTATTACAAGACAAGCTGAACTATTCACATGACAAGATGAACTATTACAAGACAAGCTGAACTATTCACATGACAAGATGAACTATTCACATGACAAGCTGAACTATTCACATGACAAGATGAACTATTCACATGACAAGATGTACTATTCACATGACAAGATGAACTATTCACATGACAAGATGAACTATTCACATGACAAGATGAACTATTCACATGACAAGATGAACTATTACAAGACAAGATGAACTATTCACATGACACGCTGAACTATTCACATGAACTATTCACATGACAAGATGAACTATTCACATGACAAGCTAAACTATTCACATGACAAGATGAACTATTCACATGACAAGATGAACTATTCACATGACAAGCTAAACTATTCACATGACAAGATGAACTATTCACATGACAAGATGAACTATTCACATGACAAGATGAACTATTCACATGACACGCTGAACTATTCACATGAACTATTCACATGACAAGATGAACTATTCACATGACAAGATGAACTATTCACATGACAAGATGAACTATTCACATGACAAGATGAACTATTCACATGACAAGATGAACTATTCACATGACAATATGAACTATTCACATGACAAGATGAACTATTCACATGACAAGATGAACTATTCACATGACAAGATGAACTATTCACATGACAAGATGAACTATTACAAGACAAGATGAACTATTCACATGACAAGATGAACTATTACAAGACAAGATGAACTATTCACATGACAAGATGAACTATTCACATGACAAGATGAACTATTCACATGACAAGATGAACTATTCACATGACAAGATGAACTATTCACATGACAAGATGAACTATTACAAGACAAGATGAACTATTCACATGACAAGATTAACTATTACAAGACAAGATGAACTATTCACATGACAAGATGAACTATTCACATGAGGATGATATTAAAGACAGAAAAATGGAGTATCCTCAATAATATCACAATATCAAAGACAGAATACTGGAGTATCCTGATCCTGAATAATAAAAAATAGAATACTGGAGCATCCTGAATAATATCACAATATTAAAAATAAGATATTGGAGTATCCTGAATATTATTTTGTATATTTTAAAGGGGACAAGTTATTTATCTTAAAATGGGACATTTTATAAAGAAAGAACATTTAGCCTCTTAACGTGCAACGGCCCGGCCCGGGCCCTCTTGATGACGATTTGCCCACCGGCGCGACGCACCACTTTGCCGACCTCTAGCGGCTCGGTTGTGTATTTTTCTTTTTTTGTTTAATTTCTTTATTACAGTTTCTCAAGTTTCTTTAATAGTTGTCATACAGAAGTACAGAATACTTTTATACAAAATGCTTCTTACTGTTTCGCTCCAGAGACTGTGTTAGACAAGATAAGTATGAAATAAAATAGTATAGCATGTAAAATAGAAGTAAAAATAGAGGTCACAGTGTTCAGTATAGACATTATGTACAATGTTCGATGCAGAATAGAAGTAACTGAGTTACCATACAATATACAATATACTATGCAATGTACTAATATACAATACTATATAGTGCAGAGCAGAAATGGGATGAGGTACAATTTAGGTGCAATTTACAGTAAGGTGTACGAGTTGTAGTGCAAATCCTTTACCAATAAATATAAAGTGTAAAGTGTGTTTAGGTGTTCTAAAGTGTGTAAAGTGGGTGCTGCAGTGAGTTGTTTGTTTAAAGTTGTTTGTTTAAAGTGAGTGTGTGCGTGTGGATGTGTGTACTGTGTGCATTTGATGGTTGTTGCATAGTGTTTATTGTTCGTTGAGCAGCCTGATGGCCTGGGGATAGAAGCTTCTTCTGAGTCTTTCTGTGCTCGCCTTAAGACTCCGGTATCGCTTGCCTGACCGCAGCAGTTCAAAGAGGCAGTTGTTCGGGTGGCTGGAGTCCTTGATGATTCTCTTAGCCTTCCCCCTGCACCGCTTGTTGTAAATGTTCTGGAGGGTGGGAAGCCCCCCTCCAATTGTGCGTTCGGCTGAACGTGTCACTCTTTGTAGTCTGCTACGGTCTTGTGCAGTGCTATTCCCAAACCAGGAGGTGATGTTGCCAGTCAGGATGCTCTCGATTGTACATGAGTAGAAGTTCCTAAGGATCTTCTGACTGACTTGGAACTTCCTTAGGCGCCTGAGGAAGTAGAGGCGTTGTCGTGCCTTCTTCACAACACTGTCAATGTGTGTGGTCCATGTCAAGTCCTCGGATATGTGGGCTCCGAGGTACTTGAAACTGTTCACTCTCTCAACCGGTGCCCCGTCGATGCTGAGGGGGCTGTAGTCCTTGACCCCCGACCTCCTGAAGTCCACAATCATCTCTTTTGTTTTGCTGACGTTCAGGGAGAGGCAGTTCTCCTGACACCACTGTGACAGATTCTCTACCTCTTCCAGGTAGGCCCTCTCGTCGTTGGCAGAGATCAGGCCCACCACTACTGTGTTATCAGCAAATTTGATGATTGTGTTGTTGTTCCGCTGTGCCACGCAGTCATGTGTGTACAGGGAGTAGAGGAGGGGGCTCAGAACACAGCCCTGGGGGGCCCCTATGTTGAGCGTGATGGATGAGGAGGTGCAGTTGCCTGCTCTTACCACCTGGGGTCTGCCCGTCAGGAAGTCCAAGACCCACTGGCAGAGGTCATAGTTCAAGCCCAGGTCCCTGAGCTTGGCTATGAGTTTGGAGGGGACTATGGTATTGAATGCTGAGCTGTAGTCAATGAACAGCATTCTCACATAGTTCCCCTGCCTCTTGTCCAGGTGTGATGCTGCTGTGTGCAGCACATGGGCTATGGCATCCTCCGTGGATCTGTTACGGCGGTATGCAAATTGCAGGGGGTCCAGGTTGATGGGGAGGGAGGAACAGATGTAGCCCTTCACTAGCTTCTCAAAGCACTTCATGGCTATGGAGGTGAGGGCTACAGGGCGGTAGTCGTTGAGGCAAGCGGGCGTAGATTTTTTGGGTACAGGGATGATGGTGGACTTCTTCAGACAGGTGGGGATGACAGCCTGTTCTAAGGACAGGTTAAAGATGTCAGTGAATACCGGGGCCAGTTGGTCGGCACAGACTTTTAGGACGCGGCCGGGGATGCCGTCCGGTCCTGCTGCCTTCCTGATATTCACTTTTTTAAAGGTCCGCCTCACCTCATGCTCTGTTACCCTGAACACTGAGTCTCCATCAGCAGACCCCCCCCCCCCCCCCATTGCCGTGGCTTGTAGGCTGGTGTTGTTATTCACAGCCTCAAACCTTGCATAGAAGGTGTTGAGATCATTTGCTAAGGAGATGTCACTGTTCAGTTTGAGGGGGGTGCCTTTGTAATCTGTCATTGTTCTGAGGCCCTGCCACATACCTCTAGAGTCAGCCTGTTCAAACTGAAGTTCAACTTTATCCCTGTAACGCCATTTTTCCTCTATTACTGCTCTCCTGACATTGTATCTTGCCGTCTTGTGTTCTTCCATGTTGCCTGTCATCAGCCCGGTGTTGAGGCTATGACTTGGTGCAAGCTCGTTTATTGACAACTTCAGTATGTAGTAACAGACAGACTCCTTCACGTTCTGTGTAACAATATATATAACTCCAGATCAATGCGCAGCCTTAGAACTACCCCTGCATCTCTTATATACTTCCGTATATGACATCTCCCCTTTTCAGCATGTTATCTCTAACATCATAGGAACATTCCAAATGAAAAGTACTATAGGCTGAACATACCTTTTTAACTTAAATCTGAGACATCATCACACATTCTGGTCTCTGTCTAAAACAATGAACTGTTTAAGCTTTCAAGTGTTATTATTATTATTAAATCACCAACCAACATTTCAACATCCAATACAACATTCCTTTCTTTCTTTTCTTTTTTCTTTTTTTTTAACATTGTACCCAAAACTCTGCAGAGTCCATTTTACCCGACCGATCTACAGGTCAAGTCTCTTGACTGGCTTACTCAGTCGTCCCGATCGGGTCACTGTTTGACCAGACAACGGGGTTGTAGGTGTAGCTGTAGCCACACTCTGACTGGCAGGAACAGTCTCTAACAAGGTGTGTCTGTCAGAGTGGGAGTCTGTCCCTGCGCACTCACCAGGCGTTGCTGGGGTTGGCTGCATCGCAGGCACTGGTTGGAGGTGGCGGCGGTTACGCCGCAGCTCTGTTCCTTGCTGTGTCTGGATGACGAAGGATCTCGGGGTGCTGCTCTCGCTGGAGATCACTGCTGGCAAGGACCACTTCTTGTCATGGTCCAGCTTGGAGAGTACAACGTCTCCTGGTCGCAGGGCGGGTAGGGCCCTGGCCCCATGACGGCAGTTGAAGTAGAAGGCCTGTTTAGCTTTTTCCTTCTGATCCTTCTCTCGCACAGCTGCCTTGCTGGGCCATTTTGGGTGAGGTTTTTCTCAAGAGTGGGGAGGGTGGTTCTGAGTTTCCTCCCCATCAAGAGCTCCGTTGGGCTGTAGCCTGTGGAGGAGCACGGAGTAGACCTGTAGCTCAGTAGAGCCATAGCTGGGTCATCTTGCTTGAGGATTTTCTTTGCCGTCTGCACGGCTCTCTCTGCGTGCCCGTTGCCTTGCGGGTGATGAGGGCTGGATGTGTAGTGTTTGAAGTCCAGTTGCCTAGCCAGCTCCTTGAACTCCATACTTGCAAACTGGGGTCCATTGTCGCTCACCGCTTCCTCAGGAATTCCGAATCTCGCGAACACGGCCTTCAGCCTCTGAATGACTTGTGTACTGGTTGTGGAAGACAGGTGGAGTATCTCGATGAACCTAGAGTAATAATCTGATATTACTAGGTAGTTGTTGTGCTTGTACTCACAGAGGTCCATGGCGATCCTCTTCCAGGGTCGCTCTGGGAGTGGCGTGGAGAGGAGAGGCTCTTTTTGTTGAGTTCTTTTCAGTTCACAGCACACCTGGCACGACGTCACGAGCTGGCTTAACTCTGTGGAGAGACCAGGCCACCATACTGAGGAACTCGCTCTCTCTCTACATTTCACTAGGCCCTGGTGCCCTTCATGGATTCTCTGAAGGATCTCTACTCTCATCTGTCTCGGCATGACAATCCTGTTCCCTCTTAGGACAAGTCCATTTAGCTCTGACAGCTCTGATTTCACTGGGCCATAGGGTCTCGCCTCGATAGGCACCTCGGCCAGGTGTTCAGGCCATCCCTTTTTTATGAGTCTGGCGACTGACAACAGTTCGGCGTCAGCTGCTGTGGCCGCTCTGATCTCGTCCATCTTGCATGTGGACGCTGGGATCCCCTCCATTACACTAGCCACATAGCATGCCACCTCACGCTGTGTGTCCAAGTCTGCATCTGTGTTGGCCATTGGGCTGCGTGACAGAGTATCTGCGACAACCAGAGTCTTTCCAGGAGCATACTCTGCCACCGCGTTGAACCTCATGAGCCTCATGAGGAGTCGCTGGCATCGGAGAGGCACATTGTCCAGGCTGCGAGTGTTAATGAGAGGTACAAGGGACTTGTGGTCAGTTATTAGCTTGAACTGGCCCAGTCCACTGAGGTACCGGTCGAACCTCTCGCACGCCCACACGCCCGCCAGACCTTCTTTTTCAATCTGGGCGTAGCGCGTTTCTGCTTCGGTGAGGCGTCTTGAGCAGTACGCCACAGGTTTCCACTGCTCGCCATGAAGTTGAAGTAGCACGCCCCCTAACCCGTAACTGCTTGCGTCGGCAGACACGGCGGTGGGCTTGCTCACGTCGTAGAAGGCGAGTACTGGTGCTGTGGTCAACAGCTCTTTGATCCTCTGAAAAGCTGTTTGCTGGGCATGGTTCCATGTCCATGCATTCTTGTGCTTCAGGAGCTCATACAGCGGTTGTCCTACTGTTGAGAGGTCTGGGACGTACCTGCAGAGATAATTCACCATTCCCAGCACCCTCCTCAGCTCCTGCACATCTGTTGGCGGCGCCAGCTGCCGGATAGCCTCCACTTTTGCTGGGTCAGGCCGGATCCCGGACTGGTCGATGATGTGCCCGAGAAACCGTAGCTGACCTTGCCTGATGGAGCACTTTTCTCTATTCAGCTTCAGGCCAGCCGTCTCTATGCGCTGCATCACCTTCTCCAGGCGACTGTCATGCTCTTTTTCTGTGGCCCCATAGACGAGAATGTCGTCCATGAAGATCTCGACGCCCTCTAACCCATCCAGGGTCTCCATCATCTTCCTCTGGAAGATTTCCGGCGCGCTTGTGATCCCGAATGGCAGTCGCTTGAAGTTGAACCTGCCAAACGGCGTGATGAAGGTGGTGAGCTTACAGCTGTCTGGGTGACGTGAAGACTGTGGCCCCGCTTAGCTTTGCTGTGATCTCGTCGGTAGTGGGCAGGGTGTACTGTTCTCTTTTAACAGCCTCGTTCAGCCTCTTGAGATCCACACAGATGCGGGCTTTGCCTGTGCTCTTCAGGACCGGCACCATGGGTGCACACCAATCGGTAGGCTGTGTCACCTTCTCAATGATGCCATTCCTCTCCATCCTTTGGAGCTCCTCCTTGACCTTCTGCAGCATAGGGAGAGGTACATGTCACGCTGTGTATACCGCGTACGGCTGGGCGCCATCTTTCAGCAGTATTCTTACTGGTTCCGTTTGTAATGTCCCATGCTCCCCGTATGCCTGCAAATGTTCATTTTTCCCGCTGCTGCTCACCGTTTCCTCCACTCTTCTCACTAAATTCATTTTCACTGACATTGGTCTGCTGAGTAGGTGTTTACTGTAGGCCCCCGGATGACATAAGCTGTGAGTGGGTGTGTCTTACCCTTGTAGGTCACAGTGCTCTGGATCTGTCCTATGCAATGCAGCTCGCCACCTGGGCTGTCCAGTGGTATTTCCGCAGGCTCCAGCGGTCTGCTTGGCATGAGTGAGTGGTAGGTCTCCTCGCGAATGATGCTCACATCCGCCCCAGTGTCGATTTTAAACTCGACCGGTGTGGAGCCCATCAACACCTTGACGGCCCACCTCTTTGGCGACCCACCTGCTTTACTCACTTCCCCCATGTAGTACCCATCTTCTGACCCAGAGTCCTGCTGTTGTTGCTGCACTTCTTTTTGTTCTCTGACCTCACGTACTGCTTTCCTATTTCTACACACTTTACTCCAGTGCCCTACTTTGTCGCAGGTATTACATGTGGACTTTTTAGCTGGACAGTTCTCATCTCTACTGTGCCATGCTCTCCCACATTGTCTACATTGTCCTCTGTCGCCCCCTTGTGGCTTGTTGTGAGTCACCTCGTGTATCGCCCCGCCTCCGGCTGTCTCTCCTTGCATGCTGATCTGCGCGGCAACCTCTTCAGACTGCCTGACAGTCTCTATGGTCAGCGCGAGTGTCAGATCTCTCGTCATCTGCAACTTACGGGAGACTTCTTTGTCGAGGACTCCAACGACGATTCTGTCACGGATGTTCTCATCCTTGCTCGCGCCGAAATCGCAATGCACAGCCAGTTCATAGAAAGCCCTAATAAAAGTCTCTGCTTTTTCTCCTGCTCTCTGTACCCGTTGATGGAAACATGCCCGTTCGTGTATGACGTTCCGTCGCGGTACAAAGTAGTCATCGAACTTCACTAGCACTCTTCCAAAGTCATTTTGATGTGCTACTTCTTCAAATTCAAACGAACGGAATATATTCTCCGACTCGTTTCCCATAGCGTATATCAGACTGCTAACCTGCACGGCACCCTCTTCCTTATCCAACTTGGTAGCCGTTCTGAATCTTACAAAATGCTGCTTCCATTCGGGCCATTCTCCTGGTTTGTCGAAAGGAAAACTCGCCGGCGGTTGAAATTTTGCCATCTTTTGTCTACTTTGCTTCTGACACCATGTAGAATGATCGTCTGGAGGCTATGACTTGGTGCAAGCTCGTTTATTGACAACTTCAGTATGTAGTAACAGACAGACTCCTTCACGTTCCGTGTAACAATATATATAACTCCAGATCAATGCGCAGCCTTAGAACTACCCCTGCATCTCTTATATACTTCCATATATGACAGTGCGCACTTTCAGAGCCTCACGGACGGATTTATCTACCCAAGGCTTTTGATTTGGGTAGATTCTAATTTTGGTAGAGGGGATTGTTTCTTCTACCAGAGTACAGACAAAGTCAAGCACCGTTTCAGTGTATTCGTTAATATTGGCTGTGTTATCACGGAATACACTCCAGTCTGTGCATTCAAGTGCAGCTTGGAGTGTCAGGAAAAGTAGTATGTACATTTACATTCGTCAGTATTATACATTCTCCATCTTTTCATCTTTTCTTCCCCTTTCATTAGAATTAGATTAGAAAATAGGAATAAAATAACGATAAAAAATAAGGAAGTGTAGTTAGAGGTGTAAAGCTCTATCCTTTCTAAGTCTCTTCGTTGATAGTCAAGGTATCGATGTGTTGCAGAAATGGTTGCCAGGTCATTTGGAATGTTTCAAGGGAGCCCTTTAGGGAGAATCTGATTAGCTCAAGCTTAACGCAATGTAGTATCTCATGTATCCATCTGTTGTGAGTAGGTGGGGAAGGGTGTATCCACTTAAAGAGAATAAGTCTCCTAGCGAGGAGGGTAGTAAACGCCACAACTCGTTTTGCAGCCCTAAATATTATCGTAGGGGTATTCGGGATTCCGAAAAAGGCAGTGAGTGGATCTGGGTCCAACGCCACTCCCAGGACCCTACTCAGTGTATCGAATATTGTAGTCCAAAACTCTGTGAGTTTGGGGCACGTCCAGAACATGTGCATATAATCGTCTGGAGATTGTTTACATCTATTACACGCATCCGTTCTATCCGGATATATCTTTGCTAACCTCGCATTGGTGTAGTGAACTCTATGCAGTATCCTACACTGCAGCAAACCGTGTCTTGCACATATAGAGGAAGTGTGTACCAGGTCTAGTATATGATCCCATTGTTCATCTGTAATGATAATTCCCAGATCCTCGTCCCATTTGGCTTTCAGGGAGTCTAAGCAAGTTGGGTTCATCCAAAATATTTTATCATATAAAATTGAGACGAGCCCTTTCCGCCTGGTACCGAGCGATAGGAGAGGGTCAGTCCTAGAGTCTGGAGGACGGCCAGGGAATTGTGGGAATTGGTTCTGAACAAAATGTCTGATCTGAAAAAAAACGGAAAAGGTGGTAATTTGGGAGACCAAACGACGAGAACACACCTCCGGAGTAGAGGTCATTAATGGTTAGCAAACCTTTGTTTGCCCAGCTTCTGAATACAGGATCAGAGCAGGATGGCAAGAATAGGTGATTACGAGAGATTGGAGCTAGCCCTGACGGAGCATGCAGGCCAAATTGTTTCCTAAACTGACTCCAGATTTTCAAAGTTTCCGTCACAATTTGGTTCTGAGCCACCTGTTAAATAGGGACCGAAATGGGTAATTGGGATGTTGCCACAGACCAGAGTGAGTACTTCGAAGAGGAGACTTCCATCCGAGCCCATTGGGGTTGGTCTTCTTCCTCCCTCCTGGTCCTCCAATAAAGGAGTTTGTTTATATTACATGCCCAGTAGTAATAGCAAAGATTAGGCAAAGCCAGACCCCCTTCCGATTTGGGAAGTTGCATAATCGTCCTCTTAATACGTGCTCTTTTGTTACCCCACAGGAATGAACCTATGAGTTGATCAATCGAAGTGAAAAAGGCTTTATTAATAAATATTGGTATATGCTGAAAAGCGTATAGAAATCGGGGTAAGACCACCATCTTTATCAGGTTAACCCTTCCCAGAAGCGAGAGGGGGAGAGAGGACCATCTCGTCAGATCTAGCTTAAAGCGCTCCAGCAGAGGACGGAAATTCTTTGCGAAGAGTTCCATCTGTGATTTGGCCATAAAAATCCCTAGATATGTGAATCCTTCCGTGGCCCTTTTAAAGGGGAAAAGCGATTGAGGAAGCCGTTCCGCAGACGCATTAACCGGTAAATATTCACTTTTCTGGAGATTGAGTTTGTATCCAGAGAGCTGCCTATGTTGTTCTAGAATATCAAGGATAACAGGGATGGACGATGACGGATTGGAGACATAAAGTAGGAGATTGTCGGCATACAATGAGAGTTTATGAACCAGGCCGAACCTCTCAATCCCCTCAAATCTAACCTCACTGCGAAGCCAAATGGCTAAGGGTTCTGCGGCGAGCGCGTAGAGCAAGGGAGAAAGCGGGCATCCTTGACGAGTACCGCGATAGAGCGCAAACTGGCCCGACTTGGTACCATTCACATTGACCGAGGCCACCGGGGACGAGTATAGGAGTCTTATCCATGAAATAAAACCCGGTCCCAAACCGAATTTCTCAAGAGTATGGAACAGGTACCTCCATGTCAAACGCTTTCTCAGCATCTAGGGAGAGTACCATTTCTGGCGCGCCAGTCGTGGTTGTGAAAAGGATATTTAGCAGCCTTCTGGTGTTAAAGAAGGATTGCCTGTCCATGATGAAACCCGTCTGATCCGGGTCTATCAGGAACGGGACCACCTTCTGAAGACGGCATGAAAGGACCTTAGCCAATATTTTACAATCCACATTAAGGAGGGAGATTGGTCTGTAACTGCTACAAAGGAGAGGGTCTTTACCTTTTTTGAGCAGTAGGGATAATGACGCCTCTGATAGCGTGGGTGGCATTTGGCCCTTTAGAAGGGAGTCATTATATACTCTCAGTAGGAAAGGAGCAACCAACACGGAGTACGTTTTATAAAATGCTGTAGTATAGCCATCTGGCCCGGGTGATTTACCACTTTGTAAAGATTTGATTGCCTCAGTCACTTCAGAGATGGTTATAGGCGTGCCTAACTCTTCAGCCTCCGCTCTATTCGCTTGAGGGTACTTGAGAGACTTGAGGGGGTTTGGGCAATCCCAGTCCTGCTGTGAAGATTCCGACGTGTAAAGTTTGGAATAATAGTAATCGAAAATTTCAAAAATGTCCGTAGGGTCTGTTGTAGTGACACCTAATTGGGATTTTATCCTGGGAATCAGTCTAGAGGCCCTCACCACTCATGCTTGGTACACAAGTAATTTTCCGGCCTTATCCCCCTGTTAGAAAAAACGTTGCTTGGTGTGCAAGAGTAGTCTCTCGATCTTACTAGTTGAGAGCAAGTCATATTGTGATTGGAGCTGGAGTCGTTTCTTGTATAGAGCAGGAGTTGGTTTAGATGAATACTGGATGTCCAATCGTTTAATCTCATCTGATATATCCGTTAATTTGGATTGTTCCTGCTTCCCAAAATGAGAGGTAAAGGAGATGGCCTGTCCGCGGAGATATGCCTTAAAGGCCTCCCAGAGCATGTCACTGCCAACTTCAGGTGTGTCGTTTATCTCAAAGAAGACTTTTATTTGTGCATGGATAAAATCCTTAAATTCAGGTTCAGATAGTAAGTGGGAATTGAATCTCCAAAATTTTTAGGGTGTTCTACCCTGGGGGATGTTAATTTCAATGAATGTCGGGGCATGATCGGAAATGACTATACTATGGTACTTAGTAGCGACTACATTATGTAGTCGTTTTTCATCTAGCAAAAAGAAGTCTATCCTCGAATACGTGTGGTGGACATGGGAGAAGAAGGAGAAACATTTATGGGTAGGAAATTTTGCTCTCCAAGGGTCTATAAGGCCAAGTTGTTCCATATGAAATTTCAGGATGTTCGCTGCTTTGGAGATGGTAGTTCGTCTATCCGAGGACCTATCCAATTCTATGTTTTGGACCTGGTTAAAGTCTCCTCCAATAATTATGTGATGATCATTAAGGTTAGGTATCAAGGAAAATAAGTTAGACACAAATTTATCATTGTCCCAATTTGGCACATATATTGAGGCCAAAACCACTGGAATGTTTTGCAGCCTGCCCGACACTATAACATATCGTCCGTCAAGATCAGTTAGAATGGTGGCAGGCTCGAAGGGTACATCCCTATGTATAATGATTGCAGCTCCCCTGGCTTTGGCTGAGAATTTAGAATGAAAAACGTGTCCCATCCATGCTCTCTTAATGCGGGGGATATCTGAGGTGCAGATGTGTGTCTCCTGTAAAAAACAAAGGTCACCCTTGAGCATTGTCGGCCACGTCCGTTTTCATTTGGTCAAGTTTATTTTCCAAAGCAGTAATGGCTTTTCTGAACTCGGTGGTCATAGCCTCTTTGTGGCTATCAAGCAGGGCGGCCAGCCAGGCCTTGCTAAAAGTATCGTCAGACTCTTCCTCGTTCGGAACATCGCCCCGTTTTGATCTTGGAGTCTTGGATGTCATCTTTGCGACGATAAATACTTAGTTAGCTATATCGATGTTGGCATATAAACAAGAATTGTGAGGTTTTGGAGTCTTAAAACGTAGTAATTAAAAAAACATGAGGGAGAGAGGGAAAAACGCGTCCTACTCACTGCTCACCATACCGGAAGTCCGGTTGTGTATTTTTTTAATACAATAATTATAATAATTATATATATATAATTAAAGCCCTATTTGTTGCCTGTCAATTGCCGTTTCAGGCAACACAATCCGTTCAGCGGATCTCGAGTTACATGCCGATGTGTGAGGCAGCGCCAAAGTACACAGCAGAGTCAGATTACCACCCCCGACTCCCGGGGCTCTAGCTCCGTCAATCATTTGGCAATCTCAAAGATTATTGGAAAGGGTTGTAGCCAATGAGTGTGGCTTTCCAATGATACCCAACGTGGGGATGTGCGAATCAGGGATCAAAGTGAAAAGTCACGAGCGAAAACCGGAAGAGGAAAAAACGCAGAATGAATTGAAGTCAATGAGGAAATGGTTTACTGGAGAGCTTTATTTATTTATTTATTTTACAGTTGACCAAAATCGCTCCTAATCACTCATTTCTGAACGGATTCTTATGGAATTTGGACATGTACTACATAAGACTTCAGGCTATGGACCCACGGTGTTATCCAGCTCATATCAATTTCTTTGGAAATACTATATTTAATATTGCAACTACTACAGAAAAACGTGAGTAACAAGTTTTTCTACAACTCAAGTTAAAGCCTATGTTACTCTATTTAATTAGCACTAAGAGTGAACTTTCTTTATTGTATCAGAAACTTCACAATATTATCTTTCAAACGAGACCAGGCTTATGCATGTGCTATAAGTATAAAGTATAGTATT